>NW_026018165.1:12530680-12568175 GCF_020466585.1 Dendroctonus ponderosae | reverse complement strand
TTCGATACCAAGTATTTGCTTCGAAAGAACAATTCAATTACCAAAATACTCGATATCGAAACAAAAGTATCGAATACCTACTTGTATCGAATCATCCCTAGACACGCGCAGGCGGCCGCAATAACTAATTTGATCCAAATTTCATTCATTGTATTCAAAAATATATTAAATATTCCCACTAAGTTCCGGTAAAAGGTGCAATTCATAAAGCAATCATTCGGTAAAGTTCTCCATGCATCATGCTCTCTTAAAATTATGTTCCATATTCAAATGAAATGTAATCACCACTATTTGTAAACTCTAAATTAAGAGTTTATTTTCTTTGTTTACATGCAACTATTATGACTGAATGCTATTACTTATTGAAGAATCTCCTTATACCCCTAGAAATCGTGAAGCCTTCAGCTGCTCCAAGACGTTGCATAAAAGTTTGGGATTGTGACCCCCATGAATGCGGTAACCGCCCCTCTAAACAAACAAAGCTAATTAATCTATTAAGCTGATCGAGCGATATTTCCCATCAATTTGGTAAACAATCCGGCCTGCGTCAGCAAAAAGTCCCATTGCCATGGTGTCAGTTATAATGAAGGGGCGGGCAAAGACAATTTAATTCCATCGGATGCTGGTTACAAAGCAGAAATGTCTTAATTAGGGATGCTAGAATTGATCTAGGCGATTTGTTTTTCTTTTATAAATCTTATCAGTTGCCTATTGTGAAATATGATATTCTGCTAATYAGGGAGAGATGGGCTTCTTTATTAGTAGGGAGTACCAATTTGCTGGGATTAAYCGGCATCGACTGAAAGAAGGAGGTTWRTTMTGATTGTAKAGGTCAGACATGCAAGCTTAGAGAATTTCCTAGTAATAGAATATACATACATATAGAGACTGTGATTGAATCTCATGAATGGATTGATAAATGTTTAGATGGACYGTTCGTTTCTTATTAGCTCCTTTTATTTGTTTACAATCTGTCCTGAAGACAATAAASAATTTTTTTAAYATAACAATAACRTGTGAGTGTAATTAGCCAGTATATTATCCTGAATCTTAAGCCTAACTGTTTCAGTTTTGCCCATATATGTGRTCTCCAGGTTAGCCAACTCTTCAAGTGAATTCCCAGAKWTTTGTAGGTAGTTTTGTTTTGAAAWAKTTTTGTAGGTAGTTTTKWMTGTWYTGGTTTTTCCTGTACTGTTGTATAMATGTYCTTTTAATTATTTAAARGCTCTGGTGGACCGCTCTGGTCCACAAAAMGTGAATTCTGACACGAATAACGCTTTCCTGAACGAGTTCAGGAACCTGTTCTTTTAAATGAATCACGGCTATAAATTTCGACGATATCAGCAGGAATTCTTTGATGTCCCATATCAACTGACGAGCTTGTAGCATCTACTGATGAAAAAAAAATAATGGATGGAACAGAGAATTCCACATATCTGCTCACATTTCATTCGGTGATAAGCATTCGGTGATAACTCTCAGATAAGTTGGAAACTGTTCCAAAAGCGTTTGAAAAAGCTTTTAGAAAAAAGTACGTTGCAGAAGGCAAGAAACGAGTTGGAAGCTCTCAGGGTTTCCAGGGCAAATTGTCACGAAGAAACTACGATTGATATAATAAAAGCGTTATTTATTTACGAAATTGAGTAAAACATTATTGTGTGTAGGCACGCTTTAACAGTAACTCGATCTAATTCGCTCTATGACACAATGTTTAGATCCTCGTTAATTTTCACATTCAAATTTTCCGTAATGTATGTTGTGTAAATGTACCATTGTAATGAATCTAGTACTTGTCGTCGTCGTTAAGGTCATTAGGCAGTTTACCACCTTGTCCATTTATATAGAGCAAGATATTTTATAGCCATCCTACGTTTTTCGTTTAAGATTAGAAAGAACCAACTTTTGACGCTAAGGAATACCGTTAGAATCAACATTGAAATCCTAGCTGTACAACTTCATCAATTCTGACTTTGGATCTGTGTTTTTCCGATATTTTGCATCATTAGTATGTAAAGACTTAATATTGGAAAACATTTTATTCCAGGGTTCGACCTGATCAATTTCGGTATTGTCCACCAATTTCAGTCATAAAGTGTGGTAGCGATGTTTTTGTTATAATACTTAACTTCCAAAGTTAAAAACCAGGATATTTAGGATTTTATACAATTAAATCCTTTTTAGAAACATTCTCTGCCGTACTTCTAAGAGGCGGTTGAAATATGCAGTGGTTCGAATTATCTGTTATTTGAAAATATTTTCAGTCAAAAATTAAATTACCGGTTAATGGAAAAGGTTAATTAAATAATGTGTACTTAGCAGAAATGATCGTTGAAAGGGAAGACTCAATAAGCCTCAAGAAAATTGAACTTGTTTCCATTATTCATTCATGTTTTTTTAGCCGTTTAAGATCCGCAATAAATAATATAATTTACATAATAATTACAGTTGTGTAAAATGACTTGCAAAGGAGGAATTATAAAGTTACCGGCCAATTACGCTTGGAATAATTTCGAATAAGTTAGATGATAATAAAGAACCAAATTACGAGATTAAGCATTTTTTAGTACAAAACGGGTCGTAAATCTGGAAATCATAAAAGCTTAATGGTGGTGCCCCGAGCGACACGAATATCAAGCCACTTTGTATAAATCATAAAAATTCTGATGTAAACACATAAATTATGGTTAACCACAACAAGACAGCATAACATAAATTCTGATGATAGTAAATTTTGGGAAAGACAAGTGCTTGGGCTTTTTCTTAAGGTTCGTATTTGATAGGGTGTTTTTACTTTTATCTGTCACTTGCAGGATTTATCAAGGTGTGAAAACAACCTCTCATCAAATATTTTACAGCTGTGATGTTCAAATGTAAGGCTGGGTCTGGAATATAAATAGTGTCATAAGAAACTGGGGTGAAACGAGAATAGAACGCAAACTTGAAAATTGTTTGAGTTTTTAAGTTCTGTTATTAATAAACGATGTAATTTTAATACAGTGCGACCGCAATAATTCCGACTAATTAAAACCGCATTGATCCAGAATAGTTAATAATTCGGATTACTGAAGCAAGTTTTTGTTCAAATATTAAATACTTCTGTATAATACGTATGTATGTATGTAGCTACATAATAACTGAAAACAGTAGTACGTACTGTATAATTTATGACTTAAACTGATGGAAACTTATGATATAGTAAATATTAATTTGTGGTTTTTGTTTGATTTGCGCTTTTGTGGTTCATCATAAAAGTCGTTTTTTTAAATTTTGTAGTACACGAACATATACAATAGTGGAATATTATTTTCTGCCCATCTCATGCACCCATTGCAGATTTTCTTCGTCGTCTTCGTTGCTCCGTAGTCATCTGGTGGTAACAAATCTTGATCGTTTTCATTCCAACTGCGGATTTCGACATCTATGAGACTCTGCTCAGTGAGAATATTAGACCTATCTGAACGGTCTTGTACATCTTCCCTCAAGGAAAGCTATTTTTGCCCCTGCCAGCTCTAAAATATATCATTTTCATAGGCCTCCATGTAATATTGTTTTGCCTTTGGCAGATCAAAATTCCATGAAATTAGTTTTATGTTTTTTGAAGGATGAAAATAACTGAAAACTTCTTGTCCGAATTCCTAAATAATATAAAATCCTAACTATACTGCTCACAATACAATTGGAATAATTGTCTGGATTATCCAAGAATCCGAATTTACAGAATTATCCAGATCGCACTCTATTGGCAATAAATTCATTTTAAAATGATATCTTAAATCATATGCTATATGAGATTCTTATTTTACATTAAATGTGTTTATTAGCTCCAGGCGAACAAGTGCTGTTTGACTTGGCTTGATTTAATTTTGAATAAAACATTGAATTTTAGATTTTAAATACACATTTCTTCAGTACAGGTTAACAATATTCCAAATCTTAGCTCTATGGGATGATGTCCCATCCATGATACGAGTTACCCGAAGATATCTGAAATTTATCAAATATAAAATGATAAAACTTGCATTTCCATAATCGTATGTCTGTTTGGAGCAATGCACCATACTTTTTATTAAAATATTTAGGTTTCGAAGTTTTATGGGTTCTGGCTGCTTTCATGTCTTCAGGAGCCTGAGTTTCCGACATTTCAAGCTTCTTCGTGAAACTGGGGCAAAGGAGGAAGATAGAATTAACCATTTTTTTTGTCGAAATATGCCGCACGGGATTTTCTTTTTTATTTCGCGATTTCTTGTTTCTTGTTTTTCTAGTTTAGACATTTTCATTAGTATGAAATATTGTTACTTACTAACTACGGGTCGGGCTCTAAATGTGGTTTCACGTAGCTTGCGAAGAACAATTTTATGGACAAAAATTCAGTTCTTATCACTTTGAGGTTTTCAAATGTACACACGTAAATTAGCTTAAGTTGTATAGGGTCTGCGAGAAGTCCCTGTCTTACTTAGGGTTCTATTGTGGATTGCTTGCCTTCTGTTTCATAAATAAAGCCAATTAGCATAGTATTAGCACGTTGGGGAAACCGGGATCCCCAAAATAGTGAACTAAACTTATGTTATGGAATAATGCGGTTATAATAAATACCGAACACCCTCGTCATGCAATAAACTAACTCAGTGGCAGAAATTTATATAGTCTAAAACAGTTAACAAGAACACAATCTAGGCGAAACCTTAGGAACTCGCTACTCTATTTCCCTATATAACAGTTCCCGGCATTTCGCTAGACAAGGCAAAATAAGGGGATTGATTTATTTATTAGTTACGCCTTGTAGTTGTTCCCGGAGCCAGGAAAACCTCTCCTTGAAAGATGTATCGCAGGACAATGCCGTTGCAAATATAAGGAGAAATTGTCCCTGTATAAGCGCGCTTTATGTCCTTTGAAAGGCGTTTGTCTGGAATGATGCTACGAGGAAAATGGCGTGAAATAATGTCTATAGTGGATTGTTTGGCCGGAAAATTCAGTTTAGTCGGGAAAAGATAATACACGTATTTCACTAGTCTCATCAGAAACAAATGAACCCTATTGCTTTATTTTAGACCATCGATTGTATACTTTATAAAAATATGTTTTACATTTAAAGTCAAATATTTGGAAATTTATCTAGTCTAGTGTCATCGAAAGCAGTCAACTTTATTACACCAACAAAGATATTTTATGTGAAAGTTATGGGAACCCAGACCTTTCACAATTTCTATTGTTTACATGGATGATCTAACACAAACCATTTTTCATTGTGTGCATTTTTTAAATTATAATTAGTCCCGTCAAGAGTTTCACACCATAACATTTTAACGTTTCTTTAGCGCTTACAATCCAAACAGATTTTATGGCTTTTGAAAATATTTAAGTTTTTAAATGCAGGGGTAACGGTTCCGAGCTTTATTCCGGGAAACTGTCCCCTGATTTTTAAATAAAATTACTACAAATGCTTCAAGAAATACAAATGCTTAAGTAATATGCAAGACACTAAACAAAATATTCTTGTTAAAATTAGGATGCCTTGACTTAATTAACGATGACAAACTGAGCTAAACCTTTAACTATTCAGATGGAGTTTGATATGTGCAAACAAGGACAAGCATGTGCATTTTAGACTAGTCAATTATTTTAGGTCCGAAGTGGGACTCACCTTTTATAAATGAAATATCTACATATTTAGATTTTAATTTAGAATTAAAAGTGTAGCCAAGAGTTGAGTTGAGTGTAAAGAATAAATAATAAAGAACATTAATTTACATCATCTGTCCATCAATTTCTTAGAATATATTTCTTATGTATAACATATAGAATAGAGTAAGGAAAGGTTACTTTTATTCAAATCCATTGTAGGCTTTCTGGTTACGACATATCATCATTTTTAGACACAAAATCAATATTACGTAGGAAAAATAAAGAATAAGGATGTAGAATATAGACCAACAATAGGTTGAGACATTTAAATAATAAATGTCTAGATACGATGTTTTTCTCAATTTCACGCTATAGAAATATATCTTCAGCTTAAAGTCAAAAGTGACCAAGTCCAAAATTCCGTATTGGTTCACTAAATAATTAAAAAATATATATATTTGTCTTAAAAAACTGACCAAGTTTCCCAAGATCAATGGCCACGTAGTTTCCAAAAGTTTATATTTTAGACTTGGTCAGTTTTAGTTTGAAGCCCACGATATATCTGATTCGCTGTGGCTATCGAGTTTAAAATCTGGTGTTCGACTTTAAAACTATTTATACCTTAAATATTTTCATGAAGGAAAAATTACGAAAAGAATTTCGGATTATCGTTTGAAGCAAATACGATCAATGGTAGTGGGAAACACAAGTGGGAAAATTAAAGTGACATTATTTCGATTCGGCTTCATTTTGAATAACTCTGATGTAATTAAGGAAACCGGCATTTACCCCAATTCCATTTTCTACCCTACAAAATAATTATATTATAGTAAGCGCTATTTGAGTTAAACGCAGTGTAAATCCCCATTCAATATCGAATCATCTGAAAACAGAGAACCGATTCATTCCAAGCTTTACGATTTTACCTAATCACGTTAATAATACAATTTGTTGGCGCGTATGAAAGAAGAAGGGGTGTTTTGGTGCCTTTAATAGGGGGTAATATAGCCCCAAGGCCCTATCATAAATAGCACAGATGGCGCTCTCTGCTTATGACAATTCTTTTGAACCATGGATTTTTAATGGCACCAACACAATAGGCTGAATTATTGCGGAGATTATTAAAGGCCAAGGGCAAATTCGTCATACTGAGTCATTAAAATGCATTTTAGGGTTGGGCGAGTAAGTGCAGTCCTTATTTTCATTAGACAACCAACGAGAGTTAGAACTTAGTGCATCTGGGCCAATATTTAAATGGTTTAATGTATTTATTGTATCGATAATGGGAATATCTGACCGGCTTTTTAACACCTCCATACAAGTCTAGCAGGGGATAAAAGCAAACGCTTTAGGTAAGGGGAGGATGATTGTCCGCTGCAATCAAAATATTATTTTGGTACAATAACTGACTGGAATCTATTTTGCATTTTCTAATTCGAGCGCTGCTGCTAAACCAAAAAAATATGGTCACAGGAAATTTTTTTCCGAACCTCTACCGCCTTCAAGGGCGGATCCGAAAACGAATTCTGTGGCTCGAAAGGTTCTTGGGAAACTTCGAAAAAAGCAGCGTCATGTTCAATTTAATGTTGCAACTAAAAAAAAAACCGCGCAAATCTAAAACCTCTTGAATTCAAGCCTTTTTTGAAAAAACTGCCATTTTCAAAAAAAAAATTTTTGAAATTCCACTTTCTAAAAATACCATTTATTTCTGTCTAGAATGATGTACAAATGAGCGTTCTTGCTCATTTTACCTCCGAGAAATGAGCAAAAATGAATAATATATATCTAATCATAATCTTGCACCTAAGTGTCTGATATTCAAATTTCGCTTTCTGGGCCAAAACTATTCGAATTTCCTCACTCACGTTCTTACACCTGAATTGAGTTTTCAATTCTCTATCCAACGATGCCAAAACGAATTCCGTGGATCGAATGGTTCTTGAGAAACTTCGAAAAAAGCAGCGTCATGTTCAAGTGGATTTTGCAACTAAAAAAAAACCATGCAAATCTAAAACTTCTTGAATTCGGGCATTTTTTGAGAAAACTGCCGGTATTTCCTTATCGATGGTTTACTTGCTAAAAAGGTCATTTAGTTCTCTCTAGAATGATGTACAAATGAGCGTTCTTGCTCATTTTTCCTCCGAGATATGAGCAAAAACGGAACGGGACAGCAAGCTTCCACCGTACCTAAAAGCGGTATTGGATTAAAAAACGCTATTTGGTTATTTAATTTAAACAGTTAGAATAAAATGTTCAGTAATGTTAAGACGGTTTTAAACACGAAACGTCTGATTTGAACCGGAACGTTTGGATTATTATTTTCCGGACAGGAATTAATATTACGGATCATAATGTAGTAGAGGTTCGATATTATCCATTGCCCAGATTAAACTCCAATTGAAAAATCTGAATTCCAAGTTGAATCACGTTTGATTTTTAGTGTCCGATTGGTTCCTTTCTGATATTTGCTTAATTCATGTGGAACCCACTACTACAGCTGTTTTTCCAAGGGGCTCAATATGGTCAGAAAACTTTTTCAGGTCAGAAGTTAATAATAATAAGTAAATCTTGCTCCTACTTCGTTTCGTCTAAGTGGATTTGCTTCCACATCAAATACTTCATCACTTAATTAAACTCATAATAACTCAGTCGAGATAGCTGAGTTTTCAATAAAGCCCTTTAAACTCGAACAGAAGAAGCCTTACTTTAATTGAAATTATAGATGAATTTCGTGCAATATGTACATAATAAAAATAACTATTAAGTTAATACACGTAGATTTTAAAAAGTTTTGTGTTATTTCAGATGAAAGACTAAGTGGTCGCTTGAAGTGCATCTCCCATCAGAAAGCATTGCAATTTTTGTGGAATGCACCAATAGTGAGCTTTTCACCTCGTATAGTGCGTTTGCTAAACACGTTTTCAGTTTTGTCACCATCTATACAATTTTCTATACCAACAAAATGGCAAGTTCTATACAAAAGTTCAAAGTTTTATCAAAATGATCAAATGTTTCGAATTTTACTATAAGTAATAAATAATACAGTTAACAAATTTGTTATTTGTAGTATATTATTATATAATTGAACTTCAATTTAAAAACGATTTAATATGGGGCACTTCATCAGTTAATTCGGGGTTGAGCTTGAGAATAAATTGAAGCAAATTGTGCCTTTAATATTGTTTGCAATTTTCGGGGGAGATCCCGGTTGTCAATCGTTAACCAAATTACTGGATTGAAAAAGTAATAAAATGGAAGCCGTTAAGAGTTTCACCCTTCAAGACTGGTCACATCTGCTTGTTTCCTCGCACGTCTTTAGCATCTCTTAGAAAGACACTGTCGTAGATGTATTGAAGAAGACCTAAAAGAAAATTTCTCGAAAGTAAACTGGTTGCCATACCACAATAGTTATTAGATAAATAAAATTATTTAAATTTGTAAGAAATGCCATTCTTCGTTACTTTTTTTATTTATATTTTGTCGTTTTATTCGATTTTATCTGACTTCTTGTTGCATGTGTGACTGATTTTATGTAAACAGTTTCTTTGTTATCCTGAGACAAGTGCAGTGTATACAGTATTTTATCATTAAGCTTTGCTGGCAATTTTTATTCCGTGAAAAATAAATGGTTGGCGAACGTCACTGAACTCATCCCTTAGTCGTGTTCTGGTCGTTCGCAGGATTCAGCGCACAAGATTCCCTTTCTATAAGGATTTTGAGGCACGTACTTCGCAAATTTATTGCCACTGGAAAAAACGCATCAAGACGCCAGCTGGGTAGCTTTAAAAATATTGGAAAATGTTTTAAAAGTTTCTTGCTAGTTATATTAAAAAGGATACATCGTCTTTTTTGACGCCATCTGTTAAATGACGCGAACTTGGTTGTTATTTGTATATTGGAACGATAAATTTGCGTTCAGAAAGTGGGGTGAAAGTCAAAAAACTTAATGAATCTGAACATAGCTCGGATACGCATTTGGGATTACTTATTACTTCTAATAATATTTCCGATTGAACCATTTTAGTAGCCTAAGTAAAATTACGATAATATGCTTCAACAAGAAGTTTTGTTTTATATTTCAAGCATCTATTATTCAACATTTTGTTATTTATGTTTTTTAACTTTTTTTGTCCTCTTTCTGCTCTATTTCGAAATACTGAAATTTTTGCTGGTAATAATATCATAATTATCATGCCAACTTTTTTCCTTCACGAAATAGCGGTCATTTCGATCCACGTCTCGATTTTCGCCAGCCCTCATCAGCTTTTTTTCCTGTTACCACATTTAAATAATTGAATCTGAGTTAAAAATCACATTTGCATTAAACTGAGAAATCAAAGGAATTATTTATAAGATAAGGTAATAAATTATATTACAGAAAAAATATGAATTCCCTACAAATCACTATTCTGCATACGTAGTATTTTGATTTATATCGGAAAATTTGCTTTTAATTAAATGGCAGTGATACTTGTTGTAAATATAGATTAGACAGAAATACTGATTCCTCTATCTGATTTATCATACAACACCATCAATAGACTATTTAAATTCATAACGTTCGGAAATTCTTATTCTTCAGTCACTTGGAAACGTTAAACTCCCAACGGTTCTTTCAGCACTTTTTTGGGCTTACGAGGCTTACGACTTCGTGGTCTAAATTCTCAAGGCTCGCTATTTTTCCTACTTTATGTCTCTTTCGGGAAGATCTGGAAGCTTAATCTAAGCTCGAAAGTAGAACATGGTAGCAATTTGATTGAACTTATTTATTACCTTAAATAAACTGTTCGAGATTTCTTACATTTTTTTTATTAGATATAATTGGAAATAAATCCAATATCGCAGATACCCCAGATCACAGATACTCCCAATCGAATCACTCAAGCAGTTAAATGAAACGCCGGTACAGATTTATTTCTGGAAAGAAAAACTATTTTAGAAACAATTCGGAATCTGTAAATTGTGAACTATAATTAAACAAACCGCGATTAATTCTATCCGTTATAATGCTTTTGCTTTCAACAAAACTATAGTCGGAATAGCAAAATTCAATATCTTACACGAAGCGTCCATTATAAAGTGATTAGCGCCCCGTTTGGTGTAATGAAAGTGCAATTAAGTCAGTAAATAACTGAATGCAGTTTACGCGATTATTATAACCGAGTTAAGCTCGGTACATATGGTGCAAACTTTCGTATATCTGATACACGCGGCTCCAGATGTGCGTACTTATTAAGCTTTTTCAGACCCGTCTTGAGCACTAGACACGAGAGTAGAAAAATAACTTTGGCTTGGAAAATTTGAGAATAGGCTTTCTAAAAAATGTATTACAATATTGAACCATAAAAGAACAATTTGTCACAGTATAAGAGTATAAGAGCAAAAAATCCAATTTAGGATTTCAGTTAATGTGGTTCTCCACATTTGCTGGACGATTATCGATCCACCAGACGCTTCTTACAAATCCACATAAAAATTGAAGATCAAACTATTTCTTTTATTTGTATCATTTTTTTAATGGCTGCTTTAGTCCTCCAGCATAAGTTAAACTAAATCTGACAATATGGAAAAAATACTACAGCGGTCATTGATTTGATTAAATCAAATTATTCAAAATAAAGGACTTTACCAAATACAATCAGTGTGTTTGCCAATGTTGAATAAGACTGTTTTTTTTATGTACGAAATATTAAAACTTTCTTAAGTATTTAAGATGCAGACTATCTTCCAGATCCGCAAGCAACCTCAGCTACCAGTTTTCATCTACATCGCAAACGCAAACAATCATTAGACATCTCTTTATATCTAATGTATAATTCTATGCGTCATTGGTTGAACCCGAAACACACCGATTTTACTTTCAAATAACTCACTTTCAGATTGCTATTCATACAAGATAAACCTACTTGTAACACCTCTTGCTTAAACTAAAATTTCCATATACAGCCATCATTAAAAACCGTTTCCTTAGTAAAGGACCCAACATTGCGCATAATATTTTCTTGTTTAAAGTCGTAGACAATGTCTATTTTACATTTTGGTCTTGTTTTAACACCTTTCGGTAATGTAGGGAAATTCAAATTTACTATGTCATTTGAAAGAATTTTGTAATTTTAATGAGTTTTTGTTTCAGGTAAGAAATTACCATCTGGTGCTGCCTGTCATGTAAAAATACGTAAGTAAAAACAATGTCAGTGAACAATGCATCGTTACAAATATGTATAGTGATTACATATCGTATAACAGTTTGTAATTCTACACATTTCTTGAATTTTAAGTGAATGGTTTGAACATTCATGTTCTTAGCACCAGACATAAAAGATAAACGACGAGTTTAGCTGCTGAACAACCAAAGGGATTTATTAAGATTATTTCTTTGTACGAATCAGGTACACATGTGTATGGAAGAGTGAAGTAAAATACACCCTCTGTGAATTTTACTATAATTCGAAGACACGAACGTTATTGCTTAGATTTTAGGGAATATGTCTCCCAGGAAATATATTATCTTGCGGTATAGGTACGGGATAAGGATTTATTATCGTGTGTAATTTTTTAAAACTGCTTTTAATCCAATTACCAATTTATTTATTAAAATTTCGTTTGTTCGTAAATTTGTTCTTCGTTTTTTGCAAGAAAAAGTTTATTCAAATTTGGAAATGTGTTTAAAATTCGAACCCTTTCTGCATGCGACCCTTCTTTTTAAATTAATCCCATTTAGCAAATCCCCAGTATAATATCTGAAATATTTATAAGACGGCAAAACACGGTTTACGAACGGGCTCGACCACAATACACGGAAAATCCGTCTTTTATGCAAAATACGGTTGCTCGAAAGGAAGCGTTTTTCCAACTTGAAGAGATAATCTCGATTTGTCCATTTTCCTGTCGCCCATTAAGATTTCAGGATTTAATTATTATGTCTGGAATTGATTGAATATAAAGATGTTCGATATAAAAAAAACTCTGTGCTGCTTTTGAACTTAAGAAAAACTGCTATTGAAAGCATACATTTTCCGAAATCGACTGGTGATATAAAATTTAATTACGTATCCAGTGGCGCAAGTTCTAATCAAGGAAAAACCCAATGTGTGTAAACTGAGATATTTATACAATTGTACACATACTTTTCCATTTTGTCCACGTCCTAAAAAACGGTTAATTAGCGTCTTGTTAAATCGTGTTTTTTGAATTTTATGGGGGGGTCAAATTTCAGCCCCGCGATTGGAATCGCGGATATAGTAGGAGATACATGGGTCCGTTAAATTATGGTGTTTGATAATGAATGAATGATTAATTGTGGGTTTGATACGGCAGTTTCATCGAAAGATGAACGTCGTTATGATAAAATGTCATTTATTCTGCCTCTCACGCTAGACCAGATGCAGGATGAGTCATTAATTAAAAATGAGTACGCTGAAGTTAACTACTTATGCAAACAAGCGGTACAAGAAAGAAATACACCACATTTACCCGAGCGCTCAGACTTTTTCGCATATTACAATTTATTTTGTAGCATAATGCCGTATTTTAATTCGTCGCAATATTCTGGATTTAGTTAGAAAACGATACGATTAACCCATTAGTCCTAATTGGAAAAGCCAAAACGGCAAATATATACCTAATTAATGATCACATATTCTCATAAAACGTAAAAGCCGTAAAACGTCTTGAACTTTCAAGAGGCAAACATTAATTAAGGTGGTCAACGGCACGAATTTCCGTATAAACTTTGAACGTCCTGGAACGTGCTTTAATCATTTAAATCAAATAGAATTAAATATGGAGCCCTAAAATGCGAAACCTTTAAAGGACCATGAATAATTGATAGAGTTTTGAGCGGGGACTCCATATATTACTTCTGTGGTTCGCCGAAGGGAGGGCCCAAAGCTGAAAGGTATTTGTTTTTACCCTTTCTAAATAGGTTACTGGCAGTTAAATGAGGATTTGTCGATGTTGAAATGATTTCAACTCGGAAATAATTAGTATTTGATAGCCGGTAAGGATACCCTAAGTATGATGTTAAAAATAATGTAAAAAGCAACATGGTAAAACTTGCACATTTGCACAAACAAATTTTAATTTTGAAATGCACACCGATGCATTAATGCTGAATGTCGCACAGTTGTATTTTAATCTGCTGAACTCAAATCAACGCCAAAAAAGGGTCTTCGGATTTGGATTTTTTCGGAAAAATCGATTAAACTCTGAAAAACGTGATTTTTGGTGGTAAAATGAAAATTATTTTATTTTATTGTTAAACTCTTCAGTATTCATATATAATTTATATTTCTAATCTGATGTTTATAAATAAAAGTAATAAATATCAAATTATTTTCCGAAAAATTGGCAGAGAACTCCAGAAATTTACGGCTGTTCTCAGTTTTCTGTTTAGAAAAAAGAATCACTCCGAAGTTTGAATTATGTTAAATATTACATTAGAGAACTTTATCGTAGTTAAACGGTTGCTCGTAGAAGCCAAAGGTTGCAAGAACCCAAACTGCCGCAAAAGTTTACAAATCCTACGTTAAAAGCGTATGAAGCTAAAAATCAACTCAGAAAAATAAGCAATAATACACCCAGAAAATATAACAGGTTGCAATAAGACCCTTTCTAGATAGGTTGCCCCAATCAGTCTAACGAACGCTCGCAAATGAGGAATAACTAACAGGTTGGTAGAAATCCAGGCAGTGATAGAACAATCCACACAACTGGATGTGTTGGTTAGGAGCAAAGGGTCAATATTGAACCCTTTTTTCCTAACCAGACAAACTAGAAAATGCCGATTCCGATTTCATTCCTTCGCGCCTATAGAATACTTTAGGGAATAGAAAATTGGATTTTATTCGCAATAAATGTTCGAAACAAGGCTAGAAGACCAATTGGTCGATGGCCGTTTTTCGTTGAAGTAAAGATTATTTATACTTAAATTATGTGTATATATTTCACTTGACTTGCTGCGAAATGTAGTATTTTTATCTATGTACTTGCTTACTACGCTGACGTGCCAAATCGTGTGGTGGCGTAATAAACTTTCCAGCTTCATTAGTATGGACAAATAAGTGGATTAAACTCTTATCGCAACTACCATACTGAAGAACATATCGGAGTAAATTAAACGGTAATACGTTTCTTTTTATCTGACACGACAACATTTTACCTAATTTTATGGGGACAATATAGATATATCCTCCGCACAGATTTATATAAACTGTGTTTTCCTAACCCAAAACGCCTACCTGATCCTCTTTATGTAGCGGAGTACTACTTAAGATAAACTTATTTAAAATCTTGTAAATTCTCATTTTACTTTGATATAGTTACGAGGCATCGTAAATTCCACATCTATTCTTTGTGTGGTCCTTAGGAGGAACCAGTGTGTTCTTCATAAATTACCAAATTGCTTTGTAATGTAAAAGAAGGTGCGTCTAGATTTGATAATTTTGATCGAAATATGTTTGTTATATTGTTGACTGTATTTGAAAAGTTTTTACTTTTTTACTAGCTTGTTTCCTGTATCAGAATGCAATGGACGTGTTTCATAGTCTAGTGTGTGAATATTGATTAATCATATTAAGTTTAAGCATCTTTTGATTTTCTCTAGTCTTCTAAAAGGTTACTACGATGACAGAGTTCTCGTAATTTTTGATTTGCGAGAGTTTCATTTAATGTTTTACTAGAATTTATTGATTAATTTGAAAGTTTCGTTTAAAAAAATCCAAATATAAAAACTATACAGATTTTACTTGTAACCGAACTTTAACTATGACTTATGACTCTTAGATCATATATCTTTAAAGTATCTGAGACCTCTTCTGACTATCTTTAGACTAACTTCTGACCATCTAATGACTAAATGCTCGTTTCTGCTGTGGCTTCATTTATAGTTGAATCATGCTGATCATAACAGTTCAACGGTATTAGGAAAATTACCTAAATTTTATTACGGCGAAAAATTTTTACATAGACTTGATCACCAAAATTTTATTTTGAAATCGCATTTAACACAGACTAGAAAAGACTGCGTGGTTATAGATATATTTCAGCATACTATTCCAAAAGTATGGTGACAACTAAGAAAAAATAATTCGTTGTTTTTAACTTAAATATACATAATCTACCCTACGTTATGAAAACATGTCATCACAAATAGTGTGATTCCGTGGCATTCTAGGTCAAAAGACAGGGAATTAACTATATTCTTTAGGTTCCATCGGATCTTTATAATGGTTGTTTTTATTTTTGCTTAGTTTTAATAAACTTCAAATAAATCTCAGTTGAAAATCAACGAAGTTCTCTCAAAACAATAAGCTGCTTGTTAAATAAAATTAAAATATTGCACTTTATTCGGTAAAACGAAAACAATTCCTTTAAACCCACAATTTTAACTAGGCGATTTAGTTCAACCCCAAAAAACAATAGGGCGTTACCCCTGGGTCAGTCTTATCTTCTTTAGACATGTCGCTTTAAAACTGAACATTTTTCTTATGGACAATGGACGTAGGACATTTTGATTAAATGACGTAACGCTGTTATAAATGTTTTCATGGGACGAGATGAAGTCTACCGGAAGAAACGAGGCTCTGTTATATTAACAGATAGTGTTATATGATTTTTAGGGTCGCACGAGTGGTCCAACTGATATGAAAGGTTTTGTAATATTTCATGGCTCAATGGTTTCCGTAAATGCCTAATATGTCAGCAGAAACAATTATTTAAGTTCAAGTTTCAACAAACTCAATTAATGCAATTTTTTTGATTATTTAACTATTATTTTGGTGTTTCCTAAAGAAACAAAGAGCCACAATGAAAATATCAATAATTTATTTGATGTGTATGTAATGTGGTATTTCTTTATTCATTTTTTTTGAGCTTTGGTAAGTTTTCTCGAAAAATTCATGGGGTACAGCAATAGATTGCCAAATGGAATAATGATATGAGAAAAACGTTTGAAAAAGATGCAAACTGTGGTAAAGTAAAGGAATTTTGAATGAATTAAACTCGAGTAGTTTTCATAGTGAAAAGGYTTGTAAGCCAGGTTTCCTTTCGAAACCTGGCTTACATTTTAATGAATTTGAGAATAATTTTTCACGAATTTATCAAGATGATTAAACAAAAATTACTGTGAAGAAATGATTGAACTGGTACTTGATTCCGATTCTATGAGGAAAAAAAATTGAGGTGATTATCTATTCATTTATTGGAGTGATAAAATAACATTAACATCATGTTTATAGACATGCTAACGCCAGCTTGGGTTAAATTGAGATTTTATTCAAATCGAAAACTACTCCCAAATCTAGTAGTGACTGATGATGTTCTTAGTGAGCGAGTGCAGTAGCTTCTGCCTATAATATTGCATTTACACATATTATTGATAGCATTTGTAGAGAAACCTGACCAGATCTGGAAATTAATACTACTGGCCGGCCCTTGGAGTAATAGAAAGTTTTGATAAATGCGTTCTGTTATTGCAAAAAGCTGATAGAGAAATAAACACTTCTACGTAGCGTTAGTTTTACGAGCCGATTTCATTTCGTTTCGTTGCTGCAAATGGCTTTTTCATTGTATTGGCTCTTATGGCAACACCTGGACATCCTCAAACGCAATACGATATTTTAGGGACTATGCTTCTTTTCTTTTGCCTTCCAAACAGGCGCCTTGAAGGTTTGCAAAATTTCGTTATTTGTGCTCCTGCAAATTAAATGTTTTTTTTGAAAGTAATTCGTTTATACTACGTAGGGTTTGGTTCATTGTAATCGTTGATCAAAAGGCTACATAGTTTCCAACTAGTGTGTCAGCGTTCAATTTGTTCAATGATTTTAAATGTTAAATCATTATTCTACTGAAACTGTTCGAAAATCTCAGACCGGTTTTGCTTATGAAAATAACTAACAAATTTTTATGTTAAAATATATGTTTATCAAAGCAAAATTTTAACGATTGTATAGGGCATATTGTCAACGGGCTTAGAAACTGACTGACTGACTGAGAAAAACATAGTGACCTTAATAATAATATAATAGTAATAAAAAATATAATGCAGTAACATTTGATAACGGTTTTTGCTGGTGGTGTTCAGAAGAATGTTTGTTAAGTTTTAATAGATAAATCAATGTACTGATTAAATTGGAAGAATTTGATAGTAGTAAATATATTATGTATATTAGAGTTTTGCATGATCTCTGCTACGTTTACGTGTTGCTAAATAATATTAAATGTAAGAAAGATTCGCTGACAATAACGCGCCATAATAGTCGACTAAATAAACCATACATTTTTCTTAAGTTTACCAACACAACGTGTCGTTGTGTCGAGTTTTGAACTTTAGTTTCTATAATACTTTTTTGTATTTATAATCTTAACAAAATCAATTGCTTTTAAGATCAAGTCTCAAAGTTTATATCTAGAATGGAATTACTAGCACAGTTTTTATTTTTAGTACCTTTCCGTATTATTTAATATGTATTTCGATATATTATCTTTGTCGTTTTCTGTGTAGGACTAATTTTTGGCCCTCTTTATGACCGTTTGAGGAAAACTGTATCAGTTCGTAACTCTTTTTGCAAAACCACGTGTACAAGTAAGTGCATATTTTCAATTATTAATTGGATTGGCCATACTGTAAGTACAAGTTTATATATCAAAGACGACGTCAGATTTGAAACTGCAAATAGTAGTTTTTAAATTTCTTAAATTTTTTTTACATTTTACATTTCCGCAAGATATGTTTTGCACCCTCTAAAACTCGCAATAAATAACAGCACAGATATCAAAAACCACTCTAACCCAACTCCAATGCATTCCATAAATCAACGAAAAATATCCCTTAAATCCAGGCAAAAAGTGCACCTGGTGTTTCACTTCTATATCCATTTTAAAGTATTCGATAAATTTCTGGAAAATGCGGAAACCTATAAGAATTCCATAAGGAAAATTTAATATAGGACGTTCTAGTGACGATAAACATGACTTTCCGGGCATATTTCAACTCCGGAAAGTCCTTTGAGGATATTTTGTCGATAGTAAGTATTATAAATCTTCGATAAATGCATTTCAAATCTTACTTTATTGAATAAAATCGCTATTTATAGGTGTCCGGTAAGATATAAACCGAATTGAAAGATAAATCTTGAACATTTCGTTGGAAATAAAATATTTTACGGGTTTAGAATTGGGTTAGTTACATAGGACATTAAAAAATGTCTTGAAACATTTCCTCTGATTTAATAAGTTTGATATCAGATTTAAATGAACTACATTCTTAAACTCCCATTTTTCTCCTAATAATACTATACATGCCTAAAGGAACCATTGGAAGATTAAAGTGCAAAGAGCTAACTCACGGGCAGAAATTGATCCATACAAGGCAGGGGATGATTTCAGACTGTCATGGGGCGAAACATACAAGAAACTTGTAGAGCACTTAGTAAAATTACAGAATGCCAGTAAAAAGAGGGTCTCGATAGCGGAAAATATTATGAGAACGGTCATAAAGTGACCCTAAGTAAAACGACAGCTAAATGGGGAACGTTGACGTTATTGTATCGGCGAAATGGTGGAAAGCTTGTCTTTACAATATTTTTTAGATTTGCTTCAAGAATTCTGGACCGGCTGCAGACGGAACGGAATATTGACCCATTACTATAAAATATAAAGCAGATATCTCATAGGGACAAATAATCCGGAACTTCTGATAGCAAAATGCAGGAGTTGATTTATAAAGTTGATGTAATTTCACAAGTTTGTATAACATTTTGAGGCAAACCGAAATTTGCAAATTGAATATTAAAATTGTTTAGTTTGGGTGTGGTCTTAGGACTTTGAGTCTTAGCTTAATTATAGAAACTTGATAAGAGTTATTAATTTGTATACATCTAACAACTATTTATAAAGTTTTAGAACAAAGCTCTTTTTGCAGAACTGAACAATGCGCTATCAGTTGTGTGTTCAATTTTGAATACTTCATTTGTGTACAGTCTTGCAAGCTCGAGCTTGCAACTTTGGCAAACCCACTTTATTCTTTTTTTGCTTTCGGTCCCATGAGATTTGCATCGTTTTTGGACCCGTCCTTGCTATAAATCATAAGATTATTGCTTTCGAAACTTTCCCTAATCATTTTGGATTGAAATGTGTTAACTGTGGTCCGTTTTTGCAGTTCCTCAGTTTTATTATATTTATTAAATTCCGTTATAAACGGACAAAGGTTAATAAACCCCAGAGGATATAAATTGATACTTGCTGACCTTAGATATTTAATCATAGGCCTCCTGATCTAACAGAGGCCGTATTTTGAAGGACTGAAATGTATGTAATAATAAATCCGATCAACGATTAATTGTTGAACCGTTAAATTGTAAATATCTTGATCTCTTCCTAAAAATTTGCTATTTTGCAAATTAATGGTATTCCATTGATGGCAATTTCAAATTTCCATCAAGTTTACTGAAGTCAAGAACATTAACTTAAGGTTAAGTGTTCTCTTAAATAAAACAGTTTCACATTTAAATAAAAAAGTGAATGTCGGTCATGTAACCGATCGTCTTCACTCAACTATTTTCTGTAAAAATTCGCACTTTCGAACTGAACACAATTTTTACCAGCCTAAGAAAATATCGGAATCTAAATATCCCGAAAGTTTCATAAAAATCACACAGAACTCTGATTTTAGGCATCTTGATAAATTCAAATGCACAATAAATTAAATATACGTTTCATTAAAAATGTTTTTACTCAACTGTGCGCTTTAAGTCGCATTTTCCAAACTGAAATAAGTAGCAATTTCAAAATTTTACCTTCTTGAGACACTGGGCCTTAAAGATGCTAAACGTGTGAAAAAAGCACCCAGAGTCCTGATTTCTTTAATTTCAGTAAATGTTGGACTAAAATTGGTAAATATTTGTCCCATAACGAATAATACTTTTAAACTTCATTATTTCTTTACAAATTTGCACCTTTCAAAATAAAGCAAGTGGCCCTTTGAAATATTCGCTTTCTCTAGAAGACAGTTGACTCAAATAATCCAGAATATTTCACTAAAATCGCCCAGAATCCCAAATTTTCAAGCTTACAAAATGTGGGTTCAAAATTAATAAATACCCGTCTCACAACGGATATTTTTACTCATCAACGCTCTCATATTTAAAAGTTTTAATGTTTCAAGCGGACGCAAGTTGCAATTTTAATTTTTTACCATTTCATAAGACTATGCTGCAAGATTCATAAAAATTACCCAAAATCCGAATTTTCCCAAGCTTAGTAAATATCGGTCACAAAATTAATACTCAAACTTGCAAGAACTGAATCACAAAAAGTAAACAGTGAAAGTCAAGTTGAAACTCATACGATATAAGATGAAAGTTCCACAGTAATCCAGTTTACACAACAGCTGTCGTCAGACCATCGGATATCCGAAATATGGGAATCGGAAATATCAGATTAACCGTAATTAACAATTAACATTGATGTGCTCTGCAAATCTTGTCCCGAGAACGTTTCGGTGTCGTTATACAAAAGTTTCAAATTATTATTCTTGCACCATGCAAAAATCTCCATTTATGCACGGATGATATTAAATACACATTTTGCTGTTTGTTTAAAATACGGTGCTGCTTGGGGTTAATTGTAAACAACTTAATAATAACAGCAGTTGATTTATTTTGATATTTTTTAGCCTGTACTGAGAAGAATTAATTTTTTTTGAGTGATGTTTAGTCTTCTTATATAACTAAAAATGCATTCTTAAATTTTCGGGGTAGATAGGTACTCATGCCATAGGTAAATTTAAAATTAAATGTATTAAATTGGCTACTTGCTCATTATCCCCGATTTTTTTCAGTTTTATTTAATCTTCTTATTTAGAAAATATGTAAACAATTGTTGATTTAAAACCCGCGCAGGAAGGTCCTCTCTCTCGATTTCCTTATTTGTGACGCTGTTTCTACATATAATCTACTTATATGTAAAAACAACGTCGACCCAGTTATAAATTAATAAACTGATCACTTTGTGCAATTGCAACTGTCATAAATATGCAAAGTTTCGAGAGGTCGAATGCAAATTTGTTTAAAAATAGACAGGGTGTCCCAGTTCTCATGATCAGGACTTCAGGTATGGTTAGAAAAACGCGTTTTAAGAAGCTTGTCATATAAACATCGGTCCGTTTTCGTTTCTCTTTTCACATGCAGGGTGTTACAAATAACAAATTGTGGTAAATTTTTCAAAATTCGATTTCAAAACTGGGACACCTTGCGTAATAATGTCTTGCTGGTTCAGATTTGCTAAAATAATTCGATGTCATAACAGCTTTCGTGGTTGTTATTCATCAATTGAGCCTTATTTGATGTTTTATAGATCATTAATTCAAACCAAAAATGTTTTAGGACCCGTTGTATGTGTGATTGATAATCCTTCCTTATGTGATATTATTTGTAATGACTGACTGTATCCGCGAAATGAATAATATATTTTTGTAAATCTAAATAAATTTATTGCCACAGATGAAACAATAGCTAGTATAGACATAACATAACCGGCTGCATTATTCGGGGGCAAATATTGTGAATATTCATGTATATTTAACATATCTGTGCAATGTTGAAAAATTATCTTGTTAAAGGTTTAATGCAATTAGGAACAAACAAAAGCACGTATCAAAATCATTCAAACATCGGTAGTGGTTCTCTCGGTATATTCCATTCATGCCCTGCAGTGCTTTTTGATTAAAACATTCCATGTGAATTCCACATTAGCCTGGCATACTTTACAAACTTTGCGAACTTCACGTTTATTACAACGGAACTGTTCAAATATTTGAATCTGCTTCTAGCATTTAAAGTGGATTGATTGATTTAATGCATATATGAGGTGAAAATTTTCAAAAGTTTACTATTGAGCCGTGCACTAATAACAGTCGGTTTATCTTGTGTATGTATTTACTTACTTACTTTAATAAAGTTTTTAAATGTTACTATTAGCAGGCGGTTTAACTAAAAACGGTTCTATTCATGTTTTATCAAACTTTCTAACGACCAGTTGTGCCTGTAATGCTGGAAACCGTAACTGAGTTGCAAATCGGATTTGCTGCATAATCCTGATATTTTCTTACTTTGGCAGTGCGCAAAGTTGCCTCTAATGAAGGTGCAGAAGCGAGATTAAATTTAACTAAGGGCATCCCTTTTCTTGCATCGGCTGTGATTTTAGAGCCATTTAACTCCAGAACTTTCGAACAATCTTTAAACTACACAAGCGAAATTTGATTGTTCAAAGTCGAAATTGTTCCGATGACTATAATTGTACGAAATAGAATACTATCTAATTTGCAGTACAGAGTTCCTTCAACTTGGAAATTCTGGATACTGGTACATATCCTTATAGGTAATTAATAATATGCTAATTGGGCTGCACAATAGGATACAATAGCTTGAATACGTATCTCTATCAGTTAACCTGTTTAGCTCGGAAATAATAGCGCAATAGTGCATAGTTTATCTCACTAGGTGGTTCTGGCATTGCAGTAATTGATTTACATTCAAGTTGTACATCATTAATCATATCAATTAGGATGTAATTAGAATACAATAGCTCTCATGTCTTTACGAATTGAGTTATCGGATGCAGGTTTGAGTCTTCGTAAAGATCGTTTGCCAATTCACTCAGGCAAAAGTGAAGAGCATGTAGAACGAAAATTTATTTTTTTTATTAAAGAATAAATCGCTAAATCGATATTAAAATTAATTCTCTACATTTATTTTTGATACATCGGTGACATTATTTACAAAATTATTATGTTTGTTTATTTTTATAAGTTAATTGAAAGGCGATTTCAATTAAAATTCTAATAAATCCAGAAGTTTTCACATCTAGACGAGCAAATTGCAGATCTGGATAGATCATCGATAAATTGCATTTTTCAAATCTCCTTTATGGTCGCTGGGACGTTGAAAATACGAGAGGATTAGCCGTAATCCTTAAGGGTCGATTTCCAAAGGACAATTATACCTGCAACTTCAATTTTCCACCGTAAAAGGTCTGCTTTTTTACTGGAAGCAGGTGGAACCGAAACTTTCCTGCAAGATCGAGATTAGATTACACCGTCATTCAATCACGCAAAGTATTGAGCATTAGTTGCACGGTTCTGACGTGAAATCGGGTAAAAGTTTGGGATTTTCAAGAAAAATGTCCAATTTTCTCTGTTGATTAGCAGGTCTTATAAGTATATGTGATCTGATGTATGAAATTTACGTACATGAAACCTGAGGTAGACATTCAAGGCTTATATATTATATTGGAAAAATTCCTTTATAATGAAGGTGTACTTATTTTGCTGATCAGCAGTCCCTATTATTTATCAGTCAAGGATTTGTCCAACCTTAGATAATCTTTTTCGTTAGGTGTAAGATGTTGCGACAAAGTTTGTATATCTATTTGTTGTGGCCCAACAAATTGTAAAGTAACAAACTAGCATCAACCAATATATGCAGGCATATTAAGTTCGGGTATTCAGAAGCCTTTCTGCAAAACTTCCCAGAAGTGATCATTTATCACTCTTTGCACTAAGCAATCTTACATTGGGTAAGATACTAAGGGAAAGACTCAATTTCTATAAAAGTTATGCTTTTAGAATGAGAAAAACGATTGCCACCTTAAGATCAATCTGAAATCTGTCTTAAGTGACGAAAACATATAACATTTACAGGATCGTTTGATTTTGCGTTGTTTTACCATTCTGTTATTTATATGTATTTTCCTTTGACTTCGAAAGCAATTTCACCAAATTGGTATCGATATGAAAACAGATCTGACTGATATTCACAATTATGCAAAATTGGTTTAGGGGTTATTCCTTTAGTATTTACCAACTTTAGAGCAAAGTCAAATTTTGTTAAATAAAATGTATTAACATTAATTTAAAATATAATTCCAAATCAAAATCAATTCCTGGGCTTGAGTCATTTATTGTCTATTTATCAATTAAAATACGTTTCGGTGTTTTCCACCATCATCCGTTTCTATGTGTAGCGTTGTTGCTACTTTAAGCCTTGCCATATATTGTTTGTTTTATTAAAATATAATAAAAGCTAATTTTGGTAGAAAAATAATTTTCCTCTAATGTGTACCAAGTAGCACTGATTTACACCCACAGAAAAGCTCAAAGTTGTGTGTACATTCTAGGCATCATCTTCATTTTATTGCCGTTTTTTAAGATTTTATTTCAAAAATCTCGATGCTTAATATAAATCGAGAAATCTGCTATTTAATAATGATAAATATACACGGTGATTCTCGAATATAGTAGCTTTTGAAAATGCAACTTCAATCCTGCTTGCAGGAAAAAACGCAGAATTTTAAACATTTCTTGGCCCAAGTGTTAAAAAGTTTCAAGTTCAATACTATTATTAAAAATGTCACACTGGTATGCAATTGGTTATGGTATGATGTCTGGAAGTACGTAATAAAGAATCTCATTATTTAACTTAAACGATTTATTTTTCTTATTCGGCATGACCGTGTTATTAAAACTCGTCGACAAACTCGCACGAAGACTTGTCTAAACAAACTTTCTTCTTATTTGCGCCACGTACTTCTTTGAGAAGTTTCCGAAAGTGCGCTTCGAGCATCTTAAGACGCAGTCGTTGTTGTTCCAGGCCGTTGTCTGTTTTTCCAAGATCCCGAGAACAACTTTCATAAGCTGGAAATGTTTATAAGTTTAAGAGGGAATGTGAGACCGAGACTTGACTAGGTAATTTTATATCTCGTCAGGATTTTGTAATAAAACGGATATTCTAGACAGGAAGTCCTCTAGCCCGAAGGTGTTTTTCTGTAGTATAGATAACTTAGGGCTTGTAAAGTAGATGGAAGCAGCAGCACCAAACTTCGAAACAACAACAAATATATATACAAAACTATAAATGCTAAAGACTTTCAAATTTAAAATATTATTATCGTTTTTAAAATTTGAAGAACTGCAGCAAACTCGTACTATTTTTTCGGCTATAAAATGATATATTTGCGACCCAATTCAAATGTTTATTGTGACTGACTGATTTCGTCACCAAGATTAAGTGCTTGGTGCTGACATGCGGCAGATGCAGTTGGTTCAAGTTGCAAAAATAAATTCTGTATTTCAATTACCACAGTCCCACGTTAAACCATAAAGTTTAGACCACTTTTTCACCATTGCATTAGTGTATGTAATTTAAAAACAATTTAGGAGCGTCCATAAATCTTCCCGAGCCTGTCTGTCCTGATTATTATTTATATTTCGATAAATTTCAATTATATATGTGGAAGTTCAATTTTTATTTACAGTCGAAGTTATTTTATGAGAAATAGACACCTACAGGTGTGATATGTTTACAACGTAGCCTGCACGGTGTTGTTAATTATTTTTAAGGATTTTGTTTCAGAGCGCTTAAATTCCTATGCTTATTAATACATTTATTATATACTTACTATATTAATATGCTTTCGGTTTTATAGCCCATAGTAAATTACTGCGAAAACTGATCTAAAAATGTTGAAGTTGTAAAAAATGTTAGACTATTTAAGGCTTCGTTGATTTTTACGATTTTGCTAGCGAAATTGAATAAAGTAACATACATTCTTAAACTACACAGATAGAGGGCAAAACAATGAACTAATATCTACCCAGTTTACACTACAATAGAGTAAAATAAGGTTAGGCTTATCCAGAATTGTTTCAATCAAAGTACTAAATCTTGTTAGTTTGTTTGAGTAAAAGATATTAATAACCTATGTTAATTAGGTCTATCTGGATATCTATACTCGATCAACTTTTACAACCTTTTCTGCAACAGGGAATTTACTTGATTTCAAAAGTATAATTTAAAGGTCATGAATATAAAATGTATATTTGTTGCTATCGTGACTCAATAAATTAACTTTTATGTACGTGGTTGATAATCTGGTTAGAAAGAGATTAATGTTATTCGCAAAAATGGAACAATAATTTCGATAAATTTACTCGTTTTTAGAAGAAATCATAAAAACCTGTTGATTTCATGGGAGACATTGGAATAACCCTCTATACATAATGTTTTCTTTAATTAAATGAATAACTTTTAACTGCTTTTTAAGCACAAGTCTTAATTTTCCGAAAATCACTACTAAATCGTGTAATGCTTTTGAACATTAAAGATCAACCATTATTACGACTTTTTTAAATATCGAGTCGATAATATCCATAATAGCTAAGGGGTTGGGTCGGGTTTTGATAAATGTTGTAAATTCGCAGTTACACCTTACCAATGTAACTTAGTTTCCATCCCTTTGTGCGATTTATCGTATCGGATTGATCTCGCTAAATCTAAACCCTTATCACACAACTGAATCACTCACGTTCATACGTGATAGACTGTTGGCATGCTATCATTGGTACAATGGTGAGTTTTAGTAACGGTTTGTGCTGAAAAGATCGTTACCGTTGCTTTTCATGCAGTATGTTTTACAGAAATGAAGCTACATGTACTGACTGATTACAAAAACTGAGAAAAAAAGTATAGTTTTTAGTTGCGATTTAATGTTTGATTGAAGTGAATTAATTAGATTGATATTGCGAGGGGAAGACGAACACCAAGACATTTCTGATGCAACCAAAGTTCTTCCATTAGGCAAAAGGTCTAGCAACACGCCAGTTGGTAAGGTAAAGGTGGTCGACTGAAAGAAAGTACCGATAGTTTCCTATTGATTCACACAGAGATTGGAAGTTAACAATAGCCGTGAAGTCACAACAAATGTTAGCACAAATCTCCGTTTGTAATATTATATTTAAAATACATCCATGTAAAATCACTTTTAAAGTTTATTTCAATCAACAAACATTCATCTTTATTGGGTAGATGATACGAAAATTGAATTGATCTTTTCGCCGAATGTGCTTATCAAAGTTCTTGTCATTCTGCATATGTAAGTAAGTAATTATAGGTTTGCAGATATTCAACCATATTTTGTTTCTAAGCAGTGTAAAACAATGTTAAACCTGCATTTTTTCGAAAGAGATTGCGTGAAATCATAATTTCTGTCACAAATATCTCAACTTTTATGTAACTGTCTCTTGTTCTTATTGAATATTCCTTGGGAAATTTGCATGCAAGAACATGCCAGTAACATTAAAGATAAACTTGTAAATTGAAAATTATTACTAAACAAAATATTTCTTGAATTAACTCAGTAGTCTAAATAACTTTTACCAAGGCTATAATGATTCGTTAGTCCACTAGGTCTTTAATCCTTTAAGTTTGTGTTTGAATGAAGCTAATACAAATTTCTTTATTATACACTTGGATTGACTAAACTTGAATTTCATGATGGTGTGATTAATATGGTAAATTTGTTGAAATAAGTGAAAATAGTGCGCAGATTTATACACAACGTGGCGCAAAAAGATTTTTTTATATTCAGTTTTCTGAAAAGCATATTTAATATACTACTTAACGCGAGAAAACCACATGCAGTTAAATCAAAAAACATCGCTGATCCTGCAATGCAATTTTGTTAAAAAAATGATGTTTAAGTACTTTTACTCCTGTGCTTTTAGCACATACAGCCAGAAATAATCTTAAAACATAGTCCGTGAATTGAGTGAAGTCTAGAGTTTGGGTTAGTTTGGTAATTAAACGAATCGCAAAATTAATATTATTGCTTGCTTACATCTATACTCAAACTTTTCAGGGCGCAATTTAATTGCAAAATATAATATTGTGCGGTTTTTGGCCATTGAAACTTGAGTCATAATATTCAAGTTTCGGGTATTGCGCATCCTGAAATACATTTTCTAAATGTGTTACTTATAGTTTCACTTAAGTCCTTTTATGGAAGTTGAAATTGGCTAGAATAATATTCTTAACTTTAGAACAGAATGTGAACATAAGAAAAATAGGTTTATTTTAAACATCGTTTTACAAATTGTTTTTTTAACTAGTATCAAAACAATATAATCTTTTTGGCAATTTCCTCATTCGAAATGGACGAAGAATGTTTCTCCAAGTACTCCCTCGTACACCGTTAGCTAAATTAACAGAACAAAAAGTTGAATGTATGTTACCACAACAAAACCAATTACAACCAGGAGAAAATGAAAACGGTTGTAGCTGCGAAATCTCTTTATTGTATCAAGTACAGGAATGCACGTATATTCTAAACTTGTTCCCTGAATTGTATAACTTCGCTCGGGGGGTAGTTAAGGATTTAGCACGAAGCGTACACCCTGGAGGGCACTCACTGACTGGAAACACCAAAGAATATGAGCTTTTTTGCTTTTTCGTTTACAATACGGCGGTGGAAAGGCGACTTATTAAGGGAAATTATGGCCATTGCCTCAAAGTACCTGGCTAATCATGTTCTCAGAACTGAGTTTTTAATAGTTGCAAAGTCTGGTTCTTAAGAGTAGGTGCAAGCAAAAAGAATATTTTTAATAGCCGGTGAGAAATAAAGATAATTATTGAGTGCTGTTTCCACGTAAGAATTTCCTTACCAAGTCGTAGAAGTTTTTTCATTTAGGATAGCGTCAGCTGGATATTACCATGTACTTCAGAGACATAGTTTAGTAAGATTGCAACATTTACAGCAAAGATAATGTATTAATTTTTTTTTAATATGTACTGGCCAGTGGTAGCGGCTTGTTCTACTTACATCGTTCAAAATATGCTATTAATGTTTAGAACCAATGGAAAATTTAAATAACTAACAATCAACGTTTTGTTTCAGGTATGGGGACATGTTTTGGTGCCTTAAAGTAAGACTCGCACAAAACGTTTCACCGGAACGTATTAATTTTTATATTTTATTGCGCTATTTACACAGAACTTTCTTATAATAAATGACAGTTTAATTGGAATAATATTTGCGAATTAAAACTAAATAGCTGAGTAGCCTACATATTGTTGCCACTTAAATAGTGTGGGCTTACTTGGAAATAAAATCCCACTCCATTTCACAGAATCCAACTAATAATATTAGAAGAATTTCTAGGATGCTGCTTATTTTTCTTTCTGAACTGTCGAGCATAATCACTATACTAAAGTTGACTGTGTAAATAAATTAGTGAAAATAGTTTCGGTATTATGTTGTTACGAGCAAAAGAGCTGCTTTATGTGCGATTGATCCTCAAGACATTTCTACGGTGAAAAACAAGTATTATTTTATTATCAAATAGCAATAATGTAAATATATAATCCATTTAAATTTCAGAAATACATAAAGAGAAATTGTATAATTTATTAAACCAGTTTGTTTAATTTGAATCATTAACTTCATCATTAAAGTTAATTATTCATTTCATAATTTAATTGACATTTTAGCACAACTATGAAAATTTTTTTTGTAAATGTATGGATTCGGTTTTTCTATTTCAAGTGTTGAGTAATTAAGAAACCTTAACACAAAAGTGTTACAATATGTGAGTAGGTCTTTAAGATTTGGTTTCGCGATTTGTTTAAATCTTTCAAACCATTTCAAGTTGGAATAAAGTGAAGCAATTACAAACTCCGGCAAGTACTTTCGAAAATGTCCATTACATCTATTATTAGATATTGCCGAATTATCTCGAGAATTTTACTTTCAGTTGGCAGTTTAAATAATACCATATTAATAACGATTAGGAATTTTGTAATTTTAACACGTAAAGTCTTTGCTTCTAATATTTCGTTTCAAAAGAGCATCCAGGTGCCAATTCATTTTAAGAATTTTTTTCATAAATTTTATTCATTTATTTAGTAGGTACGTATGCATCTGGACTATCAATTTAGGTGCTTTTTTAGCTGGAAATAAAGTATAAAGTCATGTACTAAAAGCAGCATATGATATTTCACAAAAATAATGTTGGTTTTAAATAATCGAGCTGAAATATTAAGTCATTTGTTTCCCTCTTCTGACAGGAATAATATGGCAATGCGTTTCTTAGCTCTGTTTTCGCATAGCGACGGAGGTAATTTCACAAATTATGTGGGGCCTCAGGTGGTATCGTTAGTTTTATAGCTCTATTAGGAAATGTTAGAACGATAATTGAAGCTATAGGTGTGAAAAACGTGGCCCTTCAACCTACAGTTTATAGAACTCATCTTTGGGAGGGTGCCTATTGATAAATTCACGAACTCTAAAACCGCTTACACAAATATAAATTATGTGTCTCTTACCAAGAGCGTTTTTAGCCATTTTTTACAAACTTAATGTATGCCCTGTTAAAATGTAGCCTGCCATGAAAGAGTCATCCACTTTCCTTCAATATCAAAACAGTTAATCTGATAATTGTTTTCCTCAAAATATTCAGTATTCTAAAAGATGACCGAATACCAGTAGGATTTTCATAACTTAATATTGCGTAGGAAATAAGCTCATACTAACTGACCTTTTTTTTTAATTTACTGGATTGAAAAATGTCTGGTCCATAAATTGAGTATCGGTCCATAGATCAGTCTGCGTTTTCCTTCTTATAGAGGGTTTCGATACGAGAATAATAAATAGAAACCAGTATTTAAATAGTTGACCATGCATAAGAGGTAAGGTTGAAGAACATCGAATTAATTAAGGTCAGTTGTTCGAAGATAAAATCTAATTATCTAATTCGATTAACTTTCAAACAAATCACGATTTAATTTTGTAATACTACAGTCGTCTTCTGATTCGATTCGACTTTCCAATCTTTTCTTAAACTCGATCGAAATTCTAACCATGCGAATTTCCTAAATCGATTTAGACTGGTGGCTCCTTTACAATACGAGATTTTTTTTGCAGAAAGTGATTTAACTTTAGTGTTTCACGGGATACTGGCAACTCGACTATCGACAGACAGGCAAGCCCCGATACTGTCTTTTTCAAATTGGAAAGTTTCAAAGTTAGCAGTTTTCACGTCAAAGCATAAAAAATCTCACAATTTTTCCCCAATGGATGCTTAAGTTTCTCAATATAGCGATCTATTCCACTAAAAGCTGCTTTTTAAAAATATTGTTCAAACTATAGCCCATAATCCGCTAACATCAAAACTTAGTTTTACAACTTTTCCTTCTTGACGCCACTTTCCAAAATTAGTTATCCGAAATCTTGGACGTTACGCTTCTTACACAAAACAAAACACAGAACTTATCGTCGCAAGTTTCACTAAACCTGCAAAATTCAATCGATTGCAGCAGTTTCGAGAATCTCGACAAGCAGTAGAAAGTTTTGCTTTCTTATGAAGCAATTATTTCTTACCATTAAAGCACTAAATCCCGTCCTTCGTAATGTTTTAGCTCAGGACAATTAAAAAGAACGATTGCGACTTTAAAAGGGTCATTCTCGTTTGACTAAAATTTGCCCATTTAATACAATATCCTTATCAAAAGCCAAAATAGACTTTAGCTAACCATTCCGTTTTGCATACAAAACGGCCGAATGCTAAAACAAATGGCATGTTAAGGATAATTTCTCCGGCTGTATAGTCCTGCTCCTGCAAGGGTCAGTCGATGGTAATCCTGGAGGATTAATATCCTTTTGTCTCCTAAATTTTCCCTTTTGCGAGCGGTAGCGGCATGGAAATGACCCCTATAGCACCGGCGACTGTTTAAAATAGTCTCCAAACCCCCAAACGAGTTTTTTTTGTCTCGCGAAATTACTGTCATAAACTGGAAATTTTAATTAAAACCGTTCAGGGGTAATATTACCTGCGTTTTTATGCAAACTGAATATGTAGCAACTGATTGGGGTACAATGTGGCTATAGGTTCTTATCTTGTCGTTTAAACAGTGTAAAGCGTAGATAAGGCTGAAATCGGGTCATCTGATGCCATAAGACCTGTTGGCACATTTCCAGTTTGGCTTTGCTGGCACTTTTCCTTCTTAAAAGCTTTCCTTCCATATTTTGATAAGTTTAACTCTTTTTTTTTTGTGGGCACGACATGGCTAATGGGTTATCAATGGTTACAAGTAACAATTAGCACTCATGGTTAGCACCAGAAGACTATTCGCTTCAAGAGCTTCATTAGTTCAGTGTAAGCACTTGAAGTGACCACTGCTCCGAAAAACAATTTCGGCCCGTTATGAGAAACAATTCAAAACTAAGAATTGATAATTGAGAAATCAAAATGTTTGTTTCGTTTTCTACTTATAAGTGCAATTACGATGTTGTTCTCATGGTTTATTCAACGATAACTCGCATACCTAATTTTAACACATTTCAGCCACCATTGGAGGTTTATGGCATAAACATATTTTTCCCACGACTTTAAAAAGAATTATGCAATATTTGTTTAATTGCCTAATTGTTGATACTCATTACGTATTTCGGGAATTTGATGCGGTATCCGATCAAATTCTTTTCGAAAAACAATTACATATTATACCCCGTTATTAATAGCAGAGCAATACATTAAAATGTTGCAGAAGCCAAAGTGAAACCACCGATTTAATATGTAATTAAACATGATATTAATGATGCTCTAACGATGTTTGTTCACCGGCAATTCGGTTGCTATTTAAACAACTAAATATACACGGGAACGGACAACTCGTACCTGCAAACTGTACAAAAATTGGTAAATATGAACTATAGCAAAGCATCGTTTTTTAATCTCGTTGTTGGCGGAAATTGCTGAAGCATGAAACCGACAATAAACTGTTTGTACAAGTTTATGTTAGATGAAAGCAAATGGACCACGCCAAAATCTTAGAGAATTTATAATATGCAAAGAACAGGGAATCGCACTTAGTTGAATCAGATATTCAGACGTTTACCTGGCTCTATAGCATTGTGATGCCCGTTTATTGGTCACGCATACTGCTGGTTGTGATAGGCTTAATTTTAAACTGGAAGCTAGTAATTAAAGGATGAGTGACACATTATTAAATACTGCGGTGTTAGCAGGCCTGAAGTAGAATCGAAAATCTGTTTCATGGCTACTTATTTAGTCAACTTGATTCTTAACAAAATAAGTCTGTGTAGGTGGCTAATGTCATTTACTGCATTCTCGATGAGGCCCTACTTTTCTTAGATGTTCTGATTCAAAACTGATTAATCGAAAATCCCGAAAAACGACCAACCAAAGGTTAGATTCATAATCTACAAGAGAAGCAAAGCGTCATTTAAACATTGATTAAGAGCGCCAGAAGGACTTGAAGTCCCATCGAACTTGAGGGAGCACTTCGACACTTGAAAATATTATTTGGTGTGAATCGCTAAGCCAACCATGAAATAAAGAGAGAACTCAGATCTCGTAACATGAAAACCGTCTTCAAACTAACAAGACCAATTAAACAGAGCAGTAGGTCAGCTAAAAGCAAAAGTAACGTTTGCTATGCACGTAAGTGCAAAATACGAATTTATGTGCATTTTTAGATCAAGCACAACACTTCTTCCCGCGAGTTACAAAGTAAGCCATTGAGATCTTCAAACACCCAAATAAACTCAACAAAAGGAGAAATTTAGTGCGCTAAATCGGAACTGGCGGCGAGCATTGCGCTGCATATCCGCACATTATTTTCCCCACTCTTCCCCACCACCGTTTCATACAGACAGGATAGTATAAATAAAGCAGTAGCATCAGTTGAAGAACCAGTCACATGCAGCTTTGTCCGCCACTTGATTGCATTCAACAACGAAATGCCAGGATAGTCAGGAAGCATTTTCAATGCTGCTAGGTTTATAAAACCCGAAAATATATAATCTATATAGCAATCATGTGATGGCAATAGCATATTGCTCAGAGCCTGAGACTCATTAACTCATGTCAACAACGAAAAACTGAGATGCTGAGGTTGACAGTCTTACTCATGAATATTTTTGCTTTGGGAACACAATTGAAGATTACAATATATAAAATTTTTAATTTATTCGCAGTCTCAGAATATATTAGCTTTTGAAAATTTTATATGACCCGATTGTCTAAAGTGTTGGCCTCGGAGCAGGTACTTGAGTGAGACAATTTTAATTCTGGTCAGATTATATTCAACATCATTTACGCTCCGATGGTTAATCTTTGAATAAATGAGTAAAACATACGGACATTGTTGAACAGAAGTTTAAGGAGAAGTTAAATAGGAAGCCATTAAGGCTTAAGCTTTGCCTGTCACATTATCATTGCACAAGGTAAACTTTGCTAAGTGAATTTAGGTTAGGCGGCGCCATTGATGCATTTTCCATTATATGTTTAATGAGAAGTTTTTAACAAGAAAATTGCCGGTAAGGAAAATATTTCCCTTCCTTCCTTGAAGGTAAGTATGGAGTTGCCATCGCAAGTCTCTATTTTTCAGAATAGCCGTCTTAATAAATAGGACAAAACAAATAAGGGTTTGCTGATGTGGAAAGCTCAGAGCAGCATCAGATAGTTATGTGCAACCAATACATTTTCAACACATGCCACTTGCAAGCATTCTGGAGACACACTGGTCACGATTTTGTAGACCATTTAGTATACAAAGCATAACGGAATAAAAATTTGTATGTTGTATGTATTTTCTTCTTGTCGGTACTATTGCATACATTTACAACTTAAATTGATAGTATTGTCTGTTTTCCTGATGGAAAGATTTTCGTATTAAAGGTATTTTAATCTAGTTTTTTTTCTTAATTATTTACTGTTGAATTTTGTGAAGCCTGTGTCTTAAGTAAGCCAATCTAGTTAGAAACCTTAACTCTTAACCTCGCTAGAAAGCTCTAAGTCTCAAGTTTAATTTTTGCCGTACCGTGCTCAAGAGGACAGGCTGGATAATCTAGGCATTGGCACCATAACAACATTATTTCTGTTGCATTCCGGTAAAGTCTACATAGGTGAATAGCATATAATATGTAACGCATTGATGGGCAAAAATGGTTGAGTGAGTGTTTTTAATAATTAGATTTTTATTTACTTTAAGTATTTTAATGATTATGCTACGTTAACGAAATCCGATGTAAAGAAGCTGTTTTCTGATTTATTTCTAGGTAGATGTCATAAGCCGATTATTTAAGTGCTTGACAAAACATACCCCGTCTAAGCTCTTTAGAGTCCCATATTAATAATCATAACTTTGTGCTCCTCGACACTCAAAGACAATTTAACGAAACTCTGGCTAAGAGCTTAGAGTCGTTATGATAGGCTTAACCATAATCCGGTACACTCGTCAAGTTAACAACTGTAATCATATTAAAGAAATGGAGAAACGTAAGACTTACACACATGACGTTTGATTTGGGGAAACCCCAGATGTGCCGTCAAGTTATATTTTCTTGTCTCTTTAAAAACCTCTAATTTATTTCCGGAAGTGACATCGTGGATGTGAATGGGCAAATCGTAATAGCTGGCACATTACTACAGTTTACTTAACTTACTGGCTCATTTATGGTTTGGTTTATTTATATAAAGCTGATTAGTGCTAGGGAGTTGGTTGCTTAATCATAAAGAAACTAACTTAGTTGCCCTTTTTGTTGTCAGCATTTGTGAATTGCCCCATTACTTAGCTAAGCTGATTATAAATATCAGTGGGTTTCAGTTATGAAGCTAATTCTGAGTAAGCTGAAAGCTGTTTCTGTTTTGTATGGAATAGGACAATGTCCAATTAAACAAAATAGGAATATCATTGAAAGTAAGAAAAGATAAAATAAGTTGTAAAGTTTGGAACAAATTTCGACTATCTCTCTCTGGGTGTTTTGCCTGTCTTCAAGCGTGAGCTCTCCCCATGATAATCTCGCGGAATCGTTCTCTGTTCTCTGCTGCTCTTCTCCTACTCCAGACCAATTTCTTATGTTTCATAGCCATGATAGCTTTTTGCGGCTTGTCCATCTTCTATGATATGGATGGTATGATCAGGCGGAAAATGTGGTGTTTGGTACACAGTACATGTCCAATGACATTATATGTCCAAAGTAGCTGACCTTTCTTGTTTTCATGGTATTTAGGAGTTGCCGATCTTTGCCTAGCTGTTCGACAACTTCCTCATTGGGTGGGTAGAGGTGGTTCAAATTCGTGGTCTTTTATATTGCTCGATCATATATCTTGACATTTCTTTGTGTGGAGGCACGAAAAATGCCATGTGAGTGAAGTAAGTGGATATGAAGTAAAAAGTGATTGGTAAAATTAATGCGGCAATTGCAGCCGTTCCACCAAGTACTAAATGTTTGGTCGAATAAGCGAGTCAAATTCAAGTATGACACTTTGCATATACATAAATATAAAAATCGGTCTTCTAACGTCCGCCGTCTTCCCATGTCCAATCTTTACTCGTTTTTGTTGGCTCATAAATCGGCATCCAGGCCCTTAATTCTCATTTCGCTTTCTATTCCTTGTCTCCAGCTCTTCCGTGGTCTTCCTCACTTTCTTCTCCTACTTGGATTCAATTTTAGTGTTATATATGAGCTTTTCGTTCTGTTTCGATATACTCTTGTCCCAGAGCATTCCATTTATTAAAGTTGTTGCTTTTCTTCCTTGTACATTTCGCTCTTTTATAGCTGTGTCGTGTTCCGTTCGCTGTTATTTCCAGCTTTGGGCCACTACAAGTTGATCGTCGGCGAAACATAAGGTGTATAAAATGGTTTCATTTAATGAAATTTCCATAGATAAGTTCTATATTGTTGAGGCGGATTCATTTTTTTACAAACTTCTTGTTGAGTATTTCGCCTCAAAAATTTTTGTCGTTAAAAAAGACACGAATTTCCTCACGTCTTCTATTACAGATTGATAAATAGTGCTCCCATTTCGCAATAAGAACGAATTATTAATCAAAAACGAATCAAGAACTATCACCTAAAGGGTATCCTGCGACACACTTAGGCTCAAGCTGTAAGAGAAAATTCCAATTAGTAGAGAGATTAACTTGAAAAATTACCTTGATGTTTCGATAGCTATTTTCTGCTATCGTTATCAAAAGAACCTAAATGAACCTAAAAAAGAGTATGTTAATAAATTGTG
>NW_026018165.1:12499904-12530580 GCF_020466585.1 Dendroctonus ponderosae | reverse complement strand
TTTTACTATTGTGTGGTGTTAATTTTGATCTAACGTAATCTGTGAATTCATGTTTAAATTTTTTTAAATTGTTATAAATTTGTCTTTGGAAAAAGATTTTGGAAGGGTTTGGTCCAGGTGTATTTGTGTATTTCTCTGTGTTGGAAAAAGCAATTTTGAATTTTTAATTCTAGTTGCTCGCATACCGTATTAATCGGTTTCCGTTGTCACTTTGCCCAACTGAAATAAAATGCATTAAAACCCGAGGAACATATTTTTGCAGATAACGCTCTTAAACAGTCAGCAATAACGTCTTATTGCTTTAAGGTGGCGTTTTCGAGCATGTGTTCTCATACCTAAACGCCTTCTATGGTTACACTAGAAAATTCCCAGAACGTTAATCCTATAGTTCAAAACCACCCTGTCTAGAAAAACGCACCAGGCCGATCACCTTAATATTAAAATGTAAAAATTAATATGTAAATAAATAAGTCGAATTATTCAGTCAAGAGTGTTATGCAGATGCTTCTGAGAAAGTATTAAAGTCTCTTTAATTTAAATATACATCAACTAGTATATGAATAATGCTGTTTCAAATAACATTTTAGCGAGAAAATCGTGTAGCAAAATAAATATTCAAATGGAAAAAATTTCTAATCATAAAACCCGAACCCTGAAGCATATGTGTAATCATGCATAACTTCCACGACATCTAACATGTCTACACCATAAAAAAAGGAAACCCGATTTTCCTGAAAAAGATCGCCATTTAGATGATATCGGCCGGAAGTGTACGCAGCCTGAAGAAATCGTGGAACCGATATAAATACGCTCCCTAAAAAATGTAGAATCATAATAATAAGAGGTGTGGAGTTCAATGGCGCTTTCAAATTATATGTTTTCGCACACAGGTTGAATGTTGGTGAGTGTTATCTCGAAAATGTTACGGACGTTTTAGAGTATGAAGGATAAAACGTAGTAATGGGAAGACAAAGAAAAATGGAGAAAGTTCAACTTGGATAGCACTGATAGGCTTATTATCCTGCAAATGCTTATAGTTTATATATGATTTGTGGAATTGCAGATATACATTGCAAAATATTGATTTTCGTTAAAAGTACTTATATTTTGTCAAGTAATTTTTAATGAAGGAGACATCAACAGTAAATCAGTAACTTGTGGCAAAGGGTTAATACCTGCATCTGCACGTCGATACAAATTTAGCAACGTTAACTTAGTTCATATTTATTATTTTTTTAAATATACATAATTACGATATTTTTTCTAAATAAGAACACTACAAACTAGATAATCCCGCCGCGTGTAAAATGTCCTTAATATACACTAATAGGCCAGTAACTTGAACACAAATAGCATGAATATTTCGTATTATTTTATTTATTTGGTTGATAAATTGAAAAACTAACATATTTAAGCGCACATGTGCGCTTTTTTCGAAACATGTGTTGATTATTTTTATAATAACCCTTCAGTTGAATAATAAAGTAATTCAATTATTTGATGTTAATGATTTGATCCTGAAATACCTTTCTACGGAATACTGGTTTAAGTTCAGTATGTCATATTTTATGTTTCACCTGTATTTCTATAAAATAATGTTTTCATAAAAAAAGTGATTAAAATATATCGCATTTTTCAATAGCTCTATAGAATGTAATGCTGGATAGGAAATTGTAAGGAAGTCAGATGGAGAAACATCGTCGTTGAAACGCTGTGGTATTTAAACACATTTTCGTAAAACTTGCATTCCGTTCAGCTAAAAGCGTTAATTTTTTGGAAGTGATAACTTTACTAAAACGTGGTTAATTTTTATGGATTCTAAAAATGCAATATCTACAAACAAGTTTCTAGTACCACAAATAGAATGTTTTCTAATAAATGTGAATATATTTTGCTCAATGTAAATGTAAATATGTAATAAATTGATAAAATAAATATCTCATGAACATTATCTGCCAACCTTTGAACAAAAACAATCAAAACATATAGTGTATTATATATATTTTACTCTATATTCATTTTCCAGTTGTCAGATGCTTTGTTATTTAATCGCTGTAAGCAGAATCTATTTGTGGGATTAAATTGTCCACATTCCTTTACAAAGACTAATCCATTTGCGCATTTATTTCAGAGCAGCATTTCGAAAAAGCCGTTAAGCAATATGGCTCAAAACATCTGAGTATTCATCTGGTAATTTTATTTGAAATCTATTTTAAGTATACGTATTGTTCGTTATTTATATAAGTTTTCCGCATTGTTTTCCTGAACTGGGTAATTCCTTTTGTAATCCGTACATATTGCGAAGAGCCTCTAATGTATAAACATGATTGTTTGCAATGCGGTAAGACATATATTTCTGAATCTTTCAAGATGGATACGGTAACAGCTGTGAATGTATGTAGGTTACCTAAAAAGTTGGAAAAAGTCATACCTTCTGCATATATGTCTGAGTTTTCTGATGTTATTCAATAATTGGAATATAAATCAATTTTTTTAAAGCGCATAATGGTGAGTAATGATTTGATAACTTTATAAGTTTCAGATCAGAACTGTTACTTTTAATTCGATTAAGAACTTTAAAATTCTTGTATTATATCCAAATAGAAACTTGCAATTTGAAGTCTATGCAACAGCAAAACAAATGTTCAATGTAGTGTTAGACTTAGATTGTGGATAATTTAACAATTCTTAAGAATGTATTTATTCAGTTATAATATTGGCAATTTAGCTCTGTTTTCCTATTCTGATGATATAACATTGGATATGCCTTTGTTCTGATGGAGTCTTAGAAAGTTCTTTAAGGCCAAGGCCCAATAGTTTGTGTTTATAGTTTTATATTTTTCGTTCAGCCGGTTCTCCTGCTAAAGGAGCTTTATTATGCTTTTTAGAAAAACAGTATTTTCTCAATACATGTAATATTTACGCAAATTGTTGCATTTCATCTCTTTATTTTGAATTAAGCGTGAAATTACTCATAATGAAATATACATCAACGTTTACAAGTGGTGCCTATTAGTGCAGAAACACATGTGTAGCACTACCTAGCAAATTGTTTCTCCACCTTACTTACTACCTTGAAGAATGTGAAATCTTCTCTATTATTCACAGTCGGTAACTGAATTTTTCCTCTTACCCATTTGACCTGAGTATTTATATTCGCGCAAGATTAAAAATTTGGAATATGTGGCTCGTGCATATTCCTGGCCATAACGCTCGTAAATAGTATATCGAGTTATTCAGCATATACATGATAAGTGATTTAACGAAAATATTCCTCTGAAAGCAATTCCAAATCCAGATTGAATAATTCACGCAATCCGAACATAACTGGCAATCAATCCTATAACATATTAATAACGCCGACCCTTACTATTGACTTTTGTCTGGAACACGGCAATATTTCTCTGGCTGTTCTACCTTTATGACAATAATCCGGGCACTTAATCTGGATCGAGGGCATTATGCGTTGAACCCCATGGCGTCTCCATTGCAAATCCATAGATAATGGAGCTGGGGCACACAGGATCTTCTGAAGCATCCAGTATGAATGCAAAAGACGACTGAACCCCCAAAATAGCCGTAATAAAGACTACGCCGTTGATCCTTTGCTAGGGAGAAAGTTAAGGAAAAGGTTATCAACAAGCATCTTGGATAGCTGGGGATAGCTGGAGCCAACACTATTTATTGCCAATTATAACCGCTGTGTGAATGTAATATATGAAACCTAACAACTTGTGTTAATCAGAGTATCGAGAAAAACATGGTATGTAAATTAATACATTAGGACTTTCGCTCCCATCGATTTGCATGTAGAACGTTTACCCTACAGAATGTTTTGTATTGCACATAACTCGAAAAGCTTTATCTTATTGATCACATTATTATTACACATTTAAAGGGCATTTTAGTCTATAGAAATACGCTATTTCAAATTGTAATATTTTTTGACTAAAGAACTAATCAAATGGGAACAAGAACGGAAGCATTGTAACAGAGATCTCAAGCAAATATGCTCGACCAAGTACGTCGTAACTTTATCATAAATATGAAATGTCCTTTAGAAGAAAAGAAGACTTCAAGGAGTTACGTGAACTGAATATGCAGCAGAAATTCGTAGAAAATAATTCCTTATGTTAATCTTTTCTGCAACATGTAGTGTAGTCATGTAGGAATAACTGTGAGATTAGGGGTTTCTGAGAGTGTGAGTATGTACATCGAAATTTCGCTTATTTTTGTATTCTATCCCGATCTATTTGTATGTTAGCTTATTTTTTCTATGTGGCTCTTCTCGAGAAAGGCACTACCTTTCAACACTTTTGATTTACAACGTGATATTGTAAAAAGTATATTATAATGATCAAGGATGATGGGTACTAGGGATGATCGGTATTTAACGTAAGCGCTAAAATAACAGTGTTCCAGAAAAAAAAATCTTAACATTTCCAGTTTCTGTAAAGGTTCTTAAGATGTTGTGTGGAGATGACAATGTTTTAAATGTTCCGCAAGCTTAATAATCTTGTTTTGCTAATAAGGCCATTAAGTTAAGTTAACACGATTATCCCTTTTCGCCTAGAAGGTGAATCAAACCTGGCATAGATATAAATATTACTATCCCACTTTGTTCTTGATCTAGAACGTCCTTTAGACCTGACCTTGTCTTCTCTTCAGAACCCTTCATTTAAAAAACGAAATTTTCTTCCATTATCGTCTTGTTTAGTTATTATATTATGTTCCCTATTATTGTTTATTAAGCTCGTAATAAGATGCTGTATCAAATTAGCATCTCAAAACGAATCACGAATCTTAGTACTATAATTAATGTTTCAAAGACAACGTCTGCGTTTATTAATTAAATCAGTTCCAAACAATGAGCAATTATTAATATTCTGTTCAAATTCTTCTTGTGCCTCCATCTAAATTTCACTAAATAAGCAAATGTCAAGCTTTAATTAAACTGAAATGAGTTGATTTATATAAAATAAAGGAGTCTATACTTACTAAATTAAAAGAGGAATGTAAACAGGTATTTTGCTTTCAAGGAATATATGTAATGCCAATACAGTATTAATAATATCCATAGGTCCAACGAATATCGTTTCGCGGCATTTACAAGTGAACACTATTTGAATATGCTTCAATGTATAATTGGTACATTAACAGATCATCTTCAGCCACTCTTTGTAAATCAGCTTGTATGGCGGCACTTATTTTCTCTAGAACCAAACAATATTGTTATGAAATTGCAGATGTGGATGCAAATGATCGGAAAAATATCGTTTTTTATGTGGCGCTTTGTAGCTGTAACTTGTGTGTTGATTTTTGAAAATAGCAAAAACATATTGTCCTAATCTGAGACAAATCATTGGTATTCCTCTCATTGATCAAAGTGTGTAAAAAGATTGATTGATGAATGTAAACACTAGATTAGCTATTAGTTCTAATATTTAACTGCGAAGGACATCCAACAAAGTACTTAGCAGATTCGGCTTGGAAATTGGTCGAACGTTACCGTGCTTGAGAACTATTAACAGTCGGTTGTTTTACATCGTTGGCTTTTTAGTTTAGTTGAAGAATATGCTGCAAACATTTCATTTTTGGACTTCTCTGAATTTGTATATAATTTTGGAAGCATATTCGACTAGTACAAAAACCGAGCCTACCACTCATTTCAACACACGTTGTACACTAGGTCTGAAAGTGCGAGTAAAAACAAACGAAAGCTTTAAAGCGCGGAAAGCTCTTTGAAAAAGAACTGATTAAGGAAATGGAGGGAATATAAGCCATTTATTTAAGTGAACAGATATGTTCTCTGTCTAGCCCTTAAAGTGTATGCGTCCATTCTCAAAGTATTGTTGTGCCGGATTTTGTTTTATTTGCGAAATTCAAATCTCGGATAAAAAGGAAATGCTGAGGATTGTGATGAATGCGCAATGACTTTGATATTTTAACGGATTGATGTATGTGTATGTAAAGTGGGAACGTCATAAAAATATATTTTATTCGAGTTCTGTCCGTATATAATCCTTATTGCTGCCATAAAAGCATAAAGCTTTTTGGCCAAATTTATTGCTGTTTCATCTGTATTATGTATGCGGCGAACTTGGCTATACATTTACATCTAACAACTTATATCGAATTTTTGACCAAAAACACATACCATATAATGCATATTAATCAATATTAAAGTCCAGTCGTTAATACACAGGGTGATTAAAAATTGCCATATTCTTAGAGGAGTTATGACGTTCCCGAACAGTTTCCAAAAAATACATATTTAGTTACATTAGTTGCGTGTTTTAGCAGAGAATAATGTTTTACATGTAATTTCAAGTTTTAAACATTTCATTGGCTATCAGTTTTTTGAAGAAGTAATAATGTGCTTCGAACTGTTTCTGGTCAAGGCATATTGCAAATATGTCCTCGATTGTTCTGAATAAAATCTGTTTATAAATTTGTAAGTGGTATTCTTCGGATTGCCTCACAAAACATGGCCACACTGACCACACGCCGAATAGCAAACTTCATACTTACACCTTCAAATTCAAACTGCGAAATAAAAACGAGGTGCAAATTACTTGGCACCTTGACTTATGGTCCAGAAATTTTAAATTTAAAGTTTATTTAAAATTTATGGCTCGATTATTTAGTGAGCAGGTGTACATCATTATTTTCTAAGAAATTTTCCGGTGTGATTTACGCCGTCTTCTAACTCTTAAACAATTCTATTAGGCTTTCTATTCTGGACTGTCTGAATTTCATTCATCTGCAGTGATTAATGCACAACGCTAAAACTAAAATTAATAACCGAATAAATTTTGTTGTCCTAAAAATATTGACTACACAAAAAAAAACACGATGATATCACTTAAAAATTTAATTTTTGCTCAATTTCTTAAACTTAACTTAACTTTTTAACTCTTTAACTTAAACAAATGTGTTTTGTGTTTGCTTCAAGAGCAATTATTCGAACAATGTTCAAATATCTCCTGTTCTGCTCTTTAATTAACATTTCTGAAGTTGGCTGAAAGTGGTTATGAGAAAAATAAACGTGAATGCTCCCATGTCGAACTAGTAATCATCACTTTGTTGAAGAATAAACTGTTCCATCCGTTACGGATAACGACGTCCGCGCCGAACTGCTATTATTTGCTTCAATTTGAGGCTGATATATTTCTAAACCCTAAATATTGTAAATCTATCCTAAAGCCCTCAACCACTAAACTACCTGCCCAGACCATCCTCGAAACATTTGAAAATACTTCCGAAAACAATTTAGCCCGACAAATTTCCCTATTAACCCTTTCCTGCATATGAAATTTCACTTAACTACAACTCCCCTTACATCGCTTTACATGTAAGGACGAAATTTGGCCCGAACGACGTCATCAATGGCCTCAACCCTTGATTGGTGCATGCAAGATGTTCGGGTGCGCTGCATAATTTGATTTTAAGTTTTAGATTAAGGGTAACAGGAACAGAGATGTCTGATAAGTTTAACTGGAAACTTTAATTATATCTCAGGCGATTGTTCTTTAAATTGGTTAGTCTTTGTTCTCGGTATAAAGCACGAAGTTTCATTTTCTCATTGAAAGGAAGCGGATAATTTAGACATTCACGGATATTCATTGATGTTTAATGTATGTTTAGAATTATAACGCGTTGTATCCGCTATATTTAAATATGTGAATTAATTATTCTAATCTAATTATCTGTTTTTGGCGAGAAATTAGCCGGAACATCTGCGTTATTCTAAGCTTAAAGCACTCAACAATTACTACACTTGATGCTCGATAAAATCAATAAAATTTTTATTTATTATGGAAATAGTAAATAATTGGTTGCACATTTAATGTGGATGGGCTGAAAATTCCAGGATGTTACAAACTTGGCACGGTATAAACATAGATAAAGTGCAGTATTTAAATTAATAGACAGAGTTCTCATCAAGCGAAACCAAAAAATTGAAAAAGACACAGATTTGAGTCCGCTATGATTTTAGGTGGGTCCATGCGAAAGGATTTATGCTTTAGCGCACCTACGAAATACCAGCCAATTTTAGGAATAATTTTTATGTATCTATTCTAAACATAAGCCATTTGTTGTTGAAAATAAATTGACAAATGCTTCACAACGAGTGATGCACACACACAAGTGCATGTAGAAGGGTAAAAATGTAGATCTTTAGATTTTCTTCAAAAGTTCGACATCAAGAAATTTTGTCTTGATAGTACTAGCATCCATACTACCTTCCACATGAGTCTAAATTTAATGAATTGTTAATTTTTTTATATATTTTAAATTTGAAGACCGCCATTTAGGAACTCGCCAAACCCGCACGAGCGCTGACATTTTGTGTTTTTAAAATAAATATGTTCCAATTAAAATATTTATTGAGTAATTAAATTGAACTTTGAAGCGAAATTTCACTCGCACAAATATCCTCAACATTTCGAGTTTTAGATTTTTTTATCTGCACCATTATTTGCACAAGTATGTAATATAAACTTCGAGTTATTTATAAATATTATTGACATGAAATGTTCCGGTTAATAAAGTGAACTTCAACATTTTAATTGGAACACAAACCACAAATAAACAGCAATGGCATATCTAACAATCAAAAGGAATTTCATTATGCGTTGTATTATACCGCAATAACACAATTATTTATGGCAGTTTATTTATCAGCAAGTTTTCTAATTCGGAAGCGTCACAATAGGGGTACATTCCACAAATATTAATTAAATCCGCTCCATTTCGCCTCCGACAAAGACCGGCGAGAAAAGGTGCAAAATATCCGGGGTATAGGATTAATTAACCTGTGCAAGGGTTCATTACATTATTAATTTGAATCATGCCGTGCATTTATGATTTTTAATTAAACCGTTTTTCAGGCGATTTTTCTCAAGTGCGATAGCTACTGCCGAGTTAATTTATGAGTTCAACGGTTGTAAAACTGCGGTTTACTCCAATTTTTAATTAGGTTAGGGCATACGGATGTTGGTCTTTGGGATGCTGAAATTAGAATAAATATTTTATATGAAATAATAAATTCAGCAGTTTCTTCTCGGAATTGGTACCACGTACTGGCACTCTTTGAGAACACACTTTAAAACGATTATCTCTAAATATTGAAATATCCATATCCCATTCACTGGAGAAAATTATAGTGCAAGCACTTTTTAATAAAATAAAATAAAAATTCCACCATTTATTTGAAAAGTACTAAGTATATATATTTAAGGTATAGGATTTTCAGAGCTTTTATGCATCAGTTTTTGGGAAACATCCAGCATTTTCTTCCTCGACATACACTTACGAAGACAGCGCGTCAAAATAACTTAAATTTTTGATTTTCTTGTTTTCTCTCCTTCCTTTCTAATTCCTTTAGTAAACTTATGCTTATTTTACAATACTATGCAGTTCCAGTTATGCTGGATTATAGACATATGTGGTAAAATATTTATCACCAAAAATATGAATTGAAACCATTCTACACAAACTTTGAAATTGCGGATCAAACCTCATTTTAAATTTATTGAACAATCCAGAACTGTCCAGAAAGTTTGTTTCCGTTCATTATTTATTTAGGAAAATATTGAGGTTGTTTTGTGAACAGTCTCTAGAAACAAAAACAAGATTTTTCCATCGCCATTTCCCAGTAAACATCAATAATGCAACTTTGTTTTCAAGTTTTTCAGGGATTTTGATAACTTCCCTCTACTTTAAGGCCAAATAAGTTCCAACACAAGAAGAGTTTTTTATTTTTTGCCACTGAAAACCTGGCATTTTTACTTTGAGATAGCAATCTTATAGATCATATCTTTTCTTTATCTCTCTTAATTTGTTATATTGCTGATTTTGTTCCCTTGAATTATTTTTTAAATTGTTAACATAACTAGTTTGTTTCTGAACTGCATAAAATTAGTACCAACAGGTAACAAACAGGAAACTAGTACCATGTCGAATGAAATTGAAAATATTACTAATTATACGTCTGATTGAACATAACAAATTTCAAATTTTCACTGGTTCCGTTACCAATTTGAAAAGTTTCTCTTTCTCTCTTCCTAAAATTCGGTTTTTATCTGATTATTCTATTCACATGTATCACACAAGGCAGGGCTGAATTGAAGAGAAGAAAAAGTGTTTCTAGTCTCCAGAGAATTTGCGATCTATTGGAGTGCTTGGTGCAGAAAGTCTCAAGAAATTACAACGTATCAGAGTACAGCTTTGTTTTATCGTAAATATAATAGCGATTTTGGCAACAGATTGCAATTATTAATATATTTGATTAAAGTTTTTATTTAAATCTCCGCAAATTTTCGTTTTTGTTTGAAGGTACTCTTTACTTTGTATTTTTTATTTTTAATAATAACAGTAATTGTCTCATTTCATTCTTCATTCATTATCTCATAGCTCAACAAAAAAAAACTTGTTAGAAACTCTTTTAGGAAAAATTAAAATTAGCTCCGATGTATCGTACCCACACGGTTTATATTGACTACTTTACGGGAAACAGCAGTTAGTAATAATTTAATTATGCATCGCTGCAAAACCAATATTCAGATAACACTGAAATAAAATAAAATTAATGTGACTCTTTAAATCCGAAACGTACTCGACAAATAAATTTCCTTCCATAACCATTAAAGCAGTGAAATGTAATTTGGTAAGTGACTGATTTACGGGAAATTTTTGAAGCCATTACGGAAAGTAGTTCTCGTGTGTCGATAATAGAATCTTTTGTTCGTCAGAGTGCCGTTAAATCTTTTAAAAAGTCTCTTTGCAGAGCGAAAAGTCATTTTAATTTTCGCCGGGGCGTTTGTTACCTTCCAAGTGGCAGCAGCTCGTTGTGCAGTCGAATGAAAGAAGAAAAACAGCTTTTACGTTTTCGATTATGCTTAAAGCTGAAACTGAAAGTAATGAGGAAAAAGGTTGCCGTTTGGAAACAACAACACACGTTTGTACCTGGTGTCAAGTTTACAACTTGCCTGCTTGAATTACAAAGCAAATTAGCTAGCATAAAACCCCAGCTGAACAACACAGTTGAACTGTAAATATTATTTTATTTTGCCCTGGAGTTTTATTGTGCCCCAATCTGGTAGAGCGTAAAGTGTCAACAGCCAATGAAACCTGAACCTTTACTTTTACTTTCTGGAACATAAATTCTCCATTATCGAAATTTTCCATCCACGTCTCACCGGAACTTGTTCATATTTGTTGTTTGAGGATACATTTTTCTTCAATTCACTTGACTATATTATTATTAGACACTTTTTCTTTGAACTTCGAAAACCATTTCTGTTGCTGAACCATACGTAGGTGCTCTTCAAACATGTTTTTAATGGATCCATTTGATGGAAAAATATATGCTGTTAAGCTCACATTATTGCTATAGTGAGTATGATGTGCAGTATATTTGAATTGCTCGAATATTGAGGAGGTTTTCGATATGTATATTTTATTATTTTAAGTAATACATATATTGATAAGAAATTAAAAAATATATGAATTACATGATTTAATATGGCTAGTAAATAGGCCAGAACATAAACATGTTTCGTATTTTAAATATGAAGAATACAAAACATGGCTATTAAACCTATCATTTACTTCTGGCATGCTGCCAGAGACTATGAACTAAAACTCTTTTCATAAAATTAAACAGTTGAATAGTTCCTGGAGATATTAACAGAAGATTCGCAGCTTTAGACCGAGATACACTCATTTTATTACTTGATGGAACATTTACTTTTGTTAATGTCATCCTGCAGGTCTTTAACGCTTCGTCTCTTGCTGTTTATTTCAATCTGGTTTCGGATAGTATATTTCGTGGTTTTGTGGCACAAAATAACCAAAATATATTTCTTAAAATGCAGTAGAATTTTAGGCGATAAATTAAGTATTTTGCAAACATTATTTACAAAAAATTGACATTAAAATTGGACATTTATTCACGTATTTCTCATGGTGTTATGTTTAATTAAATTTCTTTATCAGATTTGTCACTATTATCTTCAAATTAGTCGCAATCCTTTGGTAGGTTGATTGACTTGAAAGGTGATTCTAAAGAAGGGTTATTCCATTTAAGGAGTTACTGGTGCTTACTTGGAAAAAACAGAAAAAAGAAGTTGTAAAAACAGTTTCAGTTATGCAGTAGTGATGAGAGAGGAATAATTCAATGCGGTTTTTGTTTCAGGATATCACCACACGACTCAACAGCCACCACGGATTACAGAACATCCTGTTGATACGACTGTAGCTAGACACGAACCAGCTACCCTTAACTGTCAAGCACAAGGCGAACCAGAACCTTCCATAGCATGGTAAAGACGAAATTGCAATAAACAACCACTAAAGTTAGCTATTGAATGAATGGTCGCACGTCCTTGCATTAGTTCTTGACAATGAGATCTGTGAGATGCACTTTTAAATTCTTATTGATTATTTACGCAATAGTCGATGTTTTGTCGCCATTGATATTTTTATATTTTTATAGATCTTGAATGCAAACGGCCACGATATTAGTTATTATTTACTGGTTCACGCTGGGCCCATCCCGTAATTATTTGCTGGCGTCTGAACGTAAGGTAATAATTACCTACCCATGTGTTCGCTAACTTCATATTTAACTACTTACCTACTTTTTGCAACGATTTTTTTTCGATTAATTTTTGTAATGGGTTTTCCAAATTAAATGTTTGCGGTTCGAGCAGAAATGATCGGAGGGCACTCCTTGGCGGAGGGCACTCGTTAGGTGTTAAGGTGCCTCATTGCCCGCATTACTCATCACAATAAAAGCGACATTCCTAAAGCTAAGAAATGCATGAAAATATAATCACGATAAATAATATTTTTATTCAAAAAATCGCCGTTCAACGTATTCATAATTCCTGAATAAAGAACTAATGAGGTGCGTTATACCTCAAAGGATTTGACCACGTTTGTATGTAATCACTTACTTTGAAAATATATTTTTTAATTTCCAGAATATATTAACAGTTGAAAATCGAATTCCAATTTTAGTTAGTTTGATAACCAAGTTTCCTTTAATTTGTAAAGTACCAATTCGACAATATCATTGTTCATGAATCGCTTGTAAAATAATTTTAATTGAATATTTATCAGGAAAATAAGTTATTTCCCATGTTATTATAAAATAAGTATTTTTGGTGGTAATAAATGCTCTACATTTTATAGAATATCTGAAAAACAACGTCGAATATCAAATAATAATTAGAGACGCCAGATTTCAGAAATCAATAGGAAAGAAGCGTGTTATTTTGAAAAAATTAAAAAGACGAATACAGGACAAATCGAAATTTCTAAGCCACCGAATGGTTCGCGTTAAAGACGCTTTTATTTATTGTCATTATTATTTATTGCGCCCCTAAAGAAGAGCGGATGAGTGGTTCAAAGTGGATGAGCAAAAACCCGAAAGGAAATTTAACTCCAACTCTTTCTATAGCCGAAACCACGTGATTGAAGAAAAAGTGTATGCCATCAATGGGAATTAATTTAGCGTGATGCACCGAATCACGCTGTATAGGCATTAGTGAGTTTCAAATATAAGGGACACTAAAAACCGAATTAGCATTTAGCAAGTCACAACTACAATTGCAAAAATAAATAGACCTAAAGATCAAAATGTAATGAACACACGAGTAACACAAAAAAGTATAAACGGTTTTCTTTAATAAAAAATTGTCACAGGCAGAGAAGTGAGACAGTGAGCGAAATTCGAACAAAATAAACTTTAACAATATCAGAGCTGTCCAAGGTTACTGATATAAGCAAGTAGATATTTCGAGATGTTAATCTGATACACTCTCAAAACCGGTTTCAAACCTATTAGCTCTCATCAGGCGGGTATAGCCTGATAACAACACTACCAAAATCTGTAACATAGTTTGCTCATGTATTTTATAGCAACAATTTTATAGTATTAGTTGCATGTTGCCCATATTATATTTTTAGTTGCAGGTTCAGATTTAAATAGTTTTCTGTTCGGGAACTTAAAAGTGAAGTTTTCAGTTTTTCCTAATTTGTACGAGCCTTTTGACCTAAATGCAAACAAACATATTTAATTAATTGATCTTTCAGGTACAAAGATGGTTCGCCACTACGCACAACGAAACAGGATTCCCGATCTCATCGAGTGGTTCTGCCAGCTGGAAATCTATTTTTTCTCAAAGTTGTTCAGAGCCGAAAGGAGTCAGATGCCGGAGTTTATTGGTGTGAGGCTAGCAACGCCCTAGGAAAAGTGAGAAGTAGGAATGCTACCTTAACAGTTGCATGTAAGTAATTTTGCTGCTAATAACATTTTCGATTTTATCCTCATTTCCAAAAACTAATTTAAGAGCTTAATGAGAACAGTAAATAGAAGTTCTTAAATGCAGGAATCTAAATTAAGATTTCACAAAAACATATCCTTGACTTAATTGAAGTTGAAAACATCCAGTTTGGGGATATTTAGTTCTGGAACTTTTCCACTATAATAGAATTGAAAGCAAAAAGAAAGCTCGACTTTTCTGTTCTAAGGACCAGTCGAAGTTTTCTTATTTGTTCATAGCGAAAAACTTGTTAGGACTTAAAATTCTCGCTTGGAGCTCAGCGACAGAAAATAAATTAATAGTAATTGTTATGTTTCTAGCCAAAAAATCAGTTTCACTTAACTTTTATATTAAATGATAAACTTTTCTTATCAACAGAAAAAACGTCACTACCTAACTGAGTAAGTTTGGCCAAATTACATTTGCCCTCATGACAATGGGCTTGGCTTAGTACGTTAAAGGGTATATTTTCCCTAACAAGCTTCCGTTTTTGCTGTAATCCTCTTTTTCTGTTTTGGAATTTACACAAACTGTGTAGAACTGCTAAAACTTTAGTTGCAATTGAAAAAGCAAAGGAGGAGTCTAATGGTAATGCTGATTGTGGGCCATACCCTTTTATTGTTATAGCTTTTTATGGGAGTTGAATAAAACGTTCTTAAGTAAGGCACTTGAGGAAGTTTAATGTGTAAAAAAATATAAAAAGAGGTGACCTGAATTTCTCCAAAACAAAAACCCCATGGTTTAATTGCCATGTTCTGTAAATTAATGCATGATTAATGTTCATAATTTATGAATATTAAGAAGAAGTTTTGAGAAGGAATCTAATGACTGTAAGCTTCCAGTTTGGTTTTGGGTAGGAAATGTAATCCAAATACTTTACATTTTTTATATCCTTTGTTAAATTCGGTTTCCTTTGTTAAGAATAACACAAATTGCGATCCGAACCTTAGTTTAATTATGTCAGCGCTCTTTTTACGTTTCAATTGATTCGAAATCGTTATAGATGCGAACTTGATGTAACAAAAGGTTTAATTTGAAATTTCCTGTTTTGCAGCTCCGAATAAATACCTAAATCTCCATCCACAGGGGATTCAATGGGGGTTTAATGGAGTTTTTATTGCTCTTGTTGTTTTAGGGAAAGTTTAAAAGCGTTTGTTTTTCGATTTAGATACGAGTTACATTCTAAATTACCTCCGCATTTAAAATCCTTTTGTTCTTTCTGTCATTTTATCATTCATATTGTACAACTAATCTAATAATCACAATTCATTTTGTATGTGATTATTATTTTTATTTAATGTAATCGCATTGTAGATAATTGCTCTAGTAAAAGCTATGAAATGTTTAAAAAGTATTTAATACTGAAACAAAACTTAATGAAAAAACGTAAGTAACAATGACATTCCTTAACTATTACATGGTGACTTTTAATAGTTTCGTTCCCTTTTTGCCGTGTATGCAAATGACGCCCAAATGCAAACGTACGAATGCGCCATTTTACTGTACTTACCCAAAATGTCCATTCTTTTTATAAGATTTTTGATATATTTGTTCCTAATTACAATCAACATTATCTTCATATTTTACATGTTGAAAGTGGGACTGTAGGAATTGAAATTGAAATTCAACAATGTGTTTACGTTTTAAAAGCCGCTTAAGGAGTTCTTGAGATGTTGAGACTAGTTAAGAACTTGCATAGCTCTTACATGTATTATATTCTATCATTGTTTAGACTTAATAGCCTTTAGTATTAAACGAGTGTAAATATTGGCCAACTGGTTAACCTAATATTTAACATACACGAGAATAGGTTTGAGTGCTAATTAGCAAATTTATTTGAAGACTATTTATATGTTGTTTCTACTAACTTCATGAAATTACATGATTTGCATTTTAATGCAGAGATTAATTATTTAAGAGATTTTTTTAATTTTTTACTATTTCTCGCGCTGACAATGCAGGGGTAAATTATAAATTGTTTAAATGGTTTTGCTATGGGATGTTCCGAAGAAATTAAAATGCATTAAATCAATTTTGCAGGCTCGACCTAATAGTTCTGCATTATGTTGATAAACAAAAATTGTCTTAACCAAAAGAGCCTAAACCTTTACCGCTTGTAAAGCAACATAGCATGATATATGGAACCTAAATACATTTTTTTAAACGCCTTGACAAAGCTAAAATGTTACAGTCAGATCTTAATGCGCCTTTATTGTGCCTTTAAAATACTCGAATTATGAAAATATTGTGTTATTGTCAGAGGTAATTATCATCAAGGTAATTATCATTCAATTAACAGCTGCTCTGAAAAATTATGATGATGTTAGTTCAAACCAGCCTCTCAAGTTTTTTAGTCAATATGTTGTTCTTCCTTCTCTTATTACATGTCCAAAATATCCCAGTTTTCTCATTTTTACAGCGTTAATCACTTTCTCATCCGCTTGAATTCTTCGACGCAGTTCCACATTTGTAACTCTTTTAGTCCATAATATATTATTAATATACCCCAACAACACCATCTTGCGAACGCTACAAGTTTGTCCATTTCAAAATGTTTTCAAGTCCATACCTCTGATCCATAGATTAGAGCTCAAAATACGTGGCATCTTTGATGATTAACTCTGATCCATAGAGATAGTTTTGAAGCATTTTTGCAGATTTTGATATTCCTGACCATTTGAACCTATTTTTTGACGTTTTGCTAAAAACCTAGAAAGAGTTTCAATATGTTTGATTTTTAAAAAAGCTTATTATCGTTTTTTGATTTATCCTGAAATTTGGGCTTTTTGTTTTTAGAATCCTTGTTGCCTTGATGTTTTATTAAACCGAACTAATTACTTGCATTTGCATTTTAATCTCCTTCTCTTCCTTTTTTGAGCGTCTTAATCCTGGCTTTGATTTCCTTCCAAAATGTTTTTAATTTACTGCAGATGTTTCAACTTGAACTGTTCTTATGCTATGTACATTTTTGGTGTTTTACTCCAGCGAATGCACATATTTATTATTTCTGTGCAACAGGGTTGAATAAAAAGTTTGTTCTGCAATTTGCAACCACGTTCTGGAGGTATTTGGGGTATCAGTCATTTTTTCTATATTAAGATATTTTATTAAGTTGGATTTATCGTGATTGTCTGCCTATGTTCAGATATTTTTATTAAATTATACTTGGTCGATCTCAATTAGCTATCGAACACCTCGCTCCATTTATGAAATTTATTATTTATCATTGCGTGACTACAAACTACGAACTTCTATTCGTGGAGGCAAATACAATCAGCAAAGGCCTGACAGGGTTCACTGGAGTCCCGATAAAAGCTATCCAAGTCAAGCTAATATACTAATTAAATATAGTAAAAATTGAATTTGATACATTAAGATAAAAAGCGGCCAGATGTATTAAGGACGGGCCATACAGACGAATGCGCGAATTTTGAAATATGTAAATCCGATAATAGCATTTCATAAATTATCCATTTCATTAACGTCAAAGCGTTGGAGTTTTGGGGATTTTCTTCCATAAAGTAATCTAAACCATCATTATCCGATCAGCATAAATTTATCATGAATTCCAATAAAATATTGGCTCCTTATAAAGGAAACACCTCTCAAGCTTCATCAAATAAAAATCAAGCACCCTTAAAATAGGTTCACATTTTTCCTTAATTTTTCGTTTCCGATTTTTCGTAAAGACCAAATTCGCCGTCACCGAAACGAATATCTTCCTACGATCGTCCAGACGTGATACTCCAGAAAATGACATCCATGAAAAACTTGAAACTCTTATTTTCCAGTCGCTTGCTTCCTGTCTCGTCTTTTCTAACAGTTTTGATGTCTCTTTTGTGTGTTGTGTTTAGAAATTGGAGTTCTTTTGTTTGCAGTTAGTTCATGCATTTGTGTGGGTGTTTTGCTGTAGGACAAAAATGATTATAAATCATTAGTCTTAATTTGATTGTTTGTTTAGAGGTTTCGGAACTGACTGAAATGAAGTAAATTAATTTATTTTGACGAATAAGGTTTTTTGACTTATAAGAGATGATACTTTGAAAATTAGATTTCAATGACAATATTGAAAAAATCTTCTCTAAGAAGAATGGAGGACGAATGTACATTAATGCCAATGTGAAGTGGAATAAAATATTGAAGTATTATCCGCTGTATATTTTATACAATTTAGTATTAAGCGAAACTAAGAAAAAAGCATTAGGCACCCTCTGAATTTCTAACCAGTTCCTGCCTGAGTGCACTTTTAATTTGATGCTTGACTACTTCCTCTTTTTGTTAAAGAACGAAAAATCCTTTGATGTTCTGAACAGATTGCAATGGATGTTGCGCTCTTTTGTGATATTTTCGGAAAGTTTATTGTACATTTTAAGTCAATATCAAACTTTTATTCAAAAAATATTTTGGTTTATGAAATACTATATTACATAATGAGTGAATAATGACACCAAACTTTTTATTGGAAATACAAGCCGCGTGCAAGTAGTTTAATTTCACACGGGTTGCTTTCTTTAATTGAGAGATTGGATGGAGAGATGGATTTATTTTTGTAATTTAGAACTTCCTATTTTTTAAATGAGCTTAGAGAAACCTTTTAAGCTCATTGAAAGTGAAACTGTTAAAAATATGAATTTGTTCATTGTCAGTTAAGGGCTCCCTCCTCAAGTAGTAGCTACATGAGCTATATCGAAAGAATTATTCTTCATTCTTCATTTCTGAATCCGAAACATATTTTCTTTGTTAGCATTTTGGTTATAATTATATCATATATTATTATAATAACTCTCAATAAATTGTCGGGTGATTTTTATTGTTGTTCTAAATGCTGCCCAAGGCTTCTGATGGCATGAAAATCAATAAAAAGTTGTTTTCGCCTGGATGTGTTGTAGAGGAGTGTTTATAGTTTAAATATTCTTTTCTAGTGTAATTGTAGACATATTAGGCTTTTATCTACTTGTGAGAAAATGTAAAGCCGGGAATTATACGATCAAGTAGAAAAGGTATTCAAATGACGTAGGTATTTTGGATTAACTTAAGTTTTTTAGGTCGTGGTGATTTACAATCGGAAGTAATTCGAAAATATACAAGTATTCCACATTTTCCAATGAGCCTGTAAGTTCTAAAATTTAAAAGTTATATGATGTCTTTTAGCATCCTAATCTAAATCTTAATTAACCTGTTAATTTAAACTTTCCCTGGAAAGGATCAATAGTACGGAAACAAATATTTGCCTGCAGATTATTGAGGCAAAACCTCCTTTACATGTGCGAAAATAACCCGGTAATTTATTCTGTGGTTTAGTATATCTAAATAGCTCAGTTTTAGTGGACATTAAGGGTTAAATAATTTGTTCACTGCTTCTTAAACGTACACCTACACCTTCTTCATAAGCATCATTTTGCACTTTTTATCTATTTTCTCCAATTTCGTTATTATCAAGGATCAATCAAAGATCTGATTTAGTACTTGCACTGTAACGGTCATCAATAAATATTCTAACTGGCTTAGAACATTATGGTGTATTTTTTTTTCAATCGTTGTAGATGAAGGTTTTTCCGAGTCAATGATAAATTATTTCCTTTTTAGCGTGCTGTTATTGTCACTGACTGTTCCAATCGATACGTGATATAATTAATGACCAGACAGGAAATAATGATCGCCCTTATTTAAATAATTTACTTTGCGGTTGATTTACTTTGGTTGTAATGACCAACAATTTAGGGAATGCTTTGTAATTATTTTTCGATTAATTTTTACATTTCAGTTCTCAAACGCCGAGTAAAGTTTTGTTATTATATTGGAAGTCATATCATGTTTTATGGCATTTCTACTTCCGTGACACGAAAATTGCCGTAGAAAAAAAACCAGTTAATGGTGGTATGTTTGTCTGAAAAGTTCATTGTGAACTATTGTGTGGGAAGGGGCATTTATTTACAAAGAAAGAACTGCATATGGAGAAGCGTGTTTTGTTCCGGGGCATTAATTTATTTACTTAGTACATTAGAAGGAACATTATTTTTCACATTTATATAAACTTCAGGGGTTTCATTTCTCTTAAATAATGATTTATTCTATTGGTGTGTAGAGTGTTACGTTTCCAAGCTAATAACTACGGCAACGATATCTATATAAAGGTAAGTTAGAATCTAAATCGAAATATAATATCGCCCCTTGGAGTTATTAGAAGCGATGATGCAGCACTTTTTAACGATATCAATTACATAAAAAATACTTTTTAATACAAAAGCACTTCAGTTAAAATAATCCTTATGAAACCGTTTTCCCAATTGTTTTGTTTTCGAGATGCAAGGGGGCAAATAAAGTTTAATATTTTTGTTTCTGTCATTTTCGACAGTCTCCCGATCTTCTCAAAGTCTTTTTGTGTGAGAATTTCCAAAAACTATGCTTTTAATGAATCTTGCGAACCGGTAAAATTTTTGGTTTATTAACATAAAGACAGTAAAGACCGTTAATACAATTCTTGACAGTTTCGGAAGAGAGTACGGATTTAAAAAAAATTTAAGTTTCAAAAATAATAGACCTGAGGAAGTGCCTTGAGAGTGGCCTTTAAATTATTTTTATATTTATGTTTTGATAGTTTTTCTATATTATTCATATGTTATACATTGAGAGATTTCTGGTTTAATACATACCTAACAGGTAAATTCTAGAAATCGCGTCCCATACTGTTCTCCTGCTGATAGAGCATTAAAAGATTGAAAATATATAGTTAAAGTTTAGCAATTCTGCTTTTTCATATTTCAACTTTTTGTTCACCAGATTCAGCCTGCTCCGCAATGTTAAAACCCATGCAAATACTCGAACCCTTTTTAATATTGCGTCTCTTAGGTTGCGTTATGCTTTGGATAATAAATTTTTTGTAAGAGTCGCTTTTTCACATTATCCAGCTGATTAATGATACATCGGTAGCCAAAATAAACGAACTGGCTTTTGGGCTAGTTTTTAATTAGCGAAACAATTATTGTAACTCGAATGAAATTAAAGTCCGCATTTGTAAAATTGAAACTGAATCTCTTATTTTGTGTTTGCCCATTTAATTAATATAGATATTTTATTATGTGATGGACGGGATTCAAAGCCGGGAATAAAATAAACGAGAAGAGATAATAATTGCATGGCGGTTTTAACGAGGCAGGATTTAATACCTAAAATGTAGACTATTTAATTAAACAAAATTTTAATTGGTATTGAGGTTGGGGGTAATTTGCAATAGATAATTTCTCGTATAATAGGAATTGGTGTGAGCTGAAAGTCCCTAGCTATTGTATTTTTTTCACTTCATTTCCCAGAAAAATCAGCTAATTAAAGTGCGCGGATCAAAATACTCCCGATTCTATCGAGTTCTGTATAGAAATATTTCATGCTTTTAAGAATGTAATTTTTATTTAAATACAAGGTTGTCTTGTTGCGAAAAAGTTAGTGTTGAATGTAGAGATTTTTTCGATTTCAGTTATGATTTAAACATGTCGAACCTAAATATAAACTTTTGGTACAGTTGTCACACGTTTTTAATCTGAAACACCCAAATTGCTCAAAAATTAGTTTCTATGGCATTCAAAATAAAGATGAAAATCAAATAAGGCTARGGCTAAATAAGGATATAAAATCTGGTAGCAAAATAGATTCTTACTGCTGCTTTTTTTTTACTGGCCAGAGAACAGTTTCTTCTTAATAATTCARCAACAGCATAAAGGGCAGTGGAGCTTACATGAAGCTATAATCAGTTATTTTTGGCATATGTATTTTTTTAATATTAGCTAAATTGTAAACTCATTGGTCGAAGAACTAGATGGTAAAATTAAAATGTATGGYAGTAGTAAACAGTAACCGTTAACTAAAAATAGCGGTGTGAGTTCTCAATATTATCCCCATATATGGCAGCCAAATTGATCCTGCATTAATTTATTAATATAATTTAGGAAGCTAGAAATTAAAAGCATGCTAAAAGCTCATAAATCGTTTTCCAATAATCGAATTCCAATAATGTTTCCACCAAAACCTCGCATAGTAGTAGCTCAAAACCACCCCTCCCAGTAAATCTACACATAATACCTCATCGCCAAATAATCCAGGGAAGCTAAAATTTACGGCTTTCCTAATAATAACCGTCTCTTCTCGATTTTCTCAGAGTTAGCTTCTAATAATTCAATATTATAACCGTTTGGGGAGACATTTTACAGTCTGCTCTGCTTATCTTTAAGCGAAATTTAGCAGGAATTTTATAATAAACGCATAATTTTCAGATGGTAACTTTTCTGAGGGTTCTATTGAAGGTTTTATGAGGGTCGACGGGCTACGTAAGATGTTCAAAATTCATGGGCGAACCCTGAAATAAGTAGAAAAAATGTAAATTTATCATTTCGTTAGTGAATTTTGTCTGTTTCTCAATGATATTTAAATTATAACAGCAAACCGAAGCGAATAACAAAACGAAATAAAAATGCTTGCAAATAAGCATGCAAACAATATAACTGACAGCTCTAAGCCAGAAATGTGAATCGATCATTATTAAGTTGACTATTTCTGAAAACGGTCCCTGTAATTGTATTTACGACATAAATTGTTCGTTTTCCTGAGCTAAACAGTTAAACCGCTTAGTTATTTAGAGAGACCCTTATATCATTTTCATTAGCTGCTGAAGTGCACAGCGCACAGATAGAAATGTGTACTGCTTCTTTGATAAATTAGTGTGTACTTGAAATGTCTCCCCTCAAGCTTTCGCTTATTTGCCAAAATAGACCCAATGTTTATATAAACTGCGTAAAAGCCTAGAGAAAATTGCTTAATTATTGATTAGACTTGCAAAGGATATTAATTATTTGTAATCAAAGTGATAAATACGGTCTAGGGTTGTAGGTTGAATTACACTTCTCTAAGTTGAAAAAGCATGTTGGTTGTAGCGGAATTTATTCACAGAAAGTATAAAGTCACGTCAGAACAGTAGTTTTCATTACTTGCAAGTGCTCGGATCGGAAGGCACCGATTTATAATGACGGATGGACGCTAGGAAAATGTTGCCCTAAATCAACTTTTACTTAACGAACTTTCTACAAAAGTTCAGGATCAAGAAAAATATTTCTGAAGCTTTTTAATGGTTTGCCACAACTTTTAGTTCTCATTCCTGTAAATGAAACTCAACTTAGGAGACTTCTCACTTTCTCAGTCGAATCACTTGAAAAGCTATCATGTAGAATACATCTCATCTTGCGCTACATAGGGTCCAAGGCAATGTTTTACAATATCGATATATTTTCGATATTGTAAAACATTAAAATTTTTGTCAAAGTGTGAAATTGTAACCATTTTTAACTTTGCAAAATTTGTATGGTAGCTGAAATATTTGTTAATTCAATAGTTATTTGGGTATCTCGATCTTTGCAAATTTTATTCTGCAATTGCTGCTGGTATGCACCATGGAACCTACATATTTACCAATTGCTCTCTATTGTAAATACTTAGAGCACAATATCAGCTTTTATTTAAGTTGCTCCCACTGACCCTCTTCGTATACTCAAAAAATTTTGATGGTTGTTAATTTCAGTTTTAGAATGATAGAGAATACTGATAACAATGTACGTTCTGTTAAAGTTTGAAATCGAAGTTCGTAAGCGCAATAATATAAAAATTCCATAAATTATGCTCAATGAAACACTAATACACTTATTTCGATTTATCCACATTCAATGTTTTTTATTTATTCATACTTCGTAGTTTTGACTTTTTAAAGCCATCTTGATTAACAAATGTTGGCCACATTTTCCTTTCAGTTCACACTAGCTACCAATCCTTAATACTCTTTTACCAAACCCCATTTGTTCAAATATTTACTTACTTTATTCTCCTCTGTCTTATTGCATATGAAGATTATTGTCCTTACGCGTAATTAACTTTTATTTATATTTGTACTCTCCACTGTCCCTGTATGTGCTATGTTTTGCATTGTTTTTCAATTGTTGATTATCTTTAATGTGCTACATTTTGTAGTATATTGTTTATAGCATTCGCTTTGCCCATAAAATGTGTTTACATTTTTGTGTGGCAATAAAGCAAATGTTGGATTTGTAATTGGTTCGCATATGCTGACTTTCTTTCTTAACAATTGTCAGTACTTTTATACTGTAATCAATAAGACTTTTTGCTTTATCATTTCCAACTCCAGCAGACGGGCCAATTTTTAGCACAAATTTGTTAAGCTTCTTTTAGAATTCTCCCAACCTGTTTACTGACCCACAAGTTCAATAAATAAGCGTCTACCTCAAATCAAAACTCAGTTCTACAGCAGTAGAACCTTAATCTAATGACCAAAATCAATTTGTTATTGTTTGTAAACATTTACAAATGTCTTCGAAATATTTTCCGGTTTAATTCTATTCCGACTTGCGTGTCTTTGTCTTGATTTGATTGATTTTACAGCTTCGAGGTATTTATATTGACTCTCTCAAGCTGTTTCCATCCTAGTGGAAGTTGTATGCTGTCGCTAGCAGTTTTTGAGATAACCCTGTATTTGGTTTCTTCTATGTTGATTGTTGGACTCGTTTATCTGAGTCGTTTGTGAATACTTTTCAAAAGCTTATATAGGTTTCTAGGTAAATTGTTAGATTTATATTAGAGAGAAAATATTGTGCATTTGCTGAGACGTGTTTTCGGGATTCCTATCGATTTAATTGAGAACGTTTTATTATTTCTTCAGTTTGCCTCGTTTCCCAATAGAAATGTTTCAAAAGGACTGTTATCTACTTCAAAGTTAGCGTTACTGGACACTTTCTGGCACTCTACAATTCTAAAATTGATTGACTAATGTATTGCATACATATTTATTGTGAAATGTGTAGTTTTTAGTGTATATTGAATTGTTTCCGAACGTACATTTTTAACCTTTTTACTACTTTTGCCATGATTAATGTTGAAAAATTATCGTCGACTGCCAGAAAATGAGAAGCCATGCATTGCGTCCATGTCACAAGGCTTAAGAAGCTGACACTCACGATAATGGATTAAAAATACAGTGGAGAACCAGACGCATCAATTAGTCTTAGTGAGCAGCAAAATATAGAATTTTTAAACACCACAGCAAAAATTATAATTATGTATCACTGCGGTCAGATTGGTCAACTGATAACCATAATAATATCAATTAAAAAGAAAACGTTTCAATATCAAATAATTTCGCCCCTCAATTACTAAGTGAATATCCGCTCCTTCTGATCACAATTTTCCTCCTTCCTTTGGATGTGAACGGTTCAGCCCTTTAGGCTTCATAAGATGAAACGACAATACTGAGAATGTTTGCCCTGCGTATTTATATTTATTCAGAAAACCCGAAGATGGTCTACATTTATTTATTCGAAAAGTTTATTAAATACATTTTCCATTCGAAAGAGTATATACAATTTGTATTTTTAAGATCAGACTGAAGGTTTATGATTTGGGTTTTGATATTCCGCATAATTCAGTTTATTTAGGTCGATTTGAATAAACTATTTCTATAAAACGACTGGAGCCAGTTTTGTATTTGAATACAATTTCAGTGAAAACGGAACACCATCGACTGCAAAATTTTGATAATAAATTAAACCGCCATTAAGCAAATATTGGACTTGGCGACTAATTATAACGGAAAATATTTCAGTTTAAGCGTATAGTAAAACTTTTTAATAAATTTGGAAACCTTTGCAATTAAAGCTTAAATGTAGTTATTAGATCCCTAATACATTACTTATTTAAATAATTAATGTAGTGGGCGAGCAAAAATATCGCATAGAGTTTCTCGTGTTTTAAGGGAACCGGTGTAGATCAGGAATTTACTACACGAAATCATTGAATATAATATCGAAAAATTTCGAAGAACTTCCAGGTCTTAACAGCCAGTAAGTGCCACAGCTACCATTAAATTAAAAATTCCTGCAAGCACTTTTAGGAAAGAAAATAGAGCCTCGAGCTTCAATTGCTCAAAATTAAACGGCATTAGATAATTCAAATCAAATCAAAAATGCCTACATATACAGGGTGATCAAAATTGGCGTTATTCCTTTTAATCGTACGAGAACAATATTGATTTTTTTTCCGATAATTTCTAGAAGATATTAAGAGTTGAAAATCGAATTTCAACTTTGTTATTAAGCATTATTTTAAAAGTGTTCCATGTTTAATCGGAAGCATATTAGAATTCCTAAGCATTCCGAAAGAAAAATTTCTATCTTTGCTTTAAATTACGAAAACTTTTGATATTAAAAAAGTTCTCTTCTACAATTTTTTGATGAAAAGTCAAAGCTGCAATGATGTTTTTTGTCATTAACAGATAGTTAAAGGTGGATACCCCTTGTCAATAATAACAATAATTTGTCAAACTTTGACTTACTTTGAATTTTCTTTCACGAATTTGCGGATATGCGATTAGTTCAGGGGAAATGCTACAGTAACATAGCAGAAGCTGAATGAACTCACACCAACAAAGGGCGAGGAGAGTGGTGGAAGATAGTAAACGACAAGAGATATTCGGGTTGCAGACACAGAGGAACAAGTATTGGACATAATTGCAGAAGAGCCTTTCAGGGGCACTTAGAACTTTGCACAACAACTGACACTTTCCCAGGCACCAAATAAATACCAGCGACATTCCTACCACGTATGTAAGATCACATTAAACCAATGGATTACTGAACACCGGTATACATTGAGCAAGAGTTAATTAACCGAATACACAGGCACTTGTTCGGAGTTACAGACTCAAATGTATGTTTTTGTACTTTGTAAACAAATTAACAGTTCGAAGTTATGAGTTTCGAAATAGGTTCTGTCATTCAACGATTCCTGTTGAATTTACTGTTTATCCTTGTCTGTATTATTGTCACTTTCTGTATAATTCCATGATTACCGGATTTTTGAATAATTACGAAGCAACAGGTATTTTACGTGAGATTCAGTCTGTTTTGAAAGTAGTACACAAATACATGAATAACTTTTTTAGTTCCTACAAAGTTAAACTTTAGAGCTACTGTTAAAAGCTAACTATGGCAAAGGCCAAGGTTTCGAATTTCTAACATTTTCCAGGAAAATTCAATATTCAGGACTCTCACGATACACGACACAAATAGGTTGCCAAGCGAGGCATCTTTTCATGCTGACAGACATTTTGAAAGGTTTCGTGTTCAACCGCGTATAGACGGGGCTTAGTTATAAGTTATAAGGGCGAAATAGTTTCAGGGTTTCTTTTTAGAGCTCAGAGCCGACAAAAATCGATAAGCATTTGCAAATTGTTAAATATATATTGCTGAAAATATAAATCAGTGGATCAGTTAGAAACTATGAATAAATACAGTCTCATAAAAAACTCGAATCGAAACCTCAAGATGGAAGCCCTATTTCGGCACGGAGCAGAAAAAAATTAATGCGCAGAAATTGAATATATGAATAAGCTTGTTGCCTGTGGTTTTTAGTTTGCTTGTGTCTATTGAAATTCAGAGTCGGTTTTTATTCCAGCCGTCTGGCAAATTTTGAGATTTACTTGACTGATAGCGGAACAAGCGGTTTTGAGTATGTTAACTAGCCCACTTTACATTACAAACCATATAAAATAAATGTTTTTACTAATTGTATGTGTTCAGGTAGCGACGACCTAAAACTTTGATCAAACAGATTATACGTCTCTTGAATAGTGCTTTGCTGTCTTCTCGTTAAAATGGGGCTCGTTAAAATCACTAAATTGTTTCTTAACGAGAAAGTYGCGCACTTGCCGAGCAAAAGGTATGTTTTTTGTCTATTTCCAAATCTCTCCATTTTCAAAGCAGATCGAACATTGAAGGTTTTAATCAAGATGATTTAAATGAACGAAACAAATTTCTTTGTATTCCATCTTAAAAGCTATGATTCGCTTTTTAATTGAGATACACATATTTCTCTTCTGTAAGTAGTCCTTTGTACAATATATTCCATGGTTTACTTGGCTTTTGGGTCTTATTTGACAAATCAAAAATAGGCTTAATTAGCAAGTAAGACCCTGGATTAATCCCTACGACTCCTGGCACTTAATTGCTACGGTTCTGTATGAAATTACTCTCCAAGAACAAAAATTATGGTAATTTGTCAAGTGAGTCTATACCAATCCATACCCCTGAAAAAACTGTTTACYTCATGAAAAAATTTTAATTTAAAACCGGAACTTTCTGCTTTCCGTTCGGTGTAATCGCCAAATCATATGTTCGACTTGAAATTACTGGAAAATAMTAAATATTTTGGATAAGAATATAGTGCATTACGTCCATAACATGTAACAACAAATGTAAAATGTTCCTGATTTGTTAGTTCTAGAAGAACTATTTTCGGGGTAAATACATTTTTTTTCGGATTACCTGCGAGACTTATGAGATGTATGATAGAAATAGCAAACGGCAAAGATCTTCAAATCTCTGAAACTGCTTTTCGAAATTGATGAACTGTTTGTACAAATGTACAAACTAATGCTGTATGTCTCGTATAGATGCTCTTTTTGTACTTTAAACCTACACTTTTTTGTCTCTTTAATAAAATGTAAATATCGATGGCAGTCACTTAATCTGATGACCCTTTGTGTTAATCAGCGCTGTCACGTTCCCTTCGATTATACTATTATCTGATAGGCTCGCAAGCAGAGCTTCTTCGATCAAATTAACCTCAAGGATTGTGACTAAATGAGGTCAAAGGTTAAGATATTCCGAACAAAAGAGATTCTCCTGGGCAGGCAAATTCCAATTTAATCCAAACGGGCCTTTGGGCATTTTCGTCTTCAAGGTCCGCCCAAACATTTACTCTCGGTCTACCCCAGTGTTGATGTTTACTGATCCCAACCGAAAACACTCAATACGAAGGATTTAAGCTAAATAGAGTAAATATGGCTAAACCCCCATAGCCCGCCTAGTCAGGATAAACATGTCTTCATCACGTAGGAAAACAAAGGTATCCGAGTGAGGCTAAATATGGAAGAAAAATGGCAAACGGTTGCGCAAATATTTTGACGGACATTCAGACAATTGAGGAGATGATATCCGACTCACTGCTGATATATGCGGTTACTCGAATGAACTACTATTCTGCTTTATGGMAAATCGGAATTGAATGCCCAGTTGTTCCCATGTTTTGGTCCAGAAAGCGTAATTTAAATATCASACMCTTAGGTGCAAGATTATGCCAACAGTTCATGTTTTCCGTTCCATTTTTGCTAATTATCAGGCACTTGGGTGCAAAGATTAKGCCAAAATTTCATRTTTTCCGTCCCGTTTTTTGMTCATTTCTCGGAAGCAAAATGAGCCAGGACGCTCAWTTTTACACCATYGCAGAGAGAAATAAATGGCYTTTTTAGACCGTGACCATCGATAAGGAAATGATGGCAGTTTTCTCAKAAAAATCTTGATTTYAAGAAGTTTGAGATTTGCGTTTTTTTTTTAGTTGCAAAATCGACTCAAAAATGACGCTCATTCCAAAAGCTTAGAGGCAAACTKTTACAATGGTAACATTATTGAATCATATTTTTTCTATAGTTAACTCGCAATCGATATTCCTTGCAACTAGGTCTAKGTACGACCTCAGTATGTTATGCGTTCCCACCGTGCATTAGCTAACTAATTATTAGTATTTTTCTGATAATAAATTGTCAATAGATAAAGCGCCATRCAAATTGCAATAAAAAATGTTCAAATGCGAGTTAGTGACAATTAGGCAGAAACAGCTGATGAAAAACACATATTTTCGAAGTAACTCACGACTATATGTATAACTTCCAAATCAAAATTAATTCCTGGGTTTCAGTCATTTATTGTCTCTATTTATCAATTAAAATACGTTTCGGTGTATTTTTYCCCCATCATCAGTTTTTCTAAAATAACAGATAGTTAAAAAAAATTCATTAATTTAAAAAACAACCACCGTTCGTCAACAGCCTCATCATATCACACATTAAAATACATCACAATTGCAATACTTTAAAACATTCTAAAATTAATTAGTCCTAACAGGTGATTAGTCAGGACAATCAAATCTGGGAAGAGACTAGAATTCTTCGTTCAGATACTTAAATATTTTTACTTACATAGGTAGCGTTGTTGCTACTTTAAGCCTTGGCATACATTTGGAGTATTACTTTTGTCCATTTTGGACACAATGCGAATAAAATACTGTTTATATTGATTTCTTTTACTTTCAGCTATTTTTCTTTGTATTCAGAGTATCAATTATACGCTCCAATAAAATATAAAAAAAGTGTAATAACGGCATTTACAGATAGAGCCATTAAGTTGTCACAATTGGGAGTATAGAACAAAAAATCTTGGAAAAACATATTATTAATA
>NW_026018165.1:12474056-12499005 GCF_020466585.1 Dendroctonus ponderosae | reverse complement strand
GTATTTTAATTGATAAATAGAGACAATAAATGACTGAAACCCAGGAATTAATTTTGATTTGGAATTGAAACACAGTCAGGAAAGTATATACAATATAAAAAAGAACAATCTGTTTCAACCAATGAACTTTTAAAGCATTTGTAGCGTAATTATATAGTCAACTATTTCGGATTGCTCTTCAGAAAAATAAAGCCGCCTGTATAAGTAACAAATTTTCGGAAAACCGAAAAGAGCTGGTGTTGGAGAAAGTAATTCAAACATGTAAGTGTGTCTACAGATTTAAATTTAAATTGAATTATTGATCTACCAAACTGCCAGACAACTGACAATATTAATAAATGCGAACAAGGAAAACATATGTTGCCACGTGAATGATATATTAATAATTATCAATGGTTCATTAGCTGTAAATCTACAGCATTTTTACAACTTTCGGTAAATATAACACAGAAGATTGAACTGAAAGTCAAAAAATTTGTTATAGTATTTTTGCAAATATTAAACGAAATTATGAATTCTGAACTTCACAATAACCATAAAACCTTACAATACTTACAAGAAAAATACAAGTAAGGAGGTTTCAGTCAATTCAATGATATTTAGAAAAAGGCCTTTCAAAACCTCCGAACGAATAATGACTTGGGGCATCACTTTAGACCAATTAGTAAACTGACACCCATAAAAATTGCTAAAATCGAGCATAAATATCTCGATGGTTCTCAGCGGTTGGTTAATGGTCAAAATGCCCCCCTTGAGTCGGGCATTCAAATCAAAGACCGAAACGTTCGTTATCGTGAAACAGAGCCGTAGATTTACCTTCATTAATTAAAACCGCATTAAGTATTTTGGGTATTTAAGAGTTCTTTTTATAACTCATTAGTCGTTTGAGTATTGTTATTCGAATAGTGATGGATTTCCTTCATGGAACTTAGATGCAAACTACAACATTCGAAACGTTACGATCACGTGCGTTGTTGCTTCCCTGAATGATTATAAATGACTCCATGCTGAGTTACTTTCACTTTAATCTATCTGTATTTTACTTGGTTATTTCTCCCCTGCACAGGATTACACAAGTAACTTTTTGATGTTAGAATTTCTTATGGCAGCGAAGWCAATCAAGGAACGGCTGAWGGTACAAGTTTCTTTATAAAAGTTTTTTAAAAACWATRATGCTATCTCTATGATGSTAAYWAATCTCGTGTGGYTTCTCGACATGGYTGGCATTTGTTTATATTTCTTACCATTTAGAAATCCGCAAACATTTTGCACGGAAGCCCCCAGAATAATATGAAAAATCGTGCATATGCTACTAGCTTCGCAAATAAAAGGATGGAAGAAAAACATAAATATATTACCAATTTAATGCAGGAAATGAGCTGTATTTCGAAACTATGACCGATACATTAATGAAAATCGAATTAAATCGAATGAAAGTATTTCCGCAATTTAATATCAGGTTGTTTGATGGACGGACGGCCCAGCAAAGTGCACCAAGTCAGGATTGGGAAACCAGTCGGGGGGTAAAAGGGTTAAAACAAATGACTGCCATTAGAGTGCGGTCCAGGAATAATGAGCTCGGTTGCGATCCGATGTGCTTCCCCAAAAACAAACCACTTCGAATCGTCCGATTTGTGATTTGCTGCCATTAGTTTGGCTTGTGGGGTAAGTGGGTGGAAAACATGAAAGACTGCCGCAGCTGAAATATGGAAGCCTGTATCATGAAATTTAATGATTTATATGGCGGTTTTGCATCTTTATTTGCCAATTAAATGGCTTTTGGGTCGGTTATTTTCGTTCACTACAGGGGCGTCAGTGGAAGGGATTTCAAATTATTTTAGGTATTGACTGAACCCTACTTCAGTGCAATTATACAGCACTTGTTATCTTCATGAGACCGTAAAGTTCACCTCCGTCATGATTATGAGAGAAAATTATCATTTGAACCATCGGAAGAAAATGTTGGCAGTTTTCTCAAACAAAACTTGATTTCAAGAAGTTTTTAGATTTCCGCTTTTTTTGTTTGAGTTGCAAAATCGACTCAAACATTACGCTGCTTTTTTCGAATCGAAGTTTCCCCAAGCTCCATTTGAGCGACAGAATTCGTTTTGGCATCGTTGGATAGAGAATCGAAAATTCGATTCGGTCATAACAACGCTGGTGAAGAAATTCGAGTAGTATTGACCCAAATAGCAAAATTTTTATGTTTTTCGTCTTGTTTTGGCTCATTTCTCGGAAGCAAAATGACCAAGAACCCTAATTTTTTACAGCATTCCGGAGATAAATAAATGACCTTTTTAAAACGTGATCTATCGATAAGAAAATGTTGGCAGGTTTCTCAAAAACCATTGTCTTAAGCACCAACAAAAAATAATTACACCTGTTCTATCTTGAACGGAAGAACTATCTTAAAAACCTTTCAGGTTAGACTTTCATAAAAATATTTCCTCCATTTTCTGTCTGTCAGCGTTCCCAAATAGAAGCCTGTAAATAGAGAAGTAACTCAACGAAATTAATTAGTGTAGTTTTCCCATTGCACTTCTCCTACGTTTTAATTAATAATCACTGTACACTTTCGACGATCCTTTACCCGGAGCTTAGATATAATATTTCAAGCTTTTGCACGATTTTATTCCATGCAACAGGCTTTAAATTCGACATTTTCAGATTTAGGTGGTGTATTGTTTTGTTTAAAGCTGAGCCATAAATCGTGTAGACCAATAAATTTTACGAAAGGTAAGATATATTGTTTATGCTGCCGACTAAAAGCGCTTTCCAACTGGTCCACTAGAAAAACTCGTTGTTGTGCAGAACATTTTAGTTATATTTTCAGTTACTTTCATGTGAATTTTAATATGTACTAAATCACGGAATTTATACAGTAACATGGGATTTTCTATTTCCTAAATGTTGGCTCTAAATACGTTTGCTAATAATATTTATAGTTTTAGCATACGTTAATAGTTTTTCAGATTGAAAATCCCATATTCAAGCTACAAGTATCACGTTTTATGCTGGAAACATGCAAATAAATAAATCGTTTGATGTTTTGGCCAGTTAAGCTAATAATAAAATTTGAAACATTTATTACGAAAATTAATTTAAGTTTGAATTTCGGCCATAAAATGTACAATAAAAGTTCTCTGCCAAATTGCACTTTATTGTATTAAATTGTGATTATGACGAAGACTTTAAAGAAACCCAGGGGATTTCCTATTCAAAACAAGTTGATTTAATAAAATATTGGTGAAAGTTTCTGGCATCCTGAGGAACCTCCCTCAAATATTTAATTATGTATCGATTTAGGATCCGATCACATCAATGTTACTGGATTGAAATAAACCATGAAAATATTTGGGGATTTGTACTAAATTTAAAAAATTAAATGGGTAGAAATGTATATTAGGTTTTGACAATTTGATTAGACTAAACTAATAATTGAAATAAAATGACTCAGTGAATTGTGGGCATCAAAAAACATGTTTACAAAATTTATTTTCCGTAAACTGGCATAATTAAATAGTTCAAAAATAATAATTAAATCCTAATTCTCCCTCAATAGCATAGCGGATATACATGTTCTTAGTTAACATACAAAGAGAAGAGCTCAATTAATTGAAAAGTACTGGTACTAGAAACATAAATAATTAACTAGTAAATTGGGCGTTTGGATAGGAGGTCAAGCTTTTAGAAGACAGAACAAATTATGCACATTGATCATTAAAACGTTTACAGTATATCTTTAGTAGGCAACATAATATGTGAACTTCAGGACGCCTCTCTAAAGTGCGTTTGCTTTTAAGTTAATTTGGAAAGCGTTCCATGATTGATGGGTCTAATAGAAGATTGATATATTGGAGTACTGGACAAAGAGATGTCTTTAACTTTCAATCAGACACGCGAATCACATGTAAAAAAACGGTAAAAAGTTAAATTATATACTGCTCTTTGAACAAATGTTGTGCGATAAAAAAATTGGTTTCACCCGCTCAAATGTATAGTAAAGTCAAATATAATGTATTACTAAATTTGCTTTTGTGGCAAGAAAATACGTTTTTTTTTTCATTGAAAGTACTTTCATTGTATACGTTTTCTTTTGATAAAAAAAACTTAAGTCCCGTTAAAAAATATATATCTTGGTTACTATACGACCATATACGATAGCTATTCAGGGCGAAATCATTTATAAAGCATTATGTGTAAGTTTCTCGTGAAAGAGTGCCGATCCAACTTTATGACACGAAGCATTTTTTAAAACCATAAACGTACCGACTGCTTCCTACAGCCACACCTCTTTGCAAGAAAGGTAGACAGACAAATCATATGTAGCTTCTTGTTAACCTGTTCCGATTTTTTCGATTGTTAATATTGCAGCACCCACTCAGATTTCCAAAGCGCCAAATATATCAAAACTACATTGTTAAATGCAGCTAGGTACCGCCCAGGTACTACCATCCATCAAGACAATTTATTTGACGTAAGTGTACTGTTAAAATATCGATAATAAATTACACATACTCCTACAATTTGACGGTACTAAAGCTATAAACTGTGTTAGTATTGTGGCAAGTTTAGCTATCAGTCCATGTATGTAACATGTTAATTAATGAGATTATATCTGGGCGGAGAGTTTTACTTTTGCACATTGTTATAGCTGTTTTGTTTTTGAAAAATTTTACCATCTAGTAAACTGTCCCCAGATATCGTTGTTTCTCATTATTTTATTTAATTTGTGTTGCTTTTTTATTTCAGTTCTCCATAGGGAAACTCAATATATTTGTTATTTAATTATCTTTGCTTAAATCAATGCTATTCAAGAATCCCGAGAGTTATTAATTTTACATCATCTTAACTGAATGGAATTAGTGTTTTAGTTACAATTTTCATTGTTTGCAACAGTTCCATGCAGAGAAAAGATTAATTATAACTAAAATGCCAAACAAAAATTAGGAATATCAAATGCTTAATATGTTCTGGTCACATATTTTGCATGGAACTAAATCGATTTCACTAATATTTCGGTAGAATTACTAAAAGTAGTTTGTATCGTATAGAAATTGAGCTGCATACTTAAATATGAAATTTAAACAGATCTTAACCGAAAGCTGTTATGTCATTAGCTAATACTAGACTGTGCTTAATTAAAATAGCCTTTTAAAATTGTAATACGAAATAACAAAAATAAATCACTGTGAATTAAAAAATGTATGAATTATTTGTTACCAACATGGGTTTTTTTAAATTACTAAATATTTAGGAATTGCATAACATTTCTCACCATTGAAACAGTTAAAAAAATTGAACAATGAAAAGCTTTCGGCATCAGCCGGACGGAGTCGTCATGAGCTTTTGGAATAGACAAGTTCAGATTTCGAAATGCACCAACCTCAGGCACCCCCAAGACCGGTTTCGAGCATATTAGCTCTCATCAGCTGCATGTTTCATCAGTTTTCTCATCAGCTGCATGTTTTGGAATCGCTAATTTCAGGCTAAACCCAGCTGATGAGAGCTAGTAGGTTTGAAACCGGGTCTGGGGGTGCCTGAGGTTGGCGCATTTCGCAATATGCACTCGCCTATTCCAGTTAAAAACAGTTTGTGGCAATTATTTGTTACTTCTTACAGTACCTATAATATTATCTTTCAATTAAGTGATACTTTCAATGCTTTTTCTCATTTGTAAATGGTGTAAAATCTAGATTTGCTATTTAATCCTTCTGAATCTAATCCTTCTGAACTTTTAATTATAAATATAATTAACAATAACATTCGACGTTTTTCCTCTTTTCAATGAATAATGTTTGCCATTTTTCTTTACCACTTTTCTTAGTTCAAGATTATTTAAGCGTATGCACGAGAAAATAGGATTCGATTACGTTTTTTTCAAAATTATTTGATACTAATGCGGCTCTGTTTTATTAATGCCGTATTTTCAAGTGACAAACACGCGTGGAACAACTTCACTTAGAAATCCTTATCTATTCTCGTACGACATCTAAAAATATAGTCATTGTTTTGACGATCAAAGTTATAAATCTTTGTTCTCGATTCCTGATGTTAATGTCCCTAATAAATTTAAAAGGTCTTGTGCCGTGAAGCTGCTGGCACTTGAGCGTTTCTGTAATTATTTCCGAGGATTTTTTCGTAAGTTGTTTTGAAATAACTCTCTCAACTTAGCAGAGAAAAATGCCACCGTTTCAGTATGCTAAAGTTCTTAATTGCAATCAAGCGAGATTTTTATGGAAATAAATGAAATTAATAATTCGCCAGTATTGCCGAAAAAATGACTTTATACACAGGGTGTCCCGAAATTATACTTAACAAACTCAGGTTCATGTACATGAAAAATTATTGTCTTAAGTACATTTTGCAATTTTTCGTGAAGTGAATAATAAAAAAGTTGAAACCCCCTGAATTTATATTTTTTAAGCGTATTTGGAGTCAGTTACTTAATCCAACAATTACTATCATGTTAACTAATTTTCAATGAGCTTATTTATTAATTTGCCAAAAATATTAAATTAAATTTCGCTTGGCTGTAGATAATAAATAGCTGTAATTAGATGTTTTCAATTCATGCCACGAGTTTGTTTTCCATCATTTGGCGAAAACGAAGGGGATCCTCCAAGATAAAAGGGGAAGAGGATTAGCTGGCGGGATAAAGACAAATACGGAAAGAATTAACATTAATGGTGCATTTTTGCACAACCGCAAAATATTTTTGCATTCTAGTGTCAGTATTAAAATATATATATATTGTGTACTTGTATATGCAACGTTACATCATCAGTAACTATTGTATAAAGGTCACAAATACAATCTTATATTCGATCATTTAGGTTTAGATCAAAAATTTGCATTGTTTCCGTCAAGTCTACTTATGCGCCAAATCTTATAACCCAATTAAAAGTAATTTTGGACCCAAACTTTTCGTAAAATAAAGCACATAATCTTTTCTAGAAAAAATGCGTTATGGCGTGAAGCGCAAAAACTCGCCATTAAGTGATTAGGCCAAATTAGTTTGCTACTGCTCCGTATTTGGTCCTGGGATTTTTATTTCTTAATTGCAATTTTAATTTTGACTAGTTGACAGGAGATTAGGCAAATTTAAGAGAAGCCCCGGATGGTAGTGACTGATTTTTTCCTGGATAAAGTTTATTAACGTTAAGCCGACGAAATCAGCTTTAGGGTGGAAGTTTAATTCATTGGACAGTTTACCCTTAGTTGCTATCCGAAAAAGAATACATACAACATTTCTTTTTTTTGTATTAGAAAACAATTCTTGCAGAAAGCATTAATTTCGGGTATGCAAGTTGAGGTCGTTTCGCTTCATCCCTATTTGAACGGAAGTTTCAATTCCATTCAAACACAACAATAAAAAGTACTATAAAGGGGTTAAATCTTTTTCAGACTCGGAGTTACAAATGATAAAATCTCGAATTTCTATCAGTCTTAATGGTCTGGTCTTAATTGCTCCGAAGTTTCATGTTTTGCAGGCCAAAGTTTCCGAACTTGAAAAGAGTTTCCGAATAATGCGAATTAATAAAAAGGGAATTGCTGGAAAAGCCGAGCAACCCAAAACTTTTAAATAGTTAACTTTTAGAAATTATGCGAATCCGTTCGTGTGGAATATTCGTATAAACAATATTGCCTTTGTATGCGTTGATGAAATAGAGGATTTTTCGAATCCGGGGAATTTGATTGACTAATTAGACGAACTAATAGAAGCTGAAAATTTTGTAGATAAATATTTGTACGTGAAAATATAGATATTAAATCAACTTTTTCTTATTAAATGTATAGTGCTATATTTTGAAGTATCTTAATGTTTACTTGAGCGACTATTGGATTTGCTATACCTTGCAAAAGAGATAGTAACAAAACTGCTAAAACATTTCGTTATTTGAGAAAAGCAACGTTTCTAGAGATGCGTGATAGGTATTTGCGTAAATGAAGAAATTTAGTATCGAAATAATACACAGTGTGATCTAAGAATCGAAGTAATTTATCTGGACGTGTTTTCTGGTAACATTTGAAGCACATAATAAATTGCAAAAAACATTCACACTATGAATTGCTATGTGAAATACTAAGCGAAATGCATTCAGATGACTTTTTCTCATTAGCATTACATAATTAATTGAGCGGTTATGCGTCAATCTATAAAGGTAGGTGGTGAAACCAAACCTAATCTAAAAAATTATATCATTTGACTGACGAAGCTGTAAAATTCGTCAGTAGCATTAGTCGAGAAAAATCCCCTAACCAGTTGAGCAAATTGTGGTGAATGAAAACACATTTGTTTTAGAAATTTTTCACGTCAAAATCCTTCAAAGTTGATAAAATGGTAAGTAACTTACTATCACTTGATAATTCTGTATTACTTGATAGTAAGTTCATTTAAAGGTTGACGATTAAGGAAACCCGTAGTTGAAACCGTAAATTTTTTCCATGATTGTGTTGAGTGCAGTTGGGGTTGGGGACCTAAACTGTTGCTTGTTAAACTTCAGCATTTAGCCGTTCAGTGGTGACAACGTTCACGTTCTTCGACGCTTTTCACTTTCTCACAAGAATCCATTTGCTCACAATATATCGCACGTTGGCAGAAAAGTCTACTTAGAATGTCTCCATTAAAGGAAAGTTACATGAAATTCGACATTCTTCTACATTTTAAGTTTTGGAGAGCTCAATTTAAAATTCAACCATAAAGACACGAACTTGTTGGTCTCAGACGAGTTGCCTCTATGCGTGATTGCCGCTCTACCTTGTTGTAGGAAAACTATGGAAGCCTACTTTTGGAATAGAAAATCTCCGTAATTTTAAGTTTGTTTTGAAATATTTTATTTTTAATAACATTTTCAGGTATATTATATCTTTGAAAAATAGTTCATTATTTTGAAAAAAAATATCTATTTGCTCCAAGGGAATTTTAGCAACATACCTGACTTATTAGAAAGTATCAATACGAAGCGCTAAAGCCAATTTGTTCACCATAATATGCTTGCCTCCAAAAAAATATGTCCTAAACCATCAATAGAGCAAGATTTGAAAGCCCAAATCATCAACAAATCGCTCAAGATGATAAGGCAAATGACAAATTTATCTGTCCGAGAAATCCAGATTTTCATCAGTTCGTTTCGGTAGTGTTTGATTGGTTTTTGATCTCAATCGGATAAAATCCAGTGAAAATCAATGGAAAAGGGAAAATGGAGGAAAAGTGGATTACTCACGGCTTGCTGTTGTCAGATTTTAATTAATTAGAAGCGTCAGCATTTTTTATTGGTGAGTTTCAGGTGGTATGGTTGATTAATAATATGTTTATCTAAAGCAAATAGAAAAGTAACTTGCTGGCGTAACCGGTTTATTGTGCAGAATTGTGTAATAGATTGCAGAATCAAATGTTAGAAATAAACTAGGTCCTTTTTGATACGCCGGAAAAGAATAAATCTATTGGAACCCAGCCACTTAACCGATCTAAAAAGAAGAGGAAATGAACACCCTCTGATTGATATATCAACGAATCAATTTTGCCGAATCGTATCGGCGACTATCTCAATTTCCGGTCGTTTTCCGCCCGCTTAAAATTGACTTTAAATTTGACTTTATCGGCCTAGAGACACATTAATTTTTATTTAGCGAGAAAAAGCTAAATTGGAAGGACATTTTACAATTATTTGGCGCGATTCGTCGACAGCTGACAGGATTGCAATTCGGTTGGAAATTTAGGGGTTGCTGGCCTTACCGGCATACTAAAAAACAGTTTGGCTGATTGGGAAGATGTCCAAAGAGATTTATAGTTCGAGGCTTGGGCGTGAATCTCTGCATCTGAGTCAAACTGCAGTGTACAAAACACACCTAAAGCGGCTATTGGTGATGTTTGAATAACGCTGTAATTTGTTGCATACTTAATTCCAATGGTCTGCAGGCATAAACCTTCTTATTTTACAACTAAAGACAGAAATTCTGTTAAAAACGTCGTTATAAATATACCTACTGATTTTGGGTTTGTAACTTGAAATGTGTATATTCGATATCTCTAATTTTGCACAGAAAGACAATGACAAGCCAGTATTATCTGATTAAGAAACTGACAAAAAATACTTTGAGAAAAATCGTTATGCTTTAAGCGTGTCACCACCGACAAGCTTCGGGAGCTCCGCTTCGAATCTATTGATTTGCGTCAGCTGTATTCGGTCCAGAAAGAGTCTTAAAAGCATTCAGCATTTCACATTGCTATAAATTAAATAATTTATAAGTCAAAATTAATTCCTGCGTTTCAGTCATTTATTGTCTCTATTTTTCAATTAAAATACGTTTCGGTGTATTTTTCCACCATCGTCAGTTTTTCTAAAATATAAATTTCATTAATTTGAAAAACAACTACAGTTCGCCAACAGCCTCATCATATCACACATTAAAATACATCACAATTGCAATACTTTCAAACATTCTAAAATTAATTAGACCTAACAGGTGATTAGTCAGGACAATCAAATCTGGGAAGAGACTAAAATTCTTCGTTCAGAAACTTAAATATTTTTACTTACATGTGTAGCGTTGCTGCTGCTTTAAGCCTTGGCATACATTTGGAGTATTAATTTTGTCCGTTTTGGATACAAGGCGAATAAAATACTGTTTATATTGATTTCTTTTACTTTCAGCTATTTTTCTTTGTATTCTGAGGATATTATTTTTGGTTTGCAAAATTCTTCAATATACCGGATGTTAGTTAATATTCTATGTTTATTTCATTTAATTAATGTGTGATATACTAAGCTAAGATTGTCGGTATCCGATCTGAAATTCATAGCATTGTTATGTTTTTTAATCTGTATCATTTCATGGACTCTTCTCTTATTATAATTATTCTCTTTAATCAGGCCTCACCTGTTAGACCTAATTAATTTTAGAATGTTTTCAAGTATTGCAATTGTGATGTATTTTAATGTGTGATATGATGAGGCTGTTGACGAACTGTGGTTGTTTTTTAAATTAATGAAATTTTTTTTAACTATCGGTTATTTTAGAAAAACTGATGATGGGGGAAAAATACACCGAAACGTATTTTAATTGATAAATAGAGACAATAAATATACTGAAACCCAGGAATTAATTTTGATTTGGAATTGAAACACAGTCAGGAAAGTATATCCAATAATTTATAAGACAAGATCCGGGCATCTTTTTCGGTTTTTTTCGCATAAGTTTGCGAACACAAATTTGAAACATTATAGTACGTCCTTCGCTAATTGAATTTCATGTGCATGTACAAATTAGATTTTATTGTTTAGGGAGCATAGAGGAAATACCCAAAAGTTTTACAAATAATTATTTCTTACTGAAAGCTAAGGTGTTCTTACATTTAGAAACAATGCTTTTATTGGAACTTTCAACTACTTATGCGTGTTTCTTTGCGCAAAACAACTAAAGTTTGGTCACTTTTACTAGTTGAGAAAAATTCGATATTTGACATCTTGGTCTCTTCTACTGAGTTCCAAAAATATTCCTTAAATTTGCTAGTTCAATAGTGGACCCATTCACTTTCTAATAAAGTTAACGAAACCATTAATCAGTAGAATCATTGTCGAAACAACACACAAGAATATATTGACAATATTGGGATAAAATTATCTGAGGAGTAATAATGAGAAATTAGAGAAATAGAGTTTTGTCAAGATAATCATCTAAGAATAGTTAATTTAAAAAAATATTTTTCATCTAGAAGTTTACGCGGGATATCTCGATATCCAGCGCAGATTGATTCAATCCAATCATTGGCTTAGTAATTATATTATGTAATTAAATATTATTATAAATTCTAACAATAAATTAACAATAGTATGTGAAGTGGTAAAGGAAACAATGAGTCGTGATAAAAGAAATATATCAGAATCGGCTTCAAGACGCGCTTATTAACCCATTAAAAGCTACTTGTAACTTGTAAATTTTCTAAAAACTCTGAATATTCTGATAAGTGGAACGATAGCGATTGGAAGCAACCGGAACACCAAAGCTGATGACAATGACCTGAATTTTTTATTCGAAAATGGTTCCAAAAAAATTGTAAACCGCTTAGAAAATATGAAATAATTAAAATAAAAAAAAAATCTATTCGAATGTTTAGTTGCTTTTTCTCACTGCGGCCAATTCTACAGTCGCTGTTTCTCTGCAAAATGAAAATCGCAGCTTTGTAGTTTCAAGCGTTATCAACTTCCCGGTTATTGAATGGTTATGGAACTTTTATAGACTGATTTTGAAACAGTATCAAAAAGTATTTATGATGTTATTAAACCAAGACATTTTTCGAAATCGCTTGCCACAGGATGCCTGCGTTCTACCAATTTAATAATTTTTACCAATTTAATAATTAATGTATCCACTAATTCAAATGTTTATCTATATTATATTATTTAAAAAGTTAAAATCGTGGGCCTAAAGCTAAACTGGGCAAGTCTAAAATAAAAATTTTTGGTAAATGCACTTTTAAACCGAGCCAAAAATGATATCAGAATCTTTTTGGAAACTTAGTTATTAAAACATATTTTAGTGCACCTGTTTGCGTGGCCTTAGGGGATTATATCAGTTTTTGAAGACAAATACGGCAATTTTGAACTTGGTCACTTTTAGCTTTAAACCCACGAAATTCGCTATTATCTACCAGACGGATTTGATCCAAAGCGCTTTTGCTATAATTCAAATTTTTGTTGCTATTATTAAATTGGGAGTATATTGAATGAGTTAATTATATTATGAAATAAAATGGTTACCGTTCACAAGCAGCATCTACAGTAAGCAAAACATACATTCATACACATTCACTTGACTTCACCTTTTGTAAATATGCGCAATAAAGTATTTATTTTCAATAAATGCAATTTCGAACGACGATAAAACTTCTTTTTGTTAGAAATAATATTCCATGCTAATGATTATGCTTCTAGACTGGCATTAAAACTATATAAGGTAAAAGAAGCACCATGCAGAAAGAGCGGAAAAGGAAATAAGAAGACTGCCATCCACCCTAGATAAGAATGGAGCCGTCGTAAGCACATAGCATGAAATTGAGTGTTTTATATTCAGAGAAAGTGTCATTCATAATAAGCGTTGTTTATCTAAGCCAAAGTCGACTGTTTCTCTATGCCATCACAGACACGTCGGCATTTTGCATAGAAATTGGTCGGTGGAGGTTTCCATTGGGAATGAATAAGGTAGATAATCTGTTTTATTGAGCTTTGACGATCTTTCGAATACGTTTATATTGATTGAAGTGGGAGCTTACGTTTATTTAGCATCAGCAATTAAAACGATTTGGAAAACGTTAATTTCTTGCAGTTGGTTTTAAAGGTCTCTCTCAATGGTGAGATAATTTGCCTTCGATATATATGGGATTAAATAGGCTTACAAATAAAAGTAACAATTATTGGGGGATACTAGCACTTCCTCAAAATTACTGACAAAAACTCAATCTAGAAGTTAATAGTGTGAAACTTGAAAAACTGAATATGAATTGAACTGAAAAAAGAGTTAGAGTTACTAAGTAATCAGTACGTGAATATAGTATAAGATACCACATTCTTGTATTGCAATTGACAAACTAGCTATTCTATGATTGAATTTAGGGCGATAACACAATTTTCCACAGGCAAACTTTCAAAATAAAAATTATGAAAAATACAACAAATTATTGTTGGGAGTTAATAGTTCATGTTGCTAGTTAATAAAAAATAACTATTCTCGAATAAATCTATACGTAACAAAATGTATTTAAAGATTTGTTAATCTCTTTTTCAAAGAGGCCAGTATATGCGATCTTGAGCAATTAGCAAGAGAATTGTTGCTAATCTTGTCGTATATTCGCAGGTAGTGTTCTCTTTGCGACTGTACTCGAACTTAATACTTAATCATCCATTTCTCAACATTGGGCTAGTTTTGTTGTCCCAGTTTTTTACGTTACTTAAATATACGTTATAAATTTTAATTGAAACATTATGCTTAATCATATCTAATGAGGTAATATCGAAGCTTCAGTTATCCTGTGTATGTGTCGGAGTATTTTGTTTCCGGTATCCTGTTTGCAGGCGTTCAGTTCCTGGGAATTCCTAACATAAATTGCAGGAACTGGGGGAAATAATTTTGAGATGTGGTGCCGGTTAGAGCGTTATTCAGCAAAATTAGTTGCACGTCCATAGATAAGTGAAAATCGAATACTGGCATGAACTTTGTACAGCATTATCTGGTTGTGTAGGTACAGCAGTTAATCGGGAGATTCCATTATTATCGAAGAAAATCTATGGCAGTAAATGTTGCTTTCATTTGCAATTGAATAATTTTCGACCGTACAACTTGCCAGAACATTATTAGGATTTGGATCAGTATGTGATCTACTTTCTAGAAAATAAGAGATCTTATTAATATATGAATATTTGTTTTCTCTGAGAAAATTAAATGGTAATTAAAAAACAACATTAAAGTTACTATTTTATTTTGTTCAAAGATATGCAGAATATAAGTATTTTTTGTGTGGATGTTTAGATCGTCATGAAAATCTAGTACTTATCAAATCATTTTGATCTGATAGATATTTTCATTTTAATTCGAACGAAAAACGTGTTACTTATTTAGAATGAAACTTTTATTTGGAACTTGAGAATTGATCATGAATATTACATTCAATAAAAATTCATTCAATTCAATTTGCTTGTCAGCAGCTACATATAATAATAAAAATTATATGTATGTATCTAAACCCAAAGTTAATAATTTTATAGAAACCGACAGATTATTTGTTTTATTTCTGTAGTTAGTTGGCTTTCCCCATTTTGACCCATTTGAACTTCGGAAAAGCTTATTTGGTAGAAGACTTAGTTCACAAAAGTAATCTAAAACATTATAGTCGTGATATTAAGCTCTAACCTCGCCTGAACTCGAACAATAAAGAGCCATGACTAAGTTTCATCTTTTGTTTATCTACCCTTCTTCGCGTGGTTTAAATTTGGCCACAGACAGAAGCGTATCTATAGAATTCATTAATCTACAGTTTGTATTACACTTAAGGCAACCTACAAAATATTTTTTGTTTGTAATGCAGCCGGTTCCAACAAATTAATAAATGGTATTTGAGAAAACCGTATTTTAGCGACCCAGCCAAATGTTTAATACTCATTTAATGGTGGAAAGATACAATATCCAAAGTTCTTTAAATGTGTAATTACTAGAATATTTTGGAAGCACATGTTGCAACAAAACTCTATTTTATAGTACAAATAGCACGCCTCTGCTATCGGAAAAGCGGCACTAAACCCAACTCGGCAGGATTATAGAATGTTCCTTTTGCCCGATTGAATATTCCTGTAAAGCAGCAAAAATTTAGCTTAGACCGCATTTAAATGCGAATCCAGGTCCTCAAAGTTACAAACTTGGTAGTTTCGGCGGATTTTTTGGTGTTGAAAAACTTGCGTGAACGTGTTAAGATGCTTTTAACATCCCGTGCATTAGGTGAGTGAAGCCGGTGTAGGACAAGTTTTGTTCACGTTCCTGATAAAGCATGCTTGCTCAAAAGCTTAAAGTTGCATAAGCTCCCAAAGGTGTGTTTATTTCTTCCGAAATGGCATTTTATGCGCACGAAGTAAGAAAAGTTGCTTAGTGTTTTCCATTCGTTCAATAATAAATGTTCAATTTCATTCAAATTCTATATTTCTAAAAAAGTCTGTTTTAATAGCTGATTTGTCTGGTAAACGATTTAAGTTTAAAAATTAGTCCATTAACAGCTTTACAAATTACTCAATGCGCTTGTTAACATTAAATTAATGTTGTCATTCTGGCAGGACCATTATGTTATACATAGTGCAACTGCGGTTTTCTAGACCAAATTACAATTGCGATTGTAGTTTTCCGGTCTAGTAATGATTTCCAAAAACGAGTACTCACCCATTACCCATTAAGTTTATATTTGTGCATATTCTTGTATTTGTTTTCACAAGAATACCGATTTTCTCACACAAATAAAGTATGGAATTGGACAATTTATTTATTGTTTCGAGTAAAATAATTTTGTATAATTGAAATATCTTTAAAATTGTTAGTCGAGAACTTTTTGCGAAAATGTTGCTGGTTTATTTGAATTCGTGTGTCGATAAATCCTGAAAAATAGGAAGCAGAAACGATAATATGATTTCTGAAATTATAGCTTTCATACCTTAATAAGAGGTTACTATTTGTATTTATTCTGATTCTGCATAAACTGAGAGAAATATACTGTATAAAATGGGTGACTTTTTAGACACCACACCATTTATTTTATATCTTGCATTTACCGAAACATAGCATTCGAATATTATGACCAAAAAATACCTCGCATCTACTTCTAGTACTTTTAAATCCACAAAATGTTATAATTCTTTGAAATTTATTGCACTTCTCTTTAAAATTTACAATCACTTTAGTGAAATACGGTGTTCTCGATTTTAATTTCCGCCTAAATAGTTATTTACACTGTTAATCCGTCTTGGTAATCTTTAATTAAAAAATTTAATACTTCTTAAATCACCTTGCCAAGGATTTTCGTGATAAAATCCCATTTACGTTCGCGTTATTTAGGATTAATATCAACGGTAAGCGCTGGCGCTTTGGAAAATGCAACAAAAGCAAAAATATTGCGTGATAGATGCTACCTATTTATATAATAATAGCTGATTCTGACCATCAGTTCTTGATTACAATTGGTTTGGTTAAATATTGAATGTGTCCGGAAAATCCACTTAAATACTATGGATTCCAATGCATGGAAGCAACATCAAAAATTGAGTTCAGTAAATTATTAAAATTATGCTTTCATACTAACAATTAATTTCAATTTTATTTTGAGACTGTGCTTTGTTAATACTAAGTGATTCAAACTTAACGGTTTACTTACATTTTTGTTGGATGTTAGCAGTTGAAAATAGAGTTTTTATTTTGCCTTTATTAAGTAGTGTTTGAATCTCTTTGCCAGAAACAGCTAATAGATACAATCTGCCAATATAGAGACAATATGGCTTTCTGACACGATCTCTAAATGGAGTTACAGAAACTTTAGAGTAAAACATGTAACTTCCAATCAAATTAGATAAGTTTCATGAGGTACGATCATGCATCTTGTTAAATATTTGTTGACGAATTTGTCGAGAGTTTGTGTCTAGTTTTTATGTTGTGCTCTTCACAGTTTTAAATGTAAAAAAGTTTAAATTTTTTGGGCAAGTCTAAATTAGTCAATTCTGCGACACAACGAACGTTCAAGTCAGTGTGTACTCCAAGGAATCTGATTTTTTTTTATAGTGAAAGTTGTCAAAGAAAGTTTAACTTAACTCTGTTTTAGAGTTTAAATCTCGAAATTTTGAAACATTGAGTTCTTCTCAACCATTACAGAGACGAATTTATGTGATAATCAGTAAAATGATTTGTTTTTTATATTTATATTTTAGTTTTACCTATTAGATTTAGTCATTGATTTGGTTTTTAGTAAGTAAATGTTTTTTACTCAATTTTAGTACTATTTTTATTTTAGCTGTAACTTTTTATTTAACTACCATTCAACTATTTTTTGCTACATTTTGCGTCCTCTGTTCTCAATATTGAAATAAGGTAAACGTAATACATTTGTTAAGATGGCTGTTGCTTGCAAGTTGAATGGTTTCTTTTAAGGTTTTATTTTGACACAAAAACCAATCTGAAATAAAACAATTGTGTATTACCGCAGAGGACAGTCCAGAAAGAAGGATGCAGCCATGAAAAAAGTTACAAACAACGATCTACATCAAGAATTACATTACATTACGTTTACATCAAGAATAGTTAAAATGTAAAATTTTCTCTTGCCAGTTAGGTTGGAAATGACAAATCAAATACAGGAGTTAATGCGTCTAACGTATTTTTTTTGTGAAAATAAAAAAAAAATCTATGTTAACTGCGCCTACATTATATATGCATAATGCATCGAGCACGTTGAACTAAACCACATATTAATTTTTTAGTTTATAAGTTTTATTAATAAGTTTTAGAATCAAACTTTCTAACGCTGTTGCCCGTAGGTACTACCTTTCGATTTGATTTTTTCTCTACAACCGAAATCCAAATTTCAAATTGCATACTTACGTTTATGGATTAGAATTAAAAGCAATCGCAGAAAATCTACAACCTTTTCAGGCATGTTTAAAACAGAACACAATACCACAAAAACCGAATGTGAGTTAATTTTCATGAAAATGCCTGCCAAATGTAATTACGGATAGCCAATTTTTTATTATTAATCAGCTCCAAAATATGTACATAATTTATACAAGTAATCCATTTAATCATTAGTTTTAATTATGTCGCTGATCGTAATATTAACAAAATGTTCAAAAACGTCACAATTAAATCATATAGTAATTATATGTATAGATCGGTATTGTTCCACGGTATATCATATAATAGTTTCATAATAAATATCAATAAATATATATATTCATTAATTATGTCCATATGAGCACTCAACTTAACTCTGTTAGCATTTTTTATAAACCATGCTTCAGTTATCATCATGTAAGTAGTAAATTATTGAAAAGCAAAGTAAGCTCCTAACGGCTAGTAAACTAAGTAAGCTCTAATGATCAGGACCATTTATACAAACCATCGGAATAAGGCAGGCGTACGGAAAGCAAAAGGACGACTAAAGAGAGAGCATAGAATCTAAATTTGCTTAATATGCTAACGTTCACTATAAATTAAGTAAACAGTGGTGCACAAACGATAACATTTTGGCCCTCATGTACACGTAAACTGAAGTTGTTATCTTACCATCTAACAGATGTGTATGGGGGTGTAAAATACCCTGAAGAGGGACAAATTCAACTATTAACTTTGCGTTTTATGCAGTAATTAGTCCTCTATACGCGACAATATTCTCAAAGAGGCCCGAAATGAAAATAATAAAGGGATGTCAGGTATCTAGAATCTAAACTACTAAATTATGTTTTAGTAGGAATAATTCTTAGAGTTGAATTTATTAAATGTATTCCTTTGTTTTCAGAAGTTTAAAAGATTTGATCTTCGTGGCAATAACGTTGCCAGAATAGAACTAGAGCATATAGAGGGATCATATTGCACTATAATTACATATTTAATAAAAACATTATATACAATATACAGCATGTCTCCGTAAATTGAATTCATATGGAGGACTTTTTTATTATAATATTTAGGAAAAGTAATTTTCCATTCAAAGTCCTGTATAGTCTAAAAACTAAGACTTTTCAGGCGTATACTCGTATAAGGTTTGTCAAAACATACAAATTTAGTAAACTACCTTTATTTAAGACAACATCGAAAATTGTTATTAAGTAATTTAATCAGATCTAAAAACCGCGTTCGAATATGTAAATATGCCTTTTTTCAATAAAAAAAATAGTTTTGCTGTTTTTTACTAATTTTCCTACACTCGTGATTATTTATGAATTATTTTATTAGAAATTGGTTTAATTTAATTATTATGGTATATCAGAGCAACCTAGATTTCATCTCCTATAGTTGTACTACAATTTCTATTGTTAGTGTAGATATACTAGTTTGTTACTACTAGTAAAAAGAAAAAACGTATTATTCATTACAAATGGATGTAATTTAATGTTTAAATGTGGTTTTTACTTTGGATCTTCTTTTCCTGATAACAATTTTCAATATAGTCGAACAGAAAGGTACTTTAATCTTGGGTAAAAATTATATTTTTTGGTACAAAACTCGTATCAGCCCGAAAACATTAAACATTTGATAACTGCATTTCCCCATTTGATTGCAGTTTTAGACCATGCAGAAGTTTTCATGAACAAAATATGCGCTAAAAGGACCCTTTATTGTACAAAGCATGGATTTACGATTTATGCATGTTCTTATCTTGTTTCGAGTTTAGTTAATAATATTTTTAATATTGTAAAAAAGCTGAATTAGCCCGATAAACGTGTCTGAAGAAGATTTTTGGTGTTAACTAGGTGTACATTTTTCGATCTGATTTTACTAGTGCTAGTAGTTTCAAATCGAATGATTTACAATTGTTGTATTTTGCCTAAATTCTATTTAAGAACTAACTTGAACGTTCAACAATTTTCCAAACCTCTTAATTATAAATCATAAATCCCCATCTGCCTGAAACAAAGAAGCATTTACAAAATCATTTGCAGATCCCTAAAACACCATTTTTCTTCAGAACTTCTGGCCGAATTCACACGAATTACGAGCTGACACGCGAGGTGGAAGCACGAAAATGAAAAAGAAACAAGGAATCCCGGAACCCTGAAATAGAGTCCCGGAAAAGAAAAATGAACAATAGTGGCCATATGCGCAAAATTTTCTTATCGCTCTGATGTAACAAATATAAGAAGAGGATAAAAAACCCGGAAACGGATTATCAATTTTCCGTTACAAATAAAAACAATTTAAAGTTGGAAGGGTGTAGATTACCTTTCGATGGGCTATCAATCTTTTTTTGTTACCTGTATCGTTCAAAGAAAATTGTCGATTAGGATTTTCTTGTTAAGTCATTAACGGAGCTCGTTTGTTATCGTGGACTCAGAGGAAACATGATTTAGGCAGCTTCGGCAATTTGTTGCGTTTGTGGAATAGTATATTTTCTGTAGTTTAAAGGTAAATTTTTCTGAATTTTAATGAAGCAGATTGAGAGATGAATTGTCAAAAAGAGACAAAATGTGTTTTAAAAAGTGTGTATGCCTCTGAATTGATATGAATCTAATTACATTTTTTTTAATAATCCTAAATAAATTAATTTACATGCTCAATGTACACCAGGAGTTGCATATGAATGATTGGAATGGAACATAAAAAAGCGACAAAAAAGAAACTGGCACAGTGGAGTCTATAAGAAGCTGAAAGATCGAGATTCAGTAATAAAAAACTGTAAATAATTTGAGCCGAACTCCACTCTACTGCCGCATGCCTCAGCTCTAAAATTTGAAATCCAATCAAATTAGCTCGTGTAGAACGACCATAGTAGTTGATGGCTGCATCAATCACTGATCTTGTATAAATGGTATGGACGAGACAGCCACTCTTGTTATAACCATATTGCGCCATACACAAGTGAATTTACCCTAAGTAAATAATCCAATTTTGGTTACGCATATTAATGTTTAAGCGGACGCTGTCTGTATATGATATGGTTTATGGAGTGCTTTGCCAATTTCATGTACAAATACTACCTGGCATAATTTGATTTCGAAAATTTGAATATCTTATTGTATGGAGCAAAATCTTCTTCAAATTTTCGATCATTTCATATTATTTTTTTTTTATTTATCTCGCAAGTAGACTAGTATTTAATATCACTAATGGACTACACACTAAAATGGAAACTTGAGCTCCAGTTTTCTGGATCGCTGGCATTTGGGTTCTATTTTAGTTTGTAGAAAAAAAAATGTGCTTACAATAATGTCATAAAAATGTTGAATTTTATTTTTCTATTTCCACTAAACGCTTTAAATCAGGCAACTCTGGACATTTTTGACAAAACATCTAGATAATTGCAGTTGTGTATATTTTGCCTTAAAACCAAAAGATTTTGTTATAAATGAAATGTTAATTCATTTTGTAGTATTAATTGAGAGGAGTAATGTTAGGGATTAATACTGTTTTTTAGCTTGACTGGAGCAACTCCGATCAGGCGCGCAATAGGCATTTTATGCCCACTGAAAACGAAAATCTTCTGGAATGTGGTACATTTTTGAACAATTCTGATTATTTCAGGTTTTTTTTGACGATTTTAGGGGAGAGTGTTGAACTCTAAGACGGTTTTCAATTTGTTTTCCAGACCACTTTTTAAATACATTATTTTAACTAAATCGATTATGTTACTTACCTTCTCTATTTAGAACGATGTTCTCAAAAAATATACAGGGTGTCATCCAATCCATCGTATTTTTCTCCCGATATTCCAAAAAACATAACTTTTTAAGCAATTTTACCATCAATAGAAGGGCACTTTTCCTTAATAAAAGTTTGGCAAGATCGCCTTCTTTTGCACCAGAGAATATCTCAGTATACAGGTTGAAGTTTCTACAAGAACTGTAAGTCGGAAAACTCCTAATGCACGGTCTATATAAATCACTCTGTATAGTGGAGTTCATTTACTAAATCCCAAGCGACTTGGACAAAATTCAAACTCGCTTGGTTCGTTTCAAATAGAACCACGCACGCCATCTTGCCTCACTATATTTTGCTCCTGCAATTAAATTCCTGAGATACTAATTGATAATCAGTGAAGGCATTACACTTGTAGATTAGGGAAGTGCGGAACGATGGAAAAGCGAAGATAATTTCCTTTTCCTCATTAACAAGGGATATTTTATAGGGATTCAATTTACGGCATCGTTTTTAATTAAAATAGTAAATGGCTTTTAAATTGAGACGATATGGATTTGGTTTTTCAGCACCCATGACAGGGATTGCAATTTTGTGGCGTTCATAATTTAAAGATTTTGAATCAAAACTACTTTTAGTGAAGCTTTGATTTTGCATCGCAGTTTTCCATTAATTCGATGCAAAATATCACTCAAATGAACTTCAATCAGTTCTCTTGATTCAGGGAGTTTCAATTTTCTATGGCAATACAGTTCTATTTTATAGCGCGAATAATCGATGAAAATGCTAGGTCGTATTTTGTATTAGTATTGGATGTAACATATACACGCTCTACAGTTCTGCACAATCCCAATAAAGCCTGACAAAACATTAATTATGGCAAAGTGTGTTACACCTACTAATAAGGCCCTGATATACATCATTGACTCCAAAATAAAGTGAGCTCAAGGGAAATAAATTTCAGTTGGTGTTTGGTTTCAATTAGCCGGAAACTTTCGATAATTGGAATACGAGTGACGTCGTTGAACTAATCTGGCCAATGCCTTCGGCACATTAGATTATACAGCTTTAAAGGAGAATATCAGTTGAAAATTGCTTCAAACTATTCGAGTTTTTTAATTCCCAGTTTTTAGCCATGTACAGTTTATTTAGCAGTGTTCAAGAAGAAAATATAAACCTTTTAACCCAAGTCTTTTTTTAACCAAAATTAATACGTTTGTCCATTTCTCTTTGTTGTGTTTGATTCCGTGTAGCCTAGTTTAGACATTTCATTTTATTTTCATTTTATACAACTACATATATGAATGTCTTAATACATCGTTTTTAAAGACGGTGCAGTATATTTAGCAATGTTCATGAAGAAAACGGAAACCTTTCAACCTAAAGCAGTTTAGCAAAAATTAACAGATTTGCATATTATTCTTTCTTGTATTTAATTTCGTTTAACACAGTATACGCATGCCATTTCATTTAAATTTCTGAATTAAATAAGTATGTGAGAATTGTTGTTGTGCGCCAAGACACATAAACCAGCAGTTTATATGCGAGAGACAAGAGAACAACTAGATATAACATCTAAGCTACTTCCAGAAAAGTTTCAAAGCGACTTCTTCCACTCTATAAATGATCACCATAAAACACAACAAACTGAGTGTTAAATGTGATAAAAGAATAGAGGCAAAGCTGGGAAATATCGAGCTAAGGAAATAACATATGGGCCGTTATAGATATACTTTCTTTTTTATGGACGCAATATTTTTAAGGGTTGGTAAATAATGAGGCAATTCCTATTTGATGTAGCTCATTTTTTGCTTGTTTTTGTAAGCGACAACTTTGTCAACATCTATGTGCATTTTTCAGAAGCAACCAAGTCCATAAAATACATAGCCTGTAGCTAAAATAATAAACAAGTCTTTATGTATTTTATGTTATTCATTAAAAATATAATTGTTATTACAGATATCGATTACATCAATCGATATAGTTTTTGAATGGCGTATTCGGTTTCTGATAATATGAACCTGAATGTTTACCATTGGTTAATGTTGTGTGTGATGTTCCTTTAAGAAACTAACTCGTTCACTCGCCGACGAATCTTGAACTTATTAAAAATCATCTTTAACTTTAAAGAAATTTCTTTGCAGACTATTCTTCTTTTTACTTTTGAGAACTGGATTCCTCCGACTGAATTGTCGTCATTTAATTTTTGTGCCAACTGCATCTTCGACGAATGCATTTTTAAAGTGTTCTTTGAAAATGTAAAGATGTCCACTTTATTGGCAATTATGCAATCGTTTCCAAGTGGACCTTAAATTCTACTTGTAATGCAATAGTAAATGAAATGATCATTTCTTTTACAGTTATTCGAGATGAGTTTCGACTGGAACCTCAAAATGGAAGAGTTGCAGCTGGCGAAGATTTTATCATGGAATGTTCTCCACCACGAGGCACCCCAGAGCCGCAGGTGTTTTGGAGAAAAGACGGACAAACTTTGGAGCTGGGAGCGAGATTGAAACTGGTGGATGGTATGAACTTGGCTATTACCGATGCTAAACCAGCCGATGACGGAAGGTATCAATGCGTGGCCAGAAATACAGCAGGGCTTCGGGAAAGTTCTGTCGCTATTTTAACAATTTATGGTAAGCTTATACTTGAATCGTGTACTAACAAGCAATTTAAATAAAATATAATCTAAACATTCCCAATACGCAACTGCCGCTATATGTATGCAAAAACAACGCGAATTAAAACGCACTAAATAGGTAAGAAACATTCGTACATGAAGAAGGAAGGTGTGCCTTGCCTCGCAAAACCTATGTCAATTCAGAAAATAATGATAGAAATAAATTTAAGTTTTTTTTCAAATGAGAACACCAACTATATTTTTGAAGTGATAACTTTTTATGGGAGGGAGGGCTCCCACTCCGGCCTCTTCGCGTCTGAGGCCTGAGGCTTGGGATGCACATATGCACTTCGAATTCGACATTTTTCTCTTAGTGCGGGTGCATCTGTAGATCTGATAAACTTTTCAAATTCACATTGCGTTATTAAACTGACAGTGATTTTGATT
>NW_026018165.1:12432404-12473057 GCF_020466585.1 Dendroctonus ponderosae | reverse complement strand
AAGTTCCACATTGTTCACTTCCACCGTACATATGCCAATATGCCAGCCTATTAAAAGTATAAATCAGATTCATTTGATCATTGAGATTCATATGAATATTTTTTACAGAAATTAACAATTTTAATTTTAATTTCAGTTAAACCATTCATGATACGACCTCCAGAAGATATAACCGCTTTGGTTGGGACAGCTGTGGATTTTCCGTGCTACGTTGGAGGTGACCCAACTCCAGACGTTCTATGGCGTAGACAAGCTCCAGGTGGAACCATGCCACTTGGTAGAGTGCGGGTACTTGAAAATCGCACACTCCGCTTAGAAGACGTTACCCTCTTGGATCAAGGAAGATACACGTGTGACGTAGATAATTTTGCCGGCGTTCTAAGCGCAAGTGCTGTTCTAACAGTGCATGCCCCGCCCACTTTCACCACGAGACCTTTGGCTCAAACAGTTGAGACTGGTCAGCAGGTGTCCTTTCAATGCCATGTAACTGGTAGTCCGAAGCCTTTGATATTTTGGTCTTTTGAAGGGGATAGATCATTAATTTATCCGGGATCTTCGGCAGGAAACTTTGAGGCTTTCACTTCAGTCGATGGACAATCTTCATTGATACTAAAAAATGCGCAAGTGCAAAACTCTGGCACAGTTATAATTTGTTCAGCAGTTAATGAAGCAGGCTCGATTTCCACCAGAACTCGACTAACAGTGACTTCCAAAGAAGACAGGCCTCCGCCCGTAATCATTCGAGGTCCAAGTAATCAAACTCTTCCATTACACTCAGTAGCATATCTTATTTGTGAAGCGAGTGGCACGCCAAAGCCTGTGATATCATGGTATAAGGAAAGTGTACCAGTTTCATCTTCCAGTAGAATAAATATGACGAACCCTGGACAAGTTGAACTATACAATCTATCTAAAGAAGATTCGGGAGCATACACTTGTGTCGCCTCATCAAGAGGAGGCAAGGCTACGTGGACTGGGCATCTTCTAGTTGATAATCCCAAAAATCCAAACATTAACTTCTTCAAAGCACCTGAAGTTGTGATGGTGCCAGGCCCACCAAGTCGACCTCATGCGCTTAACCAATCAGAAGGAAGTGTAACTATCACGTGGGGGCAAAATAACAAAATCGGATCGTCTAGTCTGTTGGGTTATCAAGTGGAACTATTTGGGAGAGAAGAAGGTGTAATCCCAACCTGGACAATAGTGGCTAAAAGAGTGCCAGGCCCTTCATTCACACAACATTTATTATCACCTGGGGTCCCGTACACATTCTTGGTGAGAGCTGAAAACTCGCATGGGATTGGCCCCCCGTCGCCACTCTCCGAGCCAATCATTGTCGGTCCTGATCTCGGACAAAATTGGGGCAGTCCCGATTCTGTTCTCAGTGAAGCTAGAGCAAGTTTAGTCACAACTAATATAATTAAATTGACAGATGCTATTCCCGTATCGTCCACAGCAGTAAAATTGGCTTGGGAAGTTACAGACTCAACATATGTTGAAGGATTGTATATCTACTATGTTTCCGTTAACGAACAGCCAGAAACTCCAAAGAGTTATAGCATGCTCACTGTACTACACACTGGAGCCTCAAGCAGTTTTACAGTAAACAGCTTAAGTAAATGGACCCGATATGAGTTTTTCTTGATACCCTTCTACAAAGCAATTGAAGGCCAACCTTCCAATTCCAGAACTGTTCGGACTTTAGAAGATGGTAAGGTTATGATTGATTGATGCGAGATTAATAATGATGAAGCTTTATTTTCAGTTCCACATGAACCACCAATCAACATGGAGGCTCTTCTCCTCAATTCAACAGCAGTATGGCTGAAATGGAAACCTCCCCCATCAATTCATGGCGAATTGGAAGGTTACAAGATAGAAGTGAAGACCAACGGATCGCTCACCCCAACTCTGATTAATGTTGGAACAGCGCCGACTTTTCTTCTGGGTAATCTTACATCAGGAGTAGTATATTATATAAAAGTAGCTGCTAGCACTCGCGCGGGAGTCGGACCGTTCAGTCCAGCTTCAACTTTAAGATTGGATCCTGCTTCCAGAGTTACCGACAACAGCTTACCGAGGTATGTTATAGTAAAAATATGAGTTTAGTTTGTTTACTATAGGCCTGGGTAACACTGTGTTGAGTTGCGCTTTTGAGTTTCCGCTCTCTGAGTTATAACTCATCGATTAATGAGTTATAACTCTAACTTAACTTAAACTAAATGAGATTAAAGCTGTACGCAACCCTAGACTGGAATTTTAACATTCGGAGTATCGGTATCGGAGTATGCGGTTTTTCCGGTTTTTGATCTAAAACTTTTGGAGAAAATTTAGAATTCTTCAGACCGATGAGATTTTCAATGAGTTTTCCAAACAGTTGCTCTGTCTGGTCGCTTTTTGGAAAACTAATTTTTCCGAGAAAAAAAACAAGCGAACTTTGTTTGGACTTTGTCCCAAATTCAAAGGTAAAACGGTCATTCGAAAAAAACAGCAAATGAAGGAAAAGAAGACCAAACTATAAATACGCCCAGTTTTCTTGTGAAATCGATGTTTGATTTTTTTAAATTCAAATACTCTGCCACAGTTTAGAAAGAGTTTTGCGTAGAAATATTGACCGAAAAGGGAAGAAACCGGAATTAAAAATAACTAAATTATTCACAGCGACGAAGTTGGCAAACTTTCCAAATAATTGATTATAAAATTTCTTTTTTGGAAAAAAACCCAGAAAAAATTATTAGGGTTTTGTCCAAAACTCGAAGCTACAAAAGTTTTAAAAATAATCTTCACAACACGGTTAAGGAGGGGGAGTGTTCAAATAGAATATATTTGATAATTTTTCACAAAAAATACCTGAATATTGTCAGTGTTTTTAAGTAAACCTTTGGAAAATAATGCGTTTCTTGCTTAGAAAGATTGCTGAAGAAAAACTTTGCTAAAACTGGAAAGACCTGAAATTTTAAATAAACTTTAAAATTCTTCAGAGCGATAAGGGTAGCGAATTTTCCAAATAATTTTTGTAGTCTTTTGCTCTCTGGTCATTGTTTCAAGATAATCGTAATTACTTTGGGAAACAAGTAAATAAAATTATTTGGTTTTTGTGCTAAATTCGAAGATCAAAAAGGTTTTCTAAAATCTCCTGCAAAGCGATGCATAAGGCCAATTTTCTAGCAACATTAATTGTGTCGTTTTTGGCTGAAAAGACTCCTTGGCTGTCGGAAAGAAGAGAAAGGCATCAGAAAATAATGGATTTTTTGCGCTTTCGATTAAAAACTTTTAGTTTTGTGATCGGTTTTTCGGAAAACCTTAATAATTTTCCGGAAAAAACGGGAAAACTTGTTTTGGTTTTTGTCCCGAAAAGGTGTTTGTAAAATTCCTTCAAAGCTATAAATTTATCTTGTAATTTTTCGCGACAAATACCTACCTCCAGATTGTCAGTCATTTTAAGTGAAACTCTTCAAAATAGAGCGCTTTTGAGTATAAAGTAAAGCAAGAAAAAAATTCAACCAAAACTAAAAATCCACAGTTTTTAAACCAACTMTACAGTGTTCAGAGGRATGAGGGTGATGAGTTGTTATAAACTTTCTGTTATATTCTGTATGTCTTTATTCTGTTCGCTTTTCAATAAAAAATTAGTTAATTTTGTCCTAAATTTGAAGCTGGAAAAGGATTTAAATACTTTTTACGAAACGACGAAGGAGGCGAGTGTTGTAATAAAACGTATTTTAAAATTTTTCACGGAAAATATTCTTAGATTGTCAGTATTTTTACATCAAACATTAGAACAAAGAGCGATTAGAAGAAACAGTAACTTTGCTGAAACTGGAAAATTCCGAAAGTTTGAAAAAACTAAAAATATTGTTAATAAATGGTCCTTAAAATAAATCGAAGAACAACTTAACAAAAAGGGCAAGTATTTTTCGCTCGAATGGCATAATCAGTATAGTTTTCCWTGTTSTAATACGGTGATTCCTTCCAATGCTTTGCTTTTTGGGAGTTTCTTAMGTTMCSGTTGYCTTTTTGAAAGTAAACGTACTTAAACWTTAATTTTTACTTACATTAGGTTTCCCATAAATTGTCTAWAAATGCATAAACTATACGCTCTTTTTTGGCTATTACTTATTGAATGCCGTTGCTTGAAAAATTATTTAACCAATCGCTCACAATGTTATGAACATAATTTTGTTTTTTGCAGACCAATAGGCCCAGGCATGCAATCCGAAAACTTTGTAACTGAAACATGGTTTATGGCACTTCTAATAAGCATGATCTCAGTAATGGTTGTTCTATTTGCTGCCATGTTTTTCGTACGTCGAAGGCAACTTCTATCGAAAAAGGCGATGACTCCATCGAGATCCAATGGTGGCGTGCTTAGCACTCCGCTGGCTTCCAAGCAAGAAGCACCTTTATGGTTGGACAAAGAAATTCCTGATTATGCCGCTACTTACCCGGAATATTCTAAGCTAACGCCAAACCAGGAATACGCTCAAAGATCCGAATACTCAAATGGTAGTTTACCGCAAAGTAACGGCAATCTTTTGAATGGCAATATTAACCTTCACTCCAATCCGTTGCATTTTAAAGAACAATATGCTACAAGGCCTGATAAATTGGAATACAGTTCAGAAAGTGGTTATCCAGTAGGCAGGAAATACAACGACTACAACTTACTGCAAGTTCAAGAATATGCAAGTCCAAATGTAGGAAACGATCGAGGCTCTCAAATAGCGGATTATGCGGAAGTTGATGCCAGCGTCGTCAAAAACAACGGTGGCGGAGCTTCTTCACCAGCTCCTTATGCGACAACCACTCTGGTCACAGGTAGCAGAAGACTTGTAAGTGTATCTTTTGATATTAAACGTTTTATTGTCAGGTATTATAGGCCTGCAAGTGAATGGCAAGCTAGTAGTTCGAATTTTAAAGTTTACTGTACGTTAAAAATAATTTTACCAGATCACCTAACAAAACGTTATTTGCATTTGAGAAAGCAGCTATTTGCCGCTGCCGATGATCCAAACATACATTGTGCTATATTCTATGAATATTTTTTTCCATAAGAACCAAAGAGTCTCAGACTTAATAACGTCTTTCTTTAACTGGTTGGGACAATGAGCATCAAACGTGGAAGTCGTCCAAATTTGCTAGAAATTATACACTGATAATATGACTATATACCCAATATCACTAAAGATTATTTTGAGAGCTTTAGAATTCTTTTCGCCCAAGTTTTTTAGAAAGTTTTGTTCAAAAATGAATCATTAATGCATGAAAAATTATTTCTGAGGGAAAGCCTAACGTTCAACACGGGGCTAGAGAATTATAAAGCTGTCAAAATAATCTTTAGTGATATTGGGATATATATATTGCAAAAATATATTTGCACTTTTCAGCTATGGAATCCTCCATCACTATCAACAGACGATGAGTCTCCCTATCCATCATCAAATGGCGGTTACTATAACAGAAAAGTGTACTCGGATTCGTACTTTGCCCCTACTCATACATTAAGGCGTAACAAAAAAGATCACCACAGCCGTAAAAATTCGCAAGACAGTAATCCTCCCGATATTGTGTCCCCAAATAACAGTATGGGTCAGCCAGTTTACGCACGAGTTGGACCTCCAGCTTTATCCTGGAGAAATGGATCTCCAGCACTAACCACCTTTACCCCGACAGCCAATAGGCATGTTTATCATGGATCTTCTAGAAGCGAACCTGGAAGTATGTTGTAAAGTTCTTACTGGACTCTTATTATGAAAGTGTGATCTTTCCATTGGTCCGCCATACAACCCATCAACTAACGGTATACGTAAACTAAGACGAATCGAAAAAATCGAATCAAATTAACTGAAGCCGTCGAAATACAAAATGAGGCCTTGCCAAGTTTAGTTGGAAGCAATTTGCACAGGAGCTTGACATCAATATAAAGTCCATAGGTCTAGAAGATTTAAACAAAAAGACTGCAATGCAGATGAAAAAGATGTCTGCTAAAGCTAAAAAAATTGCCCAGCATAATTTAAATAACATAGAACATCTAAGCAGAGTTCATTGTTTTCCATTAGTTTTAAGCGCATTGGCTGCAGTCGACTACTTTTTCGTAGGTTTAGCTAAATCAACGAATGCTGATCTAAAGTAAATGTTTCAGAAACTTACACTGCCGACTATTTTCCACCTATCTTGTTTTAACATTCACTGCCTAAGCCTAATTTTTGAGGTCTCAAATTTTTTCATTCCTTTGTAAAAAGTAGGAGAACGCACAACCGCCCCTACCCACAACTCAATTTCCATAAGGAGATTTGTAGGTGCTAAGGTACTGATGCTAATTTTCACATCAAATGTTTTAAGTGTGCTTTTGGCACCAAAACTGAACTCTTCAGAATTGTTTCCCAAAAGCCAAAAAAAATCAATTAAATATTGCTCGTATAATTGTTGGTACGCGCTACATGAGCCACAAACTATAAGAAGTCTTTCGTTATTTATTTTTTAGATCACCGGTTTCAAATACTCTCCGGTTTTTACCCCAATTTTGCAGCAAATTCAAAATACGTATAAATGATTTTATTTCATAGAAATGTCACTTTATGTATTGCTCCCTTTTTATGCTCTAATAGCAAGTCAAATAACGGCCAACTTCCATTCGATTTAAATTCAGCCGAATCGACATGATATATGTTCAGACTGTGCACCAAATTAAAAAAGTATATGGTTGACATGTATTTTCAACTTTTTTGTTTCCGATCTGAAAAATGTATTTGCATACGATTTCCCGAATATTTTACCAAGTATTTATAATTATACACGGTTGACTGCTCGCATAAATCGAAACAGTGAAAGGAAATCGAAAATTTAATACGAAAGAGGTCATAACAGATATCTTGCAACAAATGCAAATCAATTGAGCCCATCTTCAAGTCAACTTTAAATATATTGAGGTAGTGTTAAGGAATATGTTCACATAAATTAGGCTGAAGGTTTTTTAGGCGTTTTACAATCAGGTGAAACGACATTCATAGAAAATGTTTTTGGATTAATCGAAAATATCATGAACAACAGAAATGTTAATGCTCTTATTTCCGTACATCAAAAAATTAATATTTGATTTATTTGTATATGAGCAACTCATTTTTGAAAAAATGTAGTTTCTGTAAAAATTAAATGTTATTATTACTACGTAAGGCGTTTAAGTGAAGATCTTTGTGTAAATATCTTTAATTCTGTTGAAAATCTGCAGGCAGAAATAAAATAGTTTACATTTCCATTATGCAGAAGTAGATATGCTATGAATAAAATGAAACTTACAAAGAATCGCAATGAAGATTCACCTTTCAGTGGTAAAAGTTGCAGCAAGGAGAGCAGCAGCAACAACGGTAAATTTGTCTCCCGCTGATTTAAATCCATGCATGATCGACTGAAGTTTTATTATTTGTTTTTTTGACCGGCGGCTGTTGAATAAAAATCTTCACGAAGGCACTCAATGATCAGACAGATCAAGTTGTGCTGGATTTCTACCAACTGAAAATGCTAAATTTTGTCCGTAGGTTTCCAGTTTTTTTTCGACCGTTTAAGTTTCGTCAATATAAAAAAATGGGAAAAATAATTGATTTCCTTGTGATACCGTCTGAACACATTTGCAAAATTTAATTCGCACAAAAGCTCAAAAGCCTTAACGGAACATGATGGATAAAAAAATGTGCCCTTTTAAAAAGCTTTTACATATTTGTGACTGTATTGAATATGCATAAAAAAACTAATGTTTTTTTTCAAATGAAAAAAATTCCGATACAAAATCTCGTTCGTATATGTATAGGGATTAGAATCAAAGTATTTATTTTATATTTTTTTCTAAATTGGTTAAATTTTCGTATTTTTACCAGTGGGATCTGGCTAGTAATGCATCCATAATTTTCTCGCAGATCAGAAGAAACAAATATTGTTAAATCGAATGTTCCAAATTATAACAATATTCATTTGAACCTGTATATTTTTATCTAGAAATTAAAATGTTGCGACAATTGAAAACAAACATTGAAAAAACTGCGCAGCTCGCCCCAATTCTTGTTATGCTACAAACGTAGGACCGTGAAACAATATAGAAAACTTGTAGTAAAAAAAACCGAAGGAAAAGTAGAAAGAAAATTTCTCGGTGATAAGAAAACTGATCAGATCAGTAATAACTCCAAAAACGGTGGAAAATTTTAGATAGCAATTTGTGTCAGTAACCAGCAGTTTCAACGTATGTAATCAAGTCCTTTCGAATAGTTGTTGGTCATCCAGTGCGTGATTGCTTTACCATTATAGTTTACAATTTATGTAAAATACGCCAGCAAGGTTTTACGTTAAGGCCTTATCTTCATTAATTTCACGATCGGAAGCGAAAATAATTGTTGAAAAGAAAAATAAATACCTATACATATTTTATTTTCAAACCCAGAACAAGAAGTTGTTCGGGTGCCGACCTATAGTTCAATTTGCAGAGCAGGTCGTGTGTAGGGGCTTTAAACCAAACTCAAAGATTTTCACAAGTACATACTTCAAACACCCAATGTAAAATACAAACTGATCCTGCACATTAGTAGGTGTAAGTTATTATTAAAAATTGTTATATCGCAATTATAGGAAACTGGTACCCAGATTTAACGATGCAAGTCAGAAAATGTGCATAGATTAGTCGAAATGAGATTAAAAATGTATATTGACCTAGAACAATACATCTCACCTTGCCACAATGAACATAATATCTGAATTGCATATTTCGATTGTACATACATATGTATTAGTTTTACAAAACATTGTGATACCTAAAACAACACTGTAGCTCTTTCAAGTACATATTGAAGCAGTAGCAGACAAAATAAAAAGAAGCAATGTACTTCATTTGAGTCTCATAGATGTTTGAGTACTACACATGTTAATAAAGAGGGAATCCCTAATTACTGAGACATGTAGTTCTAAGGCCTACTAATATAAAAACTCACTAACGAAACGTTAGTTTAAATTTAAGTCAGTAATCTTCCTGTAATGGCTATGAAGCTTTAAAAGGTTATTTCCGAATATTTAATAAACGGTTAAAACAGAACCGTTTCCTTAACAATTAAACACATCGGCGTTTAATCATTTTTAATACAGGGTGTCCCGAAATTGTTGGTCGACAATCATAGCGCGGAGAGAAAACCTGAAAATAAAGCCAGTACTTCATATAATAAATTTTCCGATCTGGCTTGTTGTTAGGATTGTTACTTTTTATTTACCTTAGTTAAGAATAGGTTCAATTCTAAGGTTCGATTTTATTTTCACATACGTATTACTTTTAAAAGTATTATTTGTATCACTACAAATTACAAAAAGTGTTTTATCTCAAAAGCCGTAATAGATATAGAGAAAAACAAGGTATACTTTTTCTGGCGCAAAAAAGGGTTTATCTGGTTGATCATATCCCCAAATTTGGGAACCCCGTTAAATTTGGACTCATTTCAAAAGTAAATTTTGACCGTACCTGTACAATAACAAAATTTCGGATAAATTTACAATTCAAAAAGACGAGTATCTATGAACTACTTTTGCTACAAAAATTGCACGAATGGCTAATATACGGTGCAATAATTAAGAATAAATTTCAACTTTTCACTTTGAAGGCCCATAATTCCATAAGATAGCCAGATTGGACTTTTTAAAATATTTTCAGGTCTTCTGTTGGCCCTATTATCGTTGACCAACAATTTCGGGGCACCCTGTATACTTACCAGATGAAAAATAATAATTTAATAATAATAAAAGTTTGCAGCTACGCACGCAGTAAATATTTAACATCTTTTTATCCCTAAAATTTTCCAGGGCAATCTTAGAAGCGATCATTAAATGAATAATTTTAATGTAAATAAATTCCAAAAACTGAAAACTAACTACAATCTGTTTGAAAGGCAACTTGCAATCATGTGAAGTGGCTCATATAGATCACAGTTGAAAATACCCATGTATATGTACATTATATAGATTATACATAGTGTTAACTCTAGTAAGACGCTAGGTTAAACTAAATCTCATAGTACTTATTATGATGCTACGATCTGAATACCCTCTAATTTTAAAGCGATTTGCATGGCATTAGCAATAGTTTTTAAGGATCGCAAGCAAAAGAAGTAGTTTTTATTCAGTTATCAAATTTTCATTTCAAATTACTTCTCTGATCTTCAAGTTCAATCAACAACCTTTAGTTGGACAATAAGCAACAACAGCTGCCTATCGGAAAATGTTACACTTTTTAGAAAACTCCTGCGACTTATAAATTAATGAACTTGCTGGATATCGTAAACTTAGGTCAATACGCATCACTTTTTGCAACAAATAGTTCTACATATCCGTGATTTTATTGTATATAATTTTCTCAACAAGATTATTGAGAGTACAGAAATTGATAATCAATTAGACCGATCAGAATTAATTTATTTGCAAAAGTGTTTTGCAAGTGAAAAAAGTTATAATAATTAATAAACCGCTACTTATTGACCAATGAAAATGAAGTTTCTAAAGTAAAAACGTGTTTAGTTTTAGCCTAAACGTTAGATCGTTTCAATTCAATTTACGTATATGTAGTTATCTAATATAACGACAGAGGCAATTAAAACTTTTAAAACTGACTGATATTTTCCATTGTTTGAACAGTTCTGAAACTAAAACAATTAACTTCAGAATATAATAAATAAGTTTTAAAATAACGACTGCGTTAAACCAGACAAATGCTCAAAAAGTTAAGGTTTTCCGAGAGGCATTTCTTGAGTGAATATTTTTAAAATTTAATCCAATTTTTTAATTTAAACTTAGGAACAGCGGTCTTATGCAAATTGATTTCAAACTATCTATCACACACATAGCAGTCGGACATACTTACTATGTTGATGTGAGTTTCACCGGTTTCCTAGTCTGACTGAACAAAGATTTTGAAAATTTCAAGTGCCAGTAAATTAGTAAATATTAACTTCTATAGCGCTCCTATATATTATATTGTCACATATAACTATTGAGCAGTTCAAACAAAACCAAATGTGTGAGACCCAGTGTGAGAGCCATATAGATTGAAAATAGGAAACCAACTCTAGAGAAGACATCCAAAGCAAAGCAACAACAACTTACTGCAAAGTATTTCGAAACCAGAATCCATGCAATTTATTGAATCTACTTGTAATCGACGCAGCCTATCATGTAAAAGATTTGTTTATATGAAGAAGTGGTAGGTAGTTTTCAATAATGATAAACAAAATGAATATGTTTTTACTATTACTTAAACAGGACGTAAGCTAGTATTAAAACCTACGATCTACAAGCAATAATAGATACTTGGAACGTATACGTAATTGTTACTAAAAGTAATTAGCATAAATTATTCGCATAAAATGTTCATTCGTATTTAACTATAGGGATGGTTAGATGGGTTTAAATAGTGGGGATGCCAATGAGTTTTGTAGGGCAAGCCAGTTCATTCTGAATCCGAGTTCTATGTAATTATGTGCAAAACGTTAAAAGACAAATTTCAACTTTCCGAAGAAAATGAACTAAAATGAAAATACATTCATATTACACATTGGGTAAACTGAGCTAGGCATGGGTGGTAAGAGTGAAATTTCAGAAGTTGGTGCAGTGATACCGAAAGAGTTTGGTGCGCCAACCCAACGCACCGGCACAGTAACTCACTGGTGCAGTTGCGTTGCAGTCGCCCATTTGGTAAAACGCATAAAGAATGTGGCAAATCGCAATCGCAAATCTTTAATCAGCCCATGGGTTAAATACTAGGCGTAATTCAAAGTGTGGCACAGTGAGACGCGATGAGTTATAAAGAAAAACTCAGAAACCAAAAATGCTCTACAAGTTCAGGGTCGTGCGTTCAGTAAAGAAAAGTGCTAAATGTCGTCAACATTTTCTTCAAACCTTCAAAATTTCATTCAAATCACCTGAAATCCTGAATTTTGCGCGCTTCTTAAATGTTGATTTGAAAATGGATCTTAAAGATCCAATCAGCAGTTCGACGAAGTTTTAGTTACAGCTTCTTTTGCTTTAATAGAAAAACGGTGAAACATACTGGGTTCGATTGCTGCAGGTGATTCTGCAAATATTTAAATTCCAAGTATTATACCATGCGGAAATGTTTTTTAAAGCTTGAAAGCCCTAAAATGTAATATTATGTATATTAATATGTAACTATGTAATTGAATATTAAAGCTGTGTTGTACGATAAATTTCTAAGAAACTTAGTGTTAAGATAGAATTAAGTAGATTTAGATGAAGACTGATATTTTAAATGCTGAAAGTTTAATGATTAAAATACAATCTCACTTAAAAACGACTTTGAAGCTAAAACATTTCCTAATAGCTTAATTAATTAAATAGCCTAAAGGTTTTAAGTACCTATATTTTATTCTTGTATATTAAAGATACATGTAAGTATTAGTTTGAGTTAGATCTTGATAAAGTTAAAAATGTAAATTTGAACTTTCCGGTGTTTAATTTTCTTCTGTATGTATGTTTACTTTACTTCCAAACTAATCCCTTAGTCTAGTCGACATATTTAGTTAGTAGATTATATCCAAAAAGTGATATTCCCGCAGTAGGTTTGATATTCTAATTATAGCCAATGTAACATATAACATATCACCTATTATGTTTGTACATACATTTTCATTTTTTGTTTTTATATAATTCGCTTTTCTCCTAAAATAATAGTCCCTCCTTAGCATATAAACAAAAGAGTTAGCGAATGTACAGTGATTTTAAGGATTGAAATTATTTCAAAACGCGTTTGAATTAGGTCTTTGACTGCTCAAACGCCACTTGGTTTCTCAAGACTTCTTTCTCTATGTGTTTACAACGTAAAAATATTTCGATGCCAGTAGATAGTTTTTGAGTTAATCCTACTTTAATCCGCTTTAGTCTTCCCTTAAAATTTCCATAGAACGTACTTTTTAGCAATTTTAGCAAGTACCTACTACTCATGTTGTGCTCATATTTTTATATTATGTGCCATCGATTATCTTATACAATGTATGTACAGTATTTAACAATAAATAAGGTTTATAAATGAGTCTGGGCTTCTGGTTTTACTTGTTTTACTTATGTTGAACATTATCATTGGACATCAGACATAAACAGTGTAATAATTGTCTCAAAGGGCAAACAAATTAAGAAGTAGTGATTATTCGCTGCGACATCTAAAAGGAGATTAGTTCCTTAATAAGTAACACAGATCGAAAAGGTAGCAGTATGAGATAATAATAGCAATAGTACTTTTTAATTATTCACCGACGTTTCAACTTTAATTGAAGTCGTCTTCAAGGCTCAAATTGTGCGTGACTGTTATGTCTTAGAAACACTATTCCTAGTGAATGTATCCCCAGGGTAAGTAAGGCACAAATTATGTTTCATTCTCATAATATTTAATTCGCCTTTTATTATAGTTTGTTTTACTATATATGTATCTGTATAAACTAAATGGCCTTTTTAGAAGTGAACCATCGATAAGGAAAAGTTGCCAGTTTTCTCAAAAGAGTATTGATTTCAAGAAGTTTTAGGTTTGCGTGTTTTGTTTGAGTTGCAAAATCGATTCAAACATGACGCTGCCTTTCTCGAAGTTTCTCAGGCCCCATTTGACCCACAGAATTCGTATTGGCATCGTTGGATAGAGAATTGAAAATTCGATTCATATTCAACCTGAATGAGGAAATTCGAGTAGTTTTGACCCACAAAGCGAAATTTTAATATACGACAATTAAATGCAAAGATTATGCCAACATTTCATCGTGTCCGACCCGTTTTTGCTCATTTCTCGGGAGCAAAATGAGCAAGAACGCTCATTTTTATATCRTTCCAGRGAGAACTAAATAGCCTATTTAGAAAGCAWATATCTGGTAAGGAAATGTTGGCAGTTTGCTCAAAAGTCTTGATTTCAAGAATTGATGAGATAAATGTTTTACTGTATTAGTTTCTTCTTAGTCTWATTTGTTTTGTGTTGATACCTWTTGTCCTGATCCGTTACTTGTGGTGGTTCTGCCCAAATGAATCAAGGCTTTTTGTATTTTTTTCTCAAAAATGAGGTGTTTGACCGTCAATGGACATTCATTCGAAGTACGTTATATATACTCACTTACATATTTTTATTCCCAGTCGGAGTCTTGCATAGTTGTAAATGAGAAGCAACTTTGTAATGATACAAGTACGCATGTAAATAATCATTGAAAAAAATAATTCATGTCAAATTTCGGGTAAAATATCAATGCACCAGCATTATGTTTTTATTGTTACTATTTAAAAAATAATTGCTGTTCAATATTGGAATTCACAAAGTTAAAATTTCATTTCTCCGGTTGCTTGCTACGTGAATTAATTGAGGTCGTGTAATTGGCGCTTACAAGTCACTAGACAACCACTTGAATTTTTATCACCATGCTACCGGTTGYGATAAGAAACAGCGATAAGCACCATAGGCCGCCATTATATTATTCATGYAGATATTTATATATTGGGTGCYGAAAGTACTGTTTTATGTTATGACCGCAATTTRATGTTCATAGGAACAGGCCCTAAGCCAAGCATAGTAAATCCTTCTAACTAATTCCTGCAGATTAATCTGGAACTAAACGAGCTTTGGGTATTTTTAYTGTGWAWYATGCKYATMMAATGTWWTAYTATATKAMTAGYTTTCGACGGKATTTCTTAGTTGWGMATTGTGCWWATWMMWTKTTWTGAYTMWATTAMKAKTTYWKKMMTAAATGCTAAAACATTGATYAATTTGCTATCCAATCMAGATTTCATAGCTTAAGATCTAAATATCTGAAAAACTCAACAMAAGTGGKTCGTGATAAAAACAAAATATTAGCAACTAAAGCAGAAAGAAKKCCAAAAGGCAAATGAGAGAAAAATTATATTTACTTACGAAYAACAATAAAATKCAAAAACCAAAGGCGCCACTAAGTAGAAAAAAAATAMCGAACWCAATTATATATAAAAYATAAGTAGCAAAAGAAATGCTTTGTGCATAACAAAAATCAAATTAAATTAAATTGCTTTATTTARAATTCAATTTGATTTRAGGACTTGTTTTAGTCGAATATTCACATGTRAAAAATAGTGTTGTTTTTGTCTGATRTCGCCGTAGGTCCGTTTTTATACAGTAATAACWCRTATTTCATGATTTTACCAAGTTTCCAATAGTACGCCAATGTAATCGTATAATTAAACAAATTGATCCAAGATATCCAGACAAACCAACTGTACCTATACATAAGCTGTTCACCCGACCATTTATCCAATTGGTTCATGTGCCATCTCCAGCAGCAACTGTTCTCCAACAGCAAACAGAAATCAGTTGTGGATAAAACGAGGAAACGTTTGCTTTTATAATTTATCATAATTCTATATCTAAAATATATTAACATGAAACAAAAGTGTTATGTTTTTAAATTATGAAGACTGCAGAATTGGAGGTAACTTTATTATACTCGTCTCCAACGTTTGAAACTCTAAAATATTGATGAACAAATCAAATTTTATTTGTAAAATTCGAAGACCCACGTTTCCTGTACTAAAAATGGTTGCAGTATTTCATTTTAATAATAGTTCTTACTTATTGGCTGCAGAAAATCTGCAAAGAACTGTAATTTTCTCTTTATTTTCTATTCCGTGATTAACTTCTAAGAACGTTCAGGTACTACATTCAGCCAAATGCCTAAATAGTCTACGAAAAGAACGCATTATTTCAGCAAAATGTGCTCTCTCCCAATAACTCTTTGGAACAAGTTTCTAAGAATCGTTGGAMARTTAATTTTAAACCACCGAAAGAATCTTTTTGGTGGAAGCTTCTGAGCTTCACTTCACTACCTACATTACTTTTTAGGTTTAAATTTTATGGCAAATGAATTAAATATTTATAATTAATGATGCTGAAAAATAGATAACGATTGTTTGATAACAAATCGAAAAACATGATTTAGTCGCAAAAAGTTCTGTTCTTAAACCTTCATAGGCTGAAACCCAATGTTTGCCCGCCTGTTCCATTATGTTATTTTTAAAAATACTTGTAGAAATAAAGATGAAAGGAATTTAGATGAAAATTACAGACATACTCTCAAGGCACTCAAAAATAAAATGAAGCATTAGTTATAACATTTCCAATAAGAAAACCGAATATCCATTCCAATTCAACCAAAAGTAACCTGAAAGAATAAATATATAAACCGAAAATTCGAGGATATCAAAAAATCTCCATATACGAAATATTAATATCTATTTACAGATATATAGTTACTTCCTTGTATACCAGTTGTCATTATTATATTCTGCAGATTAAACGTTTCACCTAACTCGAGCCAAACGAACAAATTCGTTAAATTACAATTTGGTCGTCCAGATCAAGTTGGCCCAAACGCTTTACATACAATATGTACTAGTTCGGTACCAATAAACATATTTTATTAATTTCTACAACGAGTTCAATTCCAAGAAATTCGAGCTGATATTAATATCTTTGTTAGTGCTACATTGTTTAGCTCTATAAATTGTTAATAATATGATTGTTAAACTTGAAATTTACCGCGTAAAACACTAGGTTTGTTCCAATCCAATACTTGCAACGCATGTTCTCAAAATGTCCCTTGATACTATTTGAAGACAAACAATATCTTTAAGATAGAGAGTGAAAACAAAAATTGCTTAACATATTACTACTAAGAATAATCTACTAGAATTGAGCAAAATAATCACATTCAGCTGAGTTGCAAGAACCTTGTGGTGTCTTATATAGATTCACATTCACGTCGATTACCTTGAAAAGGGTAAAACGATCACTGGTGCATATTATTCGGAGCTTTTGAACAGATTCGATGTTGACTTGAAGCGTGTGTAGTCGCAATGGCAAAAATCGATGAATTAGGCTACAAACTGCTACCCCACCCAACATATTTGCCAGATTTAGCCCCCTGAGACTATTTCCTGTTTCTAAACCGGAAGAAATGGCTGGACGGTAAGAGATTTGGGTTTAATGAAGAAGGGTCATCATTGAAACAAGCGAATATTTTGAGGACCTCGAGAAATTATATTATTTGGAAGGGATAAAAAAATTGGAAAAGCGCTGGACTAAGTGAATCGAGCTAAAAGAAGATTATGTTGAGAAATAAAACGTTTTTTGGCCGAAAAAATTCACTGACGTATCAAACGACTCTCGTATTTAAGATACCCATTCAGCGATGCTGATAACGAGCTCTTCTTGGAGAATACCAATCCTCGTCCTACATGGATGCGTTATAAATTATGAATTTCATTTACTTACATTCACTGACTGAAACTTAACAAAACTGGTAATCATTTCTGCATCTAAGCAAAAGGCAACTCGGTAGTATCCAGGCTAAACCTTACGAAAATCTAAACGTGGACTAAATCAAATCACGTTGAGCAAACCGTAGATTTAAAGTACCTATTGTGTTCACACTCCCGACTAGGTATACGAGCCATAAAATTTTTATAATCTGATATTGTTTATCTCCGTGAATTTGTTTTAACTGAAAACCTTGAATATTTTAATATGATTGTTAAGGTTTTCATCTAATTCGTACATATTTTCATCAAAATTACTAGTAAAAATTTAAGGCTCAGTAAGGAACATTTTTAATTGGGTTTTATTCAGCTTGATTCTAATGGGCGATATTCCTTTTCTAAAACTTTTGGTTCTATGCTTGTTTGGATCTGAAACAATTTTTAAATACTTTGAAATTATTTCTCGAAGATTCTTGGACTCTGCTATAAAGCAGTCTTTATTTGAGTGGTGATAAAATTGCACCAAAATTCTGTTTAAAATAATGAATTAAGTATAATAATAATATTTGTTGAAATGTTACAATAGATTTGTAGTTTGTAGTAAATTTTATATAAATCTATTGTATTTTCTGTATGATATCTTCGACAAAACAAAACTACGTTCGCCAACTTAACATATGAATGCTGAAGTCATAGTGAAGGCACTTCTGATAAGCGAAAGCGACATGCACTAACTAACTCAATTTGTATTGATCTAAATTTTTTAATCTGCATTTTCATCTAAAGTATTAACTAATATGATTTTTTCAAAACTGTGAAGCGGTTGGTCACTACACAAGGTGAAACCAAGATTATTTACATAAATTTGTGAACACCCTGTGGAAAAAAATAAAAGCGCAATGCGAATGTTAAGCTTCATGTTTGCTTAACAGTCCTTTTTTGATTTATGACGAAACATCAAGTCTGAATCTTTGAGTAGAATTTGTATGTATGCCAGCATAAAATAGGGGAAGTCTTACAATACAAATAATTGATACGTTGGGGAGTCAAAATGCAAAGAGTAAGCTATGACCTGATGGAGTGCTTTGTAATTTGTGCTATTGTGTTTCAGTGACTTTTTTTGTCTCATTAATTTTCAAAATTCGTCTTTTAATTTTTTGTGTTGAATATCTTGTTTATTGGTGGACAGGTGTTATATCTAATTGGAAAAAAATTCAATTTCAGATTTAGTCAGATATTTTAGATTTTACCTGGCTTATTTCACCACGGTTATCTACTTATTTCTTTAAATACGGACGTTTATTATTGAATATGCATGATTCTTTTACGGATTGTAGACAGGATAATGTTTTCTTTACAAAAACTTGTTTGCTCAGTCTGAAAAGCTAATAGCGGCACTTGTGGTAGAGAAAGTGTTCTTTTACGGTAATTACTGTAAGACAAAAGTGTATCTAACACACAATTGTTGGATTATCAACTGAGTTTCCCTTATATACGCTTTAAGATCCAGAAACCGCATTTCAAAGAAATTTATCTTTAAAACAACAGATGCAAATCTCTCTAAATAACAGGTTTATGGACTTGTATGTACAATACGTAATAGTTAATGCTTCTCTGACCATCTCGAAGTGTTTGTATGGGGATGGTTATTAAAGTACACCAAATTATTCCCAAATTAACTACTTTAGTGCTTCAAAAAATCTTACTCATTTTACTTCCAAGATAAAGTACTCGAAATAAGATATGACCAAGGCGCATGTAAATGTAAATTTATTGTGTTTCATTGAGGTGCTACTTCAATTTTGCCGAAAAAATAAATGGTTTATCTATATTGACTTCTGAATTGGAAATGTTTCGTTGAAAACCGCAAACTTATGAGATGTAAAAATCATTATTGATAAAGCCTTTTCATATTTCTATTTATATTAATTGTTGAATATGAGATGACTGAATAATTTGTGAAAGCGTCTCATCTATTAAAAATTGCTGCGAAAACTGAAAACAACAACTAATCTTCCATGTACCTTATAAATTACTCTGTATAAAGTCCATGCAAACGTATTAACCGAAGGAGTCTCAGTTTCTTTTTTTCAACTTTCATCGCATGAAAATACAGGGTGTCCCGTAAGCACATGATCAAAAGAGCACTGCGATATTATTTGTTTATATTAAAAGTTAATATCTAACATTGTTAAGTGGCAAGAAAACAGAAATATTTTTTTTTGCAAAAACTATGAATGCTACAAAATTTTACAAAGAACACAAAATTGTGAATAAATGATCAGTGCATCAACCAAAAAAAAGACTTGAATTCATCCACCAAATAAAACGTTCTGGCATTTTAGCTGCGCCTTTTGCTTCTCATAAGGAATCCGAAAATTTAAAAATATTTCAGATCGACTATTTGCTTAATAGTGCATAGTCTCAACAATAGAGCAAGACAGTTTTGATTAATTGATTCTAACAATATCATAAGAGAATTTGGCGCAGCCAAATCTGGGTAATGCCCAGTTCAGCTCTCAGTCGGACCTAATGTTTTATATTCATTTATAATAATTTATTGTTTGGCTTCTCCAATCGAAAGAAGTTTCAGTTATAAAACAAACAAAAACGAACAATATTATATGCTTGAAAATTATTTGTATGCTAAGTAGATTTAAAGAGCAGACCACCAAAATATTTCCGGCTCGCAGACGTCGATATTTAAGCATTCGCTCTCATTCTATCAATTACACTCGATAATCTTTGGATCGGAGTCTTAATAACTCGCGGTTTATTCAAAAATCCTGAGCTACTGGCTTAGCAAATAGCCAATTACTACCTAATACTTAGGGGTACTTAGTACTACATTTGGGGTCACTACACTGTTAAAATCCAACGGGTTTTGTAGAGTTGAGTGTTAAATCTCGAATTTCACTTACCATTTCGCTGGTATTAAAATACTGCATTGAACGACAGCTAAAACGAAAATGACTTCGTCAACTAGTTCTAGTAAGCGATAACGTTTCCATATTTAAAATATATAAATAATTTAACTACACTATCCTTTCCTTCTACAATATGGATATCGGAGTCGCGTAAATAAAGAAACAACCTAGTTAAAACACTAGGCATGCAATGCCTTTGACGGTGATAAAAAGTTATCGGCTTTCAGTGATAGTGAGCAAAATAATGTACCTTTATTATTAACAACACATTTTTTACTTTTAAGTACGGTAGAACTGTTATCGCTCCAACACATACTAAGTGCTTTCGAACGTTAATATAATGAACGAAGGCTGCAGTTGGGACAAACTGAAAAAATCTTACCTAGTCACTGAAAGATTCATCTACAACAGAACTTTAATCAAAAGACTATGTTGAAGTCCATAAATGTTTGTTGTCAGCCAGAAGATCTCGCGCTTATCAGGTTTTATGTTCTGAGATTCAAACACGTGACATTTTGGTTCCCAAGAACCATTTTATGACGTGGTTCTTAGTTTCAGTCCCGACTTAATTTTCGTTTAGGTTTCAAGCATAAAAAAGACACTTTTTAGAACCCAAAATGTACATATAAAAACAAATATTTTGAATAATGTGTATGCTTATTATAGAAGGTATATTAGAAAATATCTACATACATACATATCTGTATCCTTTGGTGGGTCATTGCCAGTGCAGACACACTGCAAATAAGATCTTAGCGGCTCTTCAATAAAATATAAAGGGCGTAAGATAAATATTTAAATCGGCATTAAAATTTGCAATCTTATTCTTCAAAGAACATCATACGCACCTTCTTATCGATAATTCTTATACCTCCATTATGCACAAGACTCGAATTTCATTAGCAAAAAAAATAAAATGCGAAAATGTACCAATATGTATATATTTTCTATTGCATGGTATCAATTGCTGTTTCTAAATATTATATTTATACGAGTTAAACAAAATATTGCTTAATACATTTTTAAATACAATCTTAAAATTATATGGGTATCTGTAAATCGTTTTGTACTCATTCAGTATTGTCTTAGTAAACGACATCAACAATGTACAGATCTATAAAAATATTCGTATGTGTTCTGTAAGCCCTCACATACATATTGAACTATCTATTGGAATGTATGTACTTCAAAAAGCATAACTGTAGCTAAAATGTTTAAACAGTTTGTGAATGTCAAAGATATCCTAAATATAACAGTCTACATTAATTGACCAAGATCTTCTGTTTCTGCATACCTTATATTATCAGACTATAATTATGTCTTTCAATAACGTATCGCAATATCAAAGCGGTGGACACGGAATACAACAATGAGTTTGTCTATTTTTAATCTTATTGGTGAAATGAGATTTTCATAATCAATTAGCTAAAGTCAGTCTCAATAGTGTTTAAACTTTCCCTCCCTTTCTTCTTCAAAATTTTCTCTTATAAGAATCTCTCTTGGCCATTTGTGGTGCCGAGTAATTGCATAGATAACAAATGGGCAATTTATATTAAGTCTATATAAGAAATACCCAAATAAAGCTGCAATTATTTTAGATATACAAAATTGTCCGGATATTTCACGTAAAATTCCAATTAATCAAATTTTTGTTGCGAATTTTTTATTCTACAAAGATATAAATCAACTTTTGGTGTCTCTAAAACATGCGTAAAAAATGTTCTCACAAAAATTTAGACCCAGCCATAGAAAATATCAATTTCTTATATACAGATATTTTATTAGCGGCTGATCAAACCAGGTAAACTTGATTTAGGTAAAATATATTGGAAAATCAGAATTGTTATAAAAAAGTACAAATGTTTCGGATTAAATATTTTCAAAGTACCGTTTAGAGACACCAAAATTAGTATACATATTTTAATTATATCAAAAGCATACTTTTGTGGTAATTTGTTTGAAAACGTGTCGATTGTATATAAAAATAATCGAAATTGGACTTAAATATGTTTACAATCCGTCTAATAAAATAAAAAAAATTCATAGTCGTCAAATAAAATCTTAATATAAAATTTAACTCAAATAAAACAAACACGCCTAGATGCGCCTATTGCAATAATAGATATTTACAATATCAAGGAAGACTTGAAGTTATTGCAACTTAATTTAATATCATTCTATATTGAGTCAAGTAATTTATCTAATATGAACCAATATCTACAGAATTCTCTTATTCGAAGTCATTCTAAAATATATGTTTATAAAACTCCATAATTATTAATATAATTTCAATAAGTACCAGATATCTTTACTGGATAATTTACCGCTTTTCTTTAGCTTCATCAACCACGCCTAAAGCTTCCAGTTCTCGTAAAATACTATTGAGATATCCAGAATCTGGATAGCTGTGGCTGTTATTACTTGGTCCTATTTCAGTCTTATGCGGAATGTTCCAAGATACCACATCTTCACACCCAGTCGTATTAGATCTCGTTATCTGTTAGAAAAAAAGCTATTTAAACAAAATCTATTTTAATATATAACTGATGTTTACCGATGATAATCCGGATGACTATACAGTGATCTAATCAATATGGGCGTCGTGGATTTTACAATTCAAAATTAATTCGTTAACTTTATTTAGTGATTGACATAATCTAAATAGTCCAAAATGCTCGACACAGTTCAAGAGAGCCCAAGAAGTACTTATACGTTTTTCTCGATTAGGCAACGTCACGATTAATCAACAAAAGTAAATTGCAAATACTTACGGTAAATATTAATTTTCTATGCCATGCTTCATCCAGCAGTCTCAATACTTTCCTGCCCTTAGGATTATCTGGAAGATATGCAACTCTTGGAAATCCAACTGCATAATATTCTCTCCCAGGGCTTGGATGCTCAGGACCTTGAATCCCCGATTTTATGCTGGTAAAAAACATAAAATGAAAAACCATAATCATGACATAGATATTAAACTTACTTATACACAATCTGGATAGTTCGAAAGTTTTGGTATCCAGGTACACTTCTGTCTATAACCCCCCATTCCATCGTTCCCCTTGGCTGATTTCCATGTTTTTCTCCATAAATACAACCACAAACTGAACATTGAATATGTAAGTGTGAACCTGCTTCTTGTAGTTCGTTTAAAGAGTAGTTGAGACAGTCTAAGTGAAGCACATGATTACATGGAAGAGCTATCACGACCAGCGTGGGTTTTAAAGTTTGACGGCATAATGGACAAGGCTGACGTGGAGCCCACTCACTTGGCTTGGAGACGCGAACAAAATGAGATATTGAGGCACTTGCTGGGTCCAAACCTGAAAGTAATAAGGTGAATTCGGATTAGATATGAAACAATCCATTTTTATAAAACAGTAGATTAGAATTAATTATGGGCAAGCCAAGTTCTTTTAAATATTCGGATCGTCAGAGACCCAAATATGTAGTTGAACATAACAACTATCTGTTTTAAACAAAAAGTTATTTTTTGCTTATGTGCAATAAAACATGGCTAAATTTCTTACCGACAATCAGCGAAACGTTATCAATTTCCAAACCGTCATCACTTCCACTGCAGTTAATTAAATCTGCCGTGGATGCAGTAGCTTGACTTTCACGACTTTCTTGGCTTAAATAAGTGGATACGGTATCCAAACTAGGCCTTCGGCCTGATTGAGTACTGCTACTATCCACGTCTAGCAACGTGCGATTTTCTATACTTTGTGAATTAGAAGTTTGATTTGTGCTTGCTGATTTATGACCTGAAATATACAAAATATTTATATTAAATCGAATAGTTACTAAAGAAAAAAAAGTATTTTACCAAAAATGTTTAAATTGCTCAGAATAACTCTAGCAAGGTTTGTGGGAGTATCATTTGTGCTCTTTGTCGATTTGGACGATTTCTTCTTGGTGCTAGACTTCTTAGTACTAGGTTCTGATGTTGAGTTTAAAGCGGCGCTGGTTCCAATAACTTTAGCAGATTGATTTTGGTGAGTATTATTTGTGTATGATTTTCTGAGATCTGCATTTCTTCGTCCTAAACAAAAACATATAGTAAAATATCGAGGTTAAGACTAATCTAAAATTATTGAATTTTCTGTCAAACCACATTTTCTGCGCAATGTATTCATATCTTCCAAGAATAATGTGTCAATATTAAAACTAACACCGGTATAAGTCATTCTCATTAAACATAAGCAAGTAGCTCTTGATTATTTTTAAACGAAATTTATGAAATTCACAAAAATTACAATACAATAATAGAAGTCTTCAAATTCCTGAAGGACATTAGTGAAATTTTTTATGGATATAGACTCACATGCTTGAATAAGTCTTTTCGGTAATTGCTAAATTGAGTTTTACAAACAAGGGATTTTAGATGTGACCACAGGAAAAAAATCAAATGGCGTTAGCTCTGGTGACCTTTGTGGCCATTCAATAGGTTGTAGTTTCCCAATCAATGTATTATGATAATTATCATCCAACCCATTGTCTAACTGGAAGTATGACATGTACATAATGACGAAGAGCGTTAAGAACTTTCTTGTTGGAAATGTAGTAAAACCCCGATAATTTCGTGAATTAAAGGTACTAATAGTGTTACAATCATAGTTCGGTTTAATGCTTACCAGTGACTGGAGCTAACTCCTCCAGCCTAACTTTGACAAGTGGATATGGGGCTTGCTTGACTCTTCTCACGTTCCTAACATATCCGTTGGCAAGCCACATCTGAGTAAGATTGCTAAAGTTTATGACATAAGGAAAACCCAAATGAGTTTTACTCATATCAATTGTCTGATCGCCCCTTGCCCACGCTTCTTCAATGAGGCACTGAATATCCATATCAAATGCGTGCCAGTCATGATCTGAACCGACGCATTCCCACTTTGCCCCTTTACCAGCTGGAGATGATGGTGGATAGCATTTTCGGCGAATTGGAACCACTATATCTGAAATTATGATTTAATCAATTAAAACGTTTTATCAATGATGAGCGGGTATCATAAATGTTTCAGATCTTTCGCATTGCATATATAGAGCTTCTTTCAAACAGCACCAATATATCAAACCTGGATACCTTGTTTTATAGACCAAGTTTCAAGAGTTCTTAAAAATAGGTTTCTTGTGTTCATAAATGGTATTAAAATAATCAGCATTAATATGTAAAATTCTATCTGGCGAACTCAAACTGCAAAATGAGTTTTGAATCTACTATAAACTCTAACAATGAATTTTCAGCGTCGTTTTTAGGGGCCTATTTCTGGGTAGGGAGAGCATATTTTTTTAAAAGAACTTGTGAAATTTCTCTGACGGCCTGGATCCGAAAGCATGCCCCGATTTCCCGTGACATCCGGCATGCTTGGCAAAACTGTTTTGCATACTTATATCGAGCAGAAAGTAGGCATACTTTTTAAGAATATTAATAACTATGGCAGAATGTTTTATTTGCTCGATTACAGTTTTAACACAAAAACGTTCCACAACAAAATGTGGATACCGCCCTACTTACTAGCTAACGAGTGCCTGTAACCAATCGATTAAGAGTAATTTACCTGAATATTCCAGTTCCTGTGTTAGTGTCCTTAAATTCACATAGTAGTTCTGCAGCTCTGGATCAGCATCAGAAAGTATGACCCTGGTCAATTGTTTAGCATTGGCCCTTTCGAGATGTTGACTTACTTCTGGAGTGTACGGTTTCCAGTACCCCGTTCTAATTTCGTATTCCCAAACAACAACCGCGTGACCAGACATTGTTTAAAATTCGCGTACTTAAGGGCATTGATAGACTGTAATTTATTTGTCGATCATTTTTCAGGCTTCTCTGGAGATAACGGAATATATTCAGCCCAGCCGCAATTAACTTTCTGATTTAAACAGCAATTAGTGATGTATTTATACCGAAGCAAATTACTTTAAGCAATTGATTTAACTCGTGGTACGGGGTTAAATTAATTTATTATTGTTTACTAAATGACATGGGGTGTGTGGTGGGGACAAAATGCAAATTAGGAAATGACATATGATGTACAATGTCAAGATGTCAACAACGGGTTTGTGTGACATCTGTTGAAATTGCCCCGAGGCATCTGAACCGGGAGTGATTGCGGAAACTAAATACTGTAAACTCGTTAAGAATTTATTTTGAATATTTTTTATAATTACAAAACGGAATAATTCTCTACTGAAGTAGTCTATCCCTTAGAAATAGACGAATATTTGCAAAGTAAAAATAATCTGGAAAAAAAATAAATGAAAGCGACCCTGACTTATTTGAAAAATATTAAATTTCCAAATTTTTATAATATAACAATTTTACTTCAGCGTAAAACCATTTTATTTCTTGCTTTGACGTTTCGTTTTTCAAATCTATTAAAAAATTAGAATTTTACAAAATATTTGTAGATTTTCTTAAAATTTTAATTCCAAAAAATAGCACAAATGCTTTCAGATTGATACGTCTGTGTTATAATATAATAAAATAATAAACAGAAAGGCCGTTTATTTTTTCTTTTTCAATTCGCCTGCTTTCTTAACATTATCTCCTCTAAATATGTCCTCCAAAGGAGTGAGTTTGTAACCTGCACCTCCTGGTCTTGTGGCTTCAGCATGAGCCTTTTGTTGTACCCGATTAACATATTTAGACTTGGCGTCCAATCTCACTTGCTGGCGGTACCTAGCAGGGCTGACATAGTGTGAATTTTCCCATAAAGGAACGCCTCCAAAGCTTCCAGAAAACAACTTTACCTGAAATAACGTAATAAATCAGTATCAAGACTTTACAAACAATAGTTGAAACTTACTGGATTTAGAACAAATCGAGGGCCTATCTCGGCAACGGCCCCATCTTCAGATAATATTTGGAAATTCCGAAACCAAATTCTCTTGTCCAGAATGCAGAACGTGTAAATATGATCGAAAAACGGTTGACTCTTTGGGTGATGTTTCGGCACTCCAAATACCTGAGCTAACAATTCCTTTAGTAATTTGTATTGGGGTTCAGTTTCAAAAGTGGGATCAAAACTCAAAAGAGGTCGGGATCCCCTCAAACAGTTGCCTGTGAGCTTTAGTTCCGCCATGGTTGAGACTGAGAAAAAGCGTTATTAGTATAAGCGCATCGGATTACAAAATAAACCTTACCGTTTTCAACTAAAAATTTAACACTGGGTCCATTCGGTACATTGGACAGCCACATGTACAAGTCCTGCTTCTTTCTGCCCTCAAACATCAGGGCCTTATTGCAGTTTTTCATTTCGCACATTTCATTTACCACGCTTAGTGTCTTGGATCTTTCCATTTTGGCTTCCGGCTTGTGGTGTGGCATCAGTTTCTTGATATCCTCCATTAAGTGCCTGTCGCGATGATTAATTCCTCTTGTTGCGAATATAAGAACTCTTTGTTTGTTTGTCCATTTTCTCTGGAAAAGATACTTGTAATACAGCCCAGCCAGAAAGATCTACTTTTTCAAAACAGTCGGAGGCAATTTCACCTCTTCAGGTGGCAAGATAAATGCATTAATTTACCTTCTTTTCAATCGGTTGATCGGAATATCGTACCGTAGGTAGGGGCTCTGGACCCGGTTCGACTTCCGTGAGTTGTACACGTTTCCTTTTTAGGTTTTTCTTTACTTTCGTCATTGTTATTGTTGCAGATTTAAAAAATCTTTACAATATATTCCTATGGAAGGCACTATATAGAATCACAATTAAAAAAACGTGCACTTAATTGAGTTTATCATTTAGAGGTTACGGCCCGGCTAGCAGAAAACAATTTCCAAATACACGCATGAAGCTAGTTTCGATTCGAATACACTGTAAGCGCGCCATCAACGGAGAACGGATTTCAACCAGAAGGGTATACAGGGTGTATAAAAGATAAATTTATTTTTAGTTCGGCGAAAGATCATAATCACAGGGGCGGATCCGGCTTTTAAGAGGGCCATTCAACAGAAATTCAGTCTTTTGTTGTCTATGAAAATAGAAAAATTATCTTTTATAGGTTGACATTGAAACAAAAAACAAACGTTTTCTCTTTGCTGTTGGGTTCTGCTCTTGTTAGAAGGATATACAGCGTGTCCGACCGAAAATTGGACCGAATACGGAAGTCATTGGAGGAAGCGATCTAACTAATAAAACACTTTAACGACGCTTCCGGTTACACCCTAAGTAGAAGAAATTTTGAATGGTGGAGCGGTTCTGATCATAATTCGAGTGAGGAATTTAATCACTTTAAAGCGTTCTCGTCACAATTTGATGCATTTAATTCCGATTCACCTTGTATACAGTTACAAAAGTAAACTGAGTATGATATTGGAACGCGGTCTTTTTCATGTTTTTGCTCATATTTGATTAATTAGCGATGTTGAGGTTATGAGTTATGAGATTGATGTCATCTATCGAACATATAGCAGAGATAAAGATTTTCACTTTACGTACAATACTTAACATCGTGCAGAAACGAATATCATAATGTGATAACGACTTATTTTACAAGAATACTAAGCTTGAGCACAGTGTATCTTTTATCGTCATTATACAATATTTAATCTTTCGTCTCCATAGAATTTCATAAGTGTTATCTGGTCTGTTATATGTGATAGTTTCTTGTTGAATTTGTTGGTGATTGTCGGCGATCATGAGTGATGTCAGTGCAGTGAATGGCGCTTCAGAAGGTATTCTTTCAGAATTTTTGCTGGTAATACTTTCAATTACTAATTGAGCCATTTTTCCAAGGCCTTCAGTTAAAGAAGATAGATGACTATGAAGAAATTAAGATACCAGTCCCTTGGGGACATATAGCAGGTAGGTGAATATTTTTTTGGCAACTGAATTGTATGTTCTACTTGTTCGTAATCTAACGAGAAAAGTTGAAAATGTGACATCAAAAAATTATAATTTAGCGAAACCACATACGTTTATGAAAACGTAAGGAACTTCTAACTAATACTCTTTTATTAGTTCCTGTTTTTGTGCATACTTTATGTCTATGCAAAACCCTATAGTTTCAATGGTTCGATTTTAATGAAAATATTTTTTTAAGTTGAGATTTGTAATATTATATAGCCGTTTTCTTTGTTATTAGACTAGATAAGTTACGACTGATTTTATTTTAAATGTATATGAAGCACTTCTAAAATATCCATGAAAATTTATTGGCTGAAAATCTAAAATTTTTAAATGGAATTAGAATGTGTAATAGGTAGGTAGTTGAATATTGGACATTGTATACAAAGCCAACGAATTTATAATATTTAATTGAAATTGTATGTTCTAAAAAAACTGATCACTTTTGACGAATCGAATTGCGAAAAATACACAGGTTTATTCAATCAAATGCAATCGTTCATGCTTTGATTGTAAGGAGTTCATCGATAATTAAAAATATTGTCTGGGTGCAGCACGTCCGTCCATTGTAATTTAATTGAGCATAAGCACAAATCATGTTTCACATATCAACAGTTGTAAATGCTTTATGTTTGGGTATGTTTGAAAGCGTTAATTAAGATCAATAACACTGGCTGCATATTAGCTTTATTAAACATTGCCTGAATGTAGGATACAGGAGAAAATATGTAATGGGTAAAAGTGCGACATGTAAACATTCAAACAATGCGAATCTATATTTAGGGCCAAACCGCAAGTAACTCATTCGTTCATTGGATGCTGATGATGAATAAACCAATCTGAAACGTAAGCATGTGAAAAACTACCATCTTATCATACCCCAATCCCCAGTGTTAAACTGCATAATATTACGTATGAATTGTCTAGTAATCTTTGAACCTCACGCGATATGTACTTAAATTATCCCGCAAATAAAAAGTACATCATTGTTTTCAATAAATTTCTCATGGTTTGAGCTAACAACTACAATAATTTCACGCTTTTACAGTTTCCGACAAATCCGATAAAATATTCATGTCACTCGGGTGTGAACTCATGCTATCGATGATTTTGCGGAATTGAAGATTAACTTGGATTTTCAACTGCTTAAAATTATACAACATTGGCCAGCCCAAGTGCGTATGTACCAAAATCCGAAACGATATTAGAAAGTATATTTATGCAGAAAGATTAGATTGTATAATATTGTGTGCTTCTTTTAGAATTATTGTTATTATTTTTTATATTTTAATATCATACATAAGCCTTAGAAATATGTATTACATATTACTTTAGCTTTGTAAGGTCAGTCCTTAAACGCACTCTGGTCTATTCATCACATAAAAAGGATATTTTGCACATTCGTGAATTTGGCCAAAATACGCTCAGGGGCGGATCCAGCTTTAAAGTCAGGGGGGGTTATGTAGAAAAAATACAGTATTCTGTTGTCTATAAAATTAGATCGTCTTTTTGTACAAGGGTGGCGCAAGATTATTGCAAAATTTCATGTTTTCCGTCCCGTTTTGCATGTTTCTCGGAAGCAAAATGAACAAGAACGCTCGTTTTTACATCATTCCAGAGATAACTAAATGGCCTTTATTCGAAGTTTCTCAAGAAACCATTCGAGCCACAGAATTCGTTTTGGCACCGTTGGATAGAGAATTGAAAAGTCGATTCAGTTGTAAGAACGTTAGTGAAGAAGTTCGAGTTTTCAGTTTTCAGTTCATGTTTTCCGACCCGTTTTTGCTCATATCTCGGAGGCAAAATGAGCAAGAACGCTCATTTGTACATCATTCTAGACAGAAATAAATTTTTAGAAAGTGAACCATCGATAAGGAAATTTTGGCAATTGTCTCAAAAAATACTTGAATTCAAGAAGTTTTAGATTTGCGTGGTTTTTGTTTGAGTTGCAAAATCCACTTGAACATGACGCTGCTTTTTTCAAGTTTCTCAAGAACCATTCTAGCCACAGAATTCGTTTTGGCATCGTTGGATAGAGAATTGAAAAGCCGTTTCAGTCGTAATTGTTGTGGTTTTTGTTTGAGTTGAGTTGCAAAATCCACTATACAGGGTATCGGAAAATGAATGCGCAATCTCTTAAGTTCTATGGGAACACACGAAAATGAGTGAAAATATTATTTTCGTTTGCAAACACTTGGAATCGAACATCGCGAAAACTAAACAGATATTATACCCGGGAGTGGTGTCAGGTATAGATTTTCTGATTTTGATGCACGATTTTTATGGACACCTACTTTGATAACATCATACCATGTATGATTTTCCTGTGTATATAAATACTTTCATAATCACTTTTGGAATGATTTTAATAGATTATCTGATATCTTGTGCAAACAAAACATAGACAGTATTTTTTGAGCGTTAATTACTTAGGTGAGTATGCATACAAATTAATTTTGCTGATGTCATTTGGATAATTACTCGTATTCCATAACAATAAACCAATTTTTTTTGTCTGTTGAATTTTGTCATCACACGGTCAGGGTCGTGTTAATGATGACATGACCTGAGTATTTCTAATAATTTTACTGTTTTTGTATTTGCGTCAGTATATGCGTATATCCATCGCACAAGATGTAGGATTGTCAGAAACTCATTACTTTGCCCAAACTTGCATACATTTTTAATTGAAGAATTTTGGTTTGAAGATCTTTTTATATTTAACTTTTGGAACAGAAAGGCGGGGATACATTCAGATAAATATTGTTTGCCAAGGAAAACGCAAAATTATCAACGTTACATTTTGAGCTGCTTTTTAATAATTAGCTAAATGGTTTAAAATGGGCAACATTGTTGTATAGGCACTCATTTGTCCTTAGATTGAAATATTCAATCGAAACATTTACATTATTCTCAGCTAAAAATTGAAAAGTGAGTTTTGATTTTGGATGGTTTTTGGAATACGAGTGACAACGACTATCGAATAAATATTCTACTAAACATTTAAATTGAAGAAAAACTCCCAGACCTTTTAACGGAGCCCAGTAAGCCCTTAACAGAAATGACGCCCATTTCACCCTGCAAATTTACTACACCATACTACAATAACTTACAATAATCGTTAATGACAACTATTATTAGACATGTTTGAATGTTTATTTCGTTATAGCAAAGTGGTGGGGTTCCCAAGGAGTGCAACCAATAGTAGCTTTACATGGATGGCAGGACAACTGTGGAACATTCGATAATTTGGCTCCTCTGCTGAAGCAAAAAGGACACTCCATTATCTGTATTGATCTACCTGGACATGGATTTTCCTCACACTTACCTCCCGGTATGAATTTGTCTGGAATCATCATTTAAAGTCAAATAAACAAAAAAAAGCTTTTTCTAGTTAACATTTGTATTATAAAACAGTCGAATTGTTAACATAGAAACACGCTGGAAAAGGCAACTCCGAAACATTATAATAAAATGAACACTTTTTGATTTTTAGGCCACAAATACTACATATGGTGGGATGGAATCCACTACTTGAGGCGAATAGTACAGTACTTCAAGTGGAAAGACATAGTAATCCTCGGCCATTCGCTGGGCGGAGGCATTGCGTTTTTGTATGCTGCTGCATACCCTAAGGAAGTGAAAAAGTATATTAGTATTGATCTTGGTAAGTTTAAGAGCATAATATAGATTTCCTTTCAGAAGTTAGATGTTGATCCATATGGAATTTTAATAAACACTAAGTTTGCAACATTTATGGCAAACCTATACAAAGCGATTCATAAATGAAACAAAAAGTTCATATCAATCGGAGTTCGGAAACGCTTCATTTTCGAGAGTCAACATTTTCAGCAGCCATTGTCATATTTTTATATTAATGTGTGTTGTTTACCTTCTACGCGACTGTAGATTGAATGCTACTGAACATTTGACTTGCAGTTTAAATTAAATATAGTAAATCAAATTTGTATTGTTTCAGCTAGTCCCTCGATTCGAAATGTGAAAAAGTGCTGTGATGTATTAGGACCTGCTATAGATAAATTTTTAAGTTACGAGAATTTAGAACCCGATTCAGTTCCAGCCTATCCCTATAATGTGATGGTGGACATTTTACAGGATGCTCACAAAGGTAAATATGAATGAGTTACACAAAGAAAATAATTTTAAGATAATAGCAGTTGTGCTAAAGTTTTTTTTTTAAATATCGAATAAATTGCGTTATTTTTTTCTGTGAACGAAATAAAAGAATAATTTTGCGAACAAAACGTATGTTATTCTGCTTTACATTACAAGTAAAGGTTACACCGTGTAAAATTAGGGAATATTGTATCATATTGTAACGGAAATGGCCTGGGGTACTCACGTTTGGAATGGGGAATCGAAATTCATGGTGTTTCAGTAAATGGGAGCCCCATTTGGGCCCCATTTACTGTCAAATATGACACTGACAAGCGGGAAGTTTCGCACCTGGACTAGAGATTTCTAGAACTATCGGGAATACCTGAAGAAAAGTATATAAGCGACGACGAGAACCAGACCGGGGAGAGTAAAGTGACAGGAGCGACCAAGTGCAGAAGAAGTTAAACTCCGGGAGCCGGAAACGCGTGTTTTCCGTGTGTTATTGTTATTGTTAGTGAAGTTGACGGTAACTTTGAAGTTAGTTTGTTCCTGTTCCGTAGTTAAAGTTGTACCGAGTGGAATAAAAGTTGTAACCAGAAAAAAGAATTTGATACTCGGCCATCCACGGTACAATATGTTATTGAATAAACAGTTGGTTATAGAGCCCAAAAGGCCAAATGTCGCAGCCGGATGTCTAAAAAACGTTTTTAATAACAAATATGAAACACCTCAGATCGTAAGATTATTCTAGTTACATGCAATGTGTCCGGATTAAGAACTTACCATCTTTATAGAACCTTTTATTTTATCGATCTCGAATTTGGATAACTAGATATTTGAAATACGTATTCGACTAATCAGAACAAGTTTAAGACTACTCGAGTTAGGTATAGGGACAACATATGTATGTGGACAGATAGTAAATGTTCCAGCCTGTCCATTGAATGAATCAGCAACGTTATCATGATCAGCATCTAAAATAATGAAGTTTTTCCGGTTTTTTTTTGACGGAGAATAAAATATGTTATTTTTTCACTTTGATCTATTTAGATTTATTTTTCCGATAATTTATTATCGAGTATAACGATATCTAATTTTGCAACTGAAATGTTGAGGTTTACTCTTTCATCTTTGAAAAGATGTTCAATTTTAGGCGACACCCTGTTAATGGTAAAATTTTGAGAGAAACTATTTTTTGCTCAGAAACGCATATAGTAGGGTAAAAAAACTTTTAATAAACGTTATTGGAAATGAAGAAAGGAACAGAAAAGAAAAACATTATACAGGGTGTTCCATTTAAAATAAGTAACTTAATTCCTAAATAAATTCAAAATTTTCGTATAGATACAGAACGTGCCTGCTGTCCACTAATATTTTAAAAAATCTGCTAAAAAATGCAGGATATAAGTCACACATACCATGGCATCTTAGCCAACCTATTTGTTTAATGTTTTTACGGACTTAATATATTGTTAAACACTCAGTATGTAATTTTTGCATTACTAGGATCCGTTAGTCGCAAAGGTTGTGAAATCTTGTTAAGACGGGGTATGTTACCTGCTAAAAACCGAGATGGTTATTGTTTTACTCGGGATCCTAGATTGAAGCTTGCAGCGCTTGGGTTTATGACTATTGAGCAAGTAATTGAATTAGCATCAAGAATTGTTTGCGAGGTGAGTACTGTAATATTTGTGCTAACGGGGATTTACATTTTATAATAGTGTGAGTATTTTCAGTCGAATTGGTGCTATTTCAGAATAGTATATTGAACTTATTTATTGCTAATCAAGATCGTTAAAAATACAGTTTTGTTGGAAATCATCAATATTGATAGCGTAGACGAATCATTCATGGTGATTCAAGGTGACCGTCATTAAATTTGAGAAGATATTAAAGCTTATTTGAAAGTAGTTAACTTATAACATACGTTATAACTGAACCTTCTGTCTTCAGAAATGAAAAGTTTCCGCCTGCTCACTTGATCACAAATCTGCCAACCATCGACATTTGATTTCCACATCTGTTTAATGCTTGATAATGTTTTTTATTTTATTACTCGATTTTGGCACCAATAACGTGCAAGATTTCAGCAAACTGGATTGAGCCGTTTTTTTATTTTTTATAGGTAATGAATATTAAGGCCGTTCACGGTCACAAGCCTGATGTTCCTGCACATTACGACCTTATTTTGGACACAATCGAAAATCAAGCTAAGATTGTTCAAAGGCATGTGGTAGAGGGTACACATCATTTACATCTAAATGATGGCTCATCGGTATCTGAAATAATCCATAATTTTCTAGTATCTTAGAAATGCATTAGATGTCCTAGATAATTTATATTTATTGGCTAACAGTGGAATGGGTTTAAAATGTTGATGAAACTTAAAATATGCCAATAGTTGTTTGAATAGAGTGAACCGAATCATTTATTTGATCCTTATTTTTACCAGTCGGTGATTTATTAGGAAATGTTAATAGTTTTAGTAGCTTTATTATAAACGGTGATTGGATTTTTAAAATCTTACTTGTTTTTGTTTTTTATGTTTTATCTAAATACTATTAATATTTATTATTATTTTTACACATACTACATAATTAGAGTGTCTTTATTGCAAATGTGAAATTTACTCACATTTAGTTAAATTTGTTAATTAGTACTCATATCGACAAATTCGCCAACGGATGTTGAACTCATTTGATTTATTTAATACTTACATAGTAACGTGTAGATCATTTACATAAATTTCCACTGCATTAAGCTAGTGGTACTCACTTGATTGAAATACTGATAATTGGATTTTGATGTAGTTTATAACTTACTTATAACCGGAAAGAATGTGCTAATATGTTTAAATAAATGTGTTCAAAGTATCATTTGCTTTCTTATTTTATTTTATTTGGGTAAAACAGGATTAGAACAGTGTTCAGTTTTCAGCGAACTGTGCTTAAATTATCAGTAAACACCCATTCAGATCGGTGTTTACTGATGATGAAACTTCAGCATAGGTAAGGGATCGGAAAAAGCCTGTTCAACACTAACAACTGCAGCACTAGAATACTGAATTTAAGCGCTGTCAACCACACCAAGTCTTCTCTCCTCTCACCAAGGGAAGTTATGAATTTCCAAAAGAAAGCGTGCAGTTGAATAAAAGTGCGAATTTTCCGTCGCTCTTAATAGTGCAATCAATGTGAAGCATTCATAAATCATGGCATATTTTGCGAATGGTTTACTTTGTTCTGGTGGATCTGCAAAAAATTGTGGCGATATTTGTTTATTTTTACCAGAGAAATCAACTTTCTTTACGCTAAATATCCAAACCAGTTCGATCGCGTACTGGAAATCTCTTGAAAGTCGTCAATAGCAAAAAAACTGAAACCGAACAGCATAGCAATACAACGAGTCACCCAAAGGGCCAGCGAGCAAACGATTATGTGAATTCTGTAGCTCGGTGCATTTATTATGTAATAAACACCTTAATTTCGCAGAGTTTTATCGGAAAGCTGAACATTTAGTCAGTCTATTACGGTCGACCATCTGACCTGCTATTGCTGAGGGTAATCCACATTTATTTGCAACTTTGTGTGCTTTTTTATGTTTATTGTATAGACAATGGAGAAGGGGGGGCCAGTTTGCAAAAACAGGTAAGAAGGATTATTAATCTATAAACCCTTAACTTGAAATGAGTTGAGTTTTCCAGAAGCATTAAAAGTTTTATCCAATCAAATCACTGAGTTTTTAATAACACAGATTTTTCAATACAGCTACAATACAGCTGTCGGTAAATCACCTGTTTGTTAAAAATGTAAGCAAATTATTTTTGGCTAAACCGTGGTAGGGATTTTCAGAGGCTGGGATCTGCCCGAATAATTGCACTTTTTATTGTTTATTGCTATTTATTGCATTATTGGAGGATAGCACGTTAAAACATTGCGTGTGATCCTGGCCAAACCATTTAGATTTCGGGCTGTTGTTTCCAAATTTAAAAATTTAAACAAATTCCTTTTTGCTAATCGATTCGTGGTCGGGATTTTCAGGGGCTGTGATTCGTCCGGATAATCGCATTGTTTATTGTTTTTTTTCATTATTGGAAGATAGCACGTTAACACGTCGCCTATAATCCTGCCCAAACGATTTAGATTTGTAGAGATATTAGATTTCACTCAGTATAATTTAAGACATTGGGGACGATTTGAGTTTTTTGCAAAAAGCACCTTGTAGATAAATAGATTGTATGATTTTCTGAAGCTGAAAATTAATTTTTTCATGTGCGTTTTTTGGGTAGTTTTATTTTTAGTTACACATTTTTGCAACACTGATAATGCTGATTGTCCTAATTGATTTCATTAGATTTTTAATTTTTCCTAAATTCAAAACACAAACAATCAAATACAAAATCAAATCGACATCAAAACATTTACAAAAGCCTTACGTTCAATTGTCAAACTGAAAAATTGATATATGAAACCTTATCTGAACTTGGAATGGGAGAGGTGTGAATAACGAAAACAATGAAAAACTTCATTGCTTACTTAGATTTTTTAAAATTATTTTCGTGTTTCTCAGGAAAATTTGATTACTGGATAGGGATGAAGAAGAAAATAGTAATTCCTCACTTTGGAGTAAATAAAAAATTAATTAAATTAATCGAAGCGCAAAAAGATTTGCGACCTTGCCAGGATTCGAACCTGGAATCTTCTGATCCGTAGTCAGACGCGTTATCCGTTGCGCCACAAGGCCCATGTACAAATGTAGCTCAACTTATGATATAAAACCGGAATCCTTTCTGCTATAAACTATTTTTATACATTTACGACTTTTATAAAGGTGATAAGTTATATTCACACGACTTATAATTAAAGCTGTGGAATTGTTGACCAAGCGTACTGTAAGTAACAGGTAACAGTTGAGAATAAATATTTCAAGTTAGGTACCTACTCTTTAAAGACTGTGTGGGTCTTTTGAAAAAATCGACTTTAAATTCACAAAAAAGTGTGAGTGTGAAATGTGTTTCCAATCTCTATTTATTTTCGTATGTTAAATCCTTACCCGAACTACTCAGTCCAGAAGGACTTCATTTTTTAACATATATTTTTTTTCCAAAAGAGCGATATTCGTCAGGTGTAGGAGACCAAACAAATGAGAAAACTAATGAAGAACCAGATATTGTCTGACTAGGTATAATGATCATTTTTTTCAAAAACAATACCACTCTAGCTAATCAAAAGATACTTTGCAGACTAAACTCACAAATGAAATAAATGGAGAAAATAAACAAAGCATTTAGAGTTATATTGAAATATTATGGATATTATACATGAAATATATTTAGAATTTGGAGTAAAATTCAAAAATGAAATAATATATAGGGTGTTTCATTTAAAATAAGCAAGTTGATACCTACACTTCCGCTATAACCGGAAGTGTGGCCATCTTTAAAATATTTTAGATCGCTTGCCCCCAATGACTTCGACACACTGTCCAATTTTCAAATGTCTCCCCATTATAGTTTACCAGATATCGAGCGCGGCGGTTCCCGGTGGGACACCCTGTATAGTCTACTTATTATTGTAACAATAAATTATGGAATGCAGAATTTTAAACAGTATCTAACAGTAATAAAAGTAAAAGCTTTGCTGGACACTTTTAAAACCTTTGTGGTCAAACGGTAAATCGCAGAAGACGTGTTGGCCACGCCTGGATTAGGGGGTAGAATACTGAACACATATCAAGCTAATAGAAGCATTTATTGTCACTTTCTAGAAAATTCTAGACAAAAACTGGAACATGACAATGCCACGTTGTAACGGAAAGTGAGGGATTGTTCTGATATTTTTCACATACTTTTTCCCAATGCAGCTCAGTGGGGCTGAAAATTGATTTCGATCTGAGGTTGCCTTTAATAAACTCCAACTCCTAAAAAATAGACAAGCACATTTTCTTGTATTGCATTTTGGTTTGCTTAAATAAAAAGACATAAATTTCCAATACCTTCAAAATTTGCGTGTTACGAGTTTTTGCTTCGTCTGCAGATATATTTTGCGTTTGTAGGTTTGTGAAGTTTATATCAGTTGCTTTCGTTGCAGCTTCATCACTGTAATGGGATAAGAAAGATTTGTTGCTTTGTTTGGTACCATTTTTTTTTATAATAATAACATTTCGTTTACGAAACATCATATCTATGCAAAGTCTCATTGCGGGAACTCCCGTTATTGAGGAAGCCAAATCTATAGAAAACGTGATTTACTAGCTGTTGGACAGTAGTACTTTGAAGTCAATAACATGGCCTTTTTTGATTAATTTAGCAGTATTGGCAGACGACAAGAGGAAGACTGAGACAATAGACAACAGACAACAATTAAAACCTTAAAAAATTGCCAAACATGAATTTTTCCTATAGGATACTGTTTCAGTTCTATATCAGATATTCGATCCTGGGTACTACCGAACATATAGGTATTCGCACATCATTTTATGCATTCAAAATATGGGCAAATAATTATTGAGTTTGAAAATCTGTTAACCCATTTGATTGAAGCAAGCTTCAAATATGTATAGAAATTAGGCTGAATTATTTTTCTTATCGGAAGTTATGCTGAATCCTTACCTTTAATGCCAAGTTTGGAATTTTAGTTATTAACTGTAGGCGATTTTGATGCTCTTCGATTTTAATACATATTTTTTACTTTAAGATCGAGCCGATTATGTACATATATAAAACATCGGCAAATCGTTGTAAATTGCAATAGCATCGGAAATTTTCAGTAATATATGGAATCCTAAGTTTACGTGATTAGTCGCACATAATTCATAGTCGCACATATTCATTCACTAGTTATTAGTTAACTGCACTGGAAAATTCGAGCAAATTAGCAGTGCAGTCAGAAAGGGTTGTTCCACATTTAAGTTAAGCTAAATGGAAATATGTATCTGAACTGTGCAAAAATATGTAAAATAAAGTATGGCGGAGTGCTTTCGATCTAATCGAATATTTTAGATTAATAGCGATTAATAGCGACAAACATTTTTCCACTTTTACGCCCGTAAATTTTTTCCATCCCGTATTTTAATTACGTAAATGAATTTGGCAAACGATCTTTTGAAAATGTATGCTTTTATAATATATAAAGTAATGTGTAATCACTTACTTATTGCGTAAAATATTGTCTATTTTATTTTCTTGGGCTCTGTATCTTATAAATACTTCCTCAACTTCAGATATAACCATTTTAGCTTATTTGTTGGTATGAATTGTCAGGTGTGTTTGTATCGAGTATAATAATCGGATTACCAGAGCAACGAAATATACTGGTATACAAAGTACCTACAGGGTTTTGGCAAACAATGCACATTTAGGACAACGTTTAGTTAATCCAGTTTTCACTGTCTATAAGAAAATTTGTATTTGCATCAGTTTGGAACGAAATGGGCTCTGAATATATGTTGAAATTATTATTTCGGATCTGAAA
>NW_026018165.1:12431492-12431596 GCF_020466585.1 Dendroctonus ponderosae | reverse complement strand
TGTGAAATTTAAGACATTTTGTCAAAATTTTGATTTTTAAAATTTGAATATTAGATGTTTTGTTTTGATACGTTTTATTTTAAGCCATTACTGTTGATTATTCA
>NW_026018165.1:12430930-12431402 GCF_020466585.1 Dendroctonus ponderosae | reverse complement strand
TATGCATACTTTTTATTTAAATTGTGCGATTATACGCATTTATTGATCTGAAACCCAATAGTGGGAATTTCTTTTTGATTTTACAGGTAAAATTACTTAAAAAAAACACATGGATTTGAGAATATTTGGCTAGTTTGGGCTAGAATTGAAAAGTCACTTTGGAAAATTTGAAATGCTAATGTATATTTATTAGGTTGCTATTTTGCTAGAATAGCAAAATTTTACTTTTACTAACTTTTTATGGAGAAAATACAATTTATATTAGCATACGTATATAATGAGAACTTCATAATTAAAGAAACTTTCACTTGTCTTGTCATGCAGGAAATCGTAAATCAGTTCCTATCAAATTTTTCTCTATCCATTCATTTGCTTCAGCGTCGATGTCGTTATCAAAGTAATCTTTCCATCCTCCATTTTTGCCTTTTCTTACAAAAGGTTCTTCGTCTTTCAAGATAATCCCCAGTTTTTT
>NW_026018165.1:12429362-12429931 GCF_020466585.1 Dendroctonus ponderosae | reverse complement strand
GGAGATAGTTAAATCATATCTAATAGAACAGGTTACCTTACATCCAGCTTGAGGCAAACTAGGGGGCAATAAACTAAACGGTAAATGGGTTTTAATGAAACGTCGTTCTTGTGATTTCGTTAATGTTTCCCAACTTGGATTATCAATTGACTGTACGATCTTGTAATATTCTGGATTAGCCATATTTTCCTTCAGGAACTCTTCTTTAACTTTTTTATGGATAAAGCAACTGAATCTAAAAAAACATTTTTGCAACAAGATTTTTTATCTATGATTTTTCAGGACATTTTTTAGAATAGTTCAAATTAAAATTCCTTTATTCATGTTAAAAAATTATACAACTTTTACATACGTCAGTAAGACTGACAAAATAATAGAATTATATCATATCTTACTCCAGAAATTTAAATCGATCTTCTAACGGCACCTTTGCAGCCGTTTGGAAATCCAAATTATTGCATAGTAACCACACCATCTCCTGAGTCCAGGTGGTGCCTATAACATAACAATATTCTTGAGATGCATTTTTCATATTTATTGTATTTCCAACCTGATCTAGGAAAGGTAGC
>NW_026018165.1:12429006-12429162 GCF_020466585.1 Dendroctonus ponderosae | reverse complement strand
GATAAATAGACGAAAAGACTGTAAGCGAAACTTCGAATATCCATCTACACATCTATTGCATATAAACAACTACAGTGCCTTAAATTATTTAAGGAACTGTAGTTGAAAAATTTAAATGAAAAAAACTCGTCACCCTCAGCTACTTTCATAATTTCG
>NW_026018165.1:12428528-12428771 GCF_020466585.1 Dendroctonus ponderosae | reverse complement strand
TCGCTTTCAACGGACAGAGACATTTTGAATTTCTAAAATATTTAATAAATTCCATTATTAAACAATAACGAACAAGTAAAATCGGTGTCAATTATGTGAAACAACTGATGTCTGGTTCAATTACAAGTTAAAAAAGTTGTTTTCATATTTTCTCATTTGACGAAGCACATCGAACAACTATAACGCTTGTATTTCACATCGGTTTCATGGACTCACGCAAATCAATTAAATAAATATTATTTT
>NW_026018165.1:12427040-12427529 GCF_020466585.1 Dendroctonus ponderosae | reverse complement strand
ATTAACGTAATTTGGAAACTGATAATACAGGGTGTTTCAGAGTTATCGTGGCAAAAACTTAGAGGAGATTTCTGAAGCAAAAGTTTATGCGAAAATATGGGATTCTATATACAGGGTGGGACAATTACACCAAAGAATATTCAATTCTTGCCGTGCTCACCAGAACACGTCGGGTATTTTCGAACAAATACGACAAAGTTTGGAGAGTTGTTGCAATGCCTGAATTGAAGCAGGCCATTTGAAAATTTGTTGTAATTTTATTATCATTCACTAATTTAAAAAAATGTATTTCTGATAAGAACAAATTTACAATGACAATAACAATCGATTTTTCTTAAAAATTGAGCGATGTAACGAAATAAAAGTAGAATACGCAATGAACAAAAAAATTGCATAAACATTTTGATTAAAACTGCAAATATAAGTGCAAGTGGTCGCAAGTGGCGCTCTCAAAAAGCAATGTAAAAGTGCAAGATATATCGTATTCAC
>NW_026018165.1:12426323-12426448 GCF_020466585.1 Dendroctonus ponderosae | reverse complement strand
ACTTTAATGTTTACTAATTTTACTGCAGTTAATGAACAATTTTTTGAAACCAGTATGTCGCTGATGGTTTAACTTTCATTCACTTAACGATACTAAACCAACATTGAAGAAGATCGTTAAAAATA
>NW_026018165.1:12419632-12426195 GCF_020466585.1 Dendroctonus ponderosae | reverse complement strand
AATATAATATATAACGAATAAGAAACAATTGTTACTAAGTGCGCTCAAGTGGATTCAATATTTTTTTAGTTTGTCGAATGATTGGCCAGGCAAACTATTACTTTGTTTCCAAAGCTTGTTACTCTTAACAGATTTCAACATTGGGTGAAAGCTTGCTGTTTGCGTAAGCCAATTCTTAATATTAATATTTTCGAACAGCAATCAAAAAAAGGTTAAAACCTGCGATAGCGACAATAATGCATTTCTGTAAATGTGATTCAGTAAACAAAAGATTAATCCCAAAGAAAAAATCACATTTTGCAACTTTGAATGTCTGGGGAACATTTGATTAAGAGGTAGGTACCAAATGCATCCATCCACTAGCAGATTATGGCTCAGAAGTAGGCGATTTCTAATTAATCTATTTCTGGATTTGGCCGCATTTGTTGAGTCAGTCAATTACGTTGGGATATTAACCAGAAGGTTTATTGCACAAATGTACACTTGTGTTTTTCGACTTAGAATTCAGAAACTTAAATCTTACTTCAGAATTGCACAGCAAAAAACCAAAACTTACAATGTTTTGGTTCTGTTTGTATTCTTAACTATTGTTCAGTGCTGGCTGCTGCATTGCTGTAAGGCTCCCAAAAAGGAAGAGAACTTAAGAAAACTGATCTTATAATCTAATGGTTTTTTGATACTACAATGCTGTAATGAAACTTGAGGTGGTTAGGGCACTTGGTATGAAATCCAACAGTTAGTACCACTACATAATTTATTAACTTTTCACATACAGCATAAGATTCTGCTGTTGGATTCGATAAGGCTGACAACTTTATTATGATAATTACGTACTCAGATTAAGTAAGAACCAACAGTTATCAGTAATAAGTGAACTATGGACTCAGACTTATTTATAAGCATTAACTCATTAGGGACAGCAGAGCCCTTTGCTCTCTTACGAAGATACGACTCTCCACTACCTCCTGTCCTGCTAAAACAAAGCCGTGACTTAAGTGGAGTTTGGCTGTATATAGTCCAGCGGCAATTGCTTTTTTGAGTAGTCAACTTGTATCGGTTGTTGGTCAGCATCAAAATTCTATGCGACCTTATACTTGTATAACTTGTATAACCTTAACTGTATGTTTGTGAGAGATTCGGTTTTTGTGCTTTGTCTATTATATTGGTCTGTATTATATTGTCTGCGTTATGTTTCGAATTGGTTTTTGTCCATGTTCTCATGCATCATTCGCTTTGTTTGTTACATATTGTAACGGAAATGGCCTGGGGTACTCACGTTTGGAATGGGGGATCGAAATTCATGGTGTTTCAGTAAATGGGAGCCCCATTTGGGCCCCATTTACTGTCAAATATGACACTGACAAGCGGGAAGTTTCGCACCTGTTCTGGAGATTTCTAGAACTATCTGGAATACCTGGAGAAAAGGATATAAGCGACGAGGAGAACCAGACCAGGAGAGTGAAGTGACAGCCGCGCCTGAGTGCAGAAGAAGTTAAACCCGCGAGTCGGAAATCCGTGTTTTCCGTGTGTTATTGTTATCGTTTGTGAAGTTGACATTAATTTAGAAGTTAGTTTGTTCCTGTTCCGTAGTTAAAGTTGTACCGAGTGGAATAAAAGTTGTAACCAGAGGAAAGAATTTGATACTCGGCCATCCACGGTACAATATAATTCAGACTTTGTGTGGCAATACAGCCCATTTTGATTATCGATATACTATCAATACTAGAGGTATTAATACGTAAAGTATGTATAGTATATAATAAATTTGTGAAACATCAGCTAATCATTGGCCTAAATATTTTGTTTTTATCAATAAATATCTCAATAGAGGTGCAGGCAACCAAACATACGACGTTGAATGGCGCGAATTTTCCATAAACATAAACTAACGACATAACCTTAAAATTAGTTGCCAAACAGTAAAGGGAAAAGTGGTATTCTGTGCAGAATTCTTCGCTGCAGAATGTCGAACCCAAAGGAAAGAATATCTTTAAAATACACTAATTCATCTAATAAGTTCTCGGAACCTTCCGCGGAGTATAACAATCAGTATTGCAGTATCTACTTAACCCGGCTTAAATGTATGGAGCCCCTTCTCATGGAACGAATAGAAAAGAAATGGGGTGATAAGTACCCCATTTGTAAACTGCATAAGCTTACAGAGGAAAAGTATAACAAATGTGTTGTCATTGGTACTGTATTTAAAGACCAAAAATTAAAACCGTCAGTGCTAAAACAGTTGGCTGAAGGAAATCAGTTAATCCCTCAGCCTATTTTAACTCATTTTACCGATGAGTCCGATTTGTTGTTTATGGAGGATGAAGTTCAAAGATATCAAATTGTTGGTAAGTTCAAGAATTTCTTTAAAACTAGGTTAAACTGTATTCAAATTTACTTACTTGGTAAGAAATGTGTACAGCTACTATTAGGTACCTAAGTACTAATTATTTACAGTTAAGTACTCAAAGTAGAAAATTATTTCTATCGATTTTAGAGGTCTAACGAAGAATGATTGCGGTTTTTCTTCTTATTTTCTTATTTGTGGTTTGTCTCATCTCAACGTATTTCTTATTGTCTGTTTGTCACTGAAGAGTAATTAGAGATATTAAATCTTTTATGCAAAACTTTGATTTGCTGTTGCGGATAGTAGTAATAAGAATTTACTCAGGTGTATGTTCAAATACATCTCAGTTCCTCGCTGGGTTCAAAAATAATGTTATAATAAATAAATAACATTAAATAATTTTTAAATATAAAACATTATCAACGTCACACACAAGCATTTAATCCATGAAAACAAATGCATCATCGAGGAGCAACCGGGAGTCATATTAAAGATAATTTCTTTGGAAAGATTAAGGACTGTTGATGCCTGAATGTAAAATAGTCTTCAATATTTTATTCGCAAGTATTCCATGACCACAACCAGTGAACGATTGTGTGAAAAATTCTTATTTTTAAGAAGCTTGGAGAAAAGATATCTCCACATCCGAGGTGTTTTCTAAAGCTTTCCTAAATATCTCCTCCAAATAAACGTTAAACAGTAGGGGTGAAAGAACACAACTTTGTTACTCCCTTATCGATTTTAATTTTTCCAGACAGTTCGCTTTTGATTCTGATTTTGGCTTTTTGTTGTTGATTTGTCGTCCGATACATGATCTTAAAACTTCTAGTTTCAAAAGGCTTTCGACCTGGTTAAACATGATAAACTAATAGAAGTTTTAAGAACATGTATCGGAAAAATATATAAAATATATAAATATATATATAAAAAGTCTATAAAACATAGATGTGCATCAGAATCGACATCCCTACATCTTTCAATTAATACTTGTCTTCGAAGTTTGAGTTTGACCAATGCGATCGTCTAATTTATTGTATATTCTATTGTGTGTTGTTCGGACGAAATACTTCAACATATCAGGATAATGATCCTGGGTTCTTCACATTTCCTGGATATTTTTTTAATAGTGGTGTAAGTCAGTCATCTCTGCTATTACTCCTGTATGATATATAATGCATATATCTATTTGATATGTTTGTCTAATAACATCTTTATTGTTGCTAATAACATCTTTATTGTTGCAATTTGAATGTTATCTTCCCCGGCAGCTTTTCTGTTCTTTAGCTGTTTTGCTGCTTTGATAATGTCCTTCTGCGTGATATAAAATATCTAAATCTGCGTCCAGTCCACGCCTCCTGCACACCAATGTTCTATCTCTCTTGGTCTTGAAACATTTATTTTACGTATTCTCTCCATCTGTCCACTGTCCATTTAATCTTCTATGCTCAGCAAAGGTATCCCATGTTTATCCTCAACAAATTATTACATTATTTTATTGCTAGTGGATCCCTCTTTACGTTTATCTGGGTTAGTAACTATTGTTTTCTTAATTCTTTTTATTGTTTAACCTCTACCTTTATTGCCGCTAGAAGAAGATTGTGGTCGGTCGGAATCGCAGCTCCGGGATATGTCGTGCACGATTTTACTGCATTGTTGTTTACACGATTGTCGTCAGCAAAACAATAGTTTCAGATCATTTGAATCGCTTAGGGAAGTCATAGAAACTCGACAAATTACTAAAATGGTCCTTTTGAAGTGTCGTCTGCCTTCCTTGCAATAAAAACGACTTGTTTGTCGGAAAAGTGGACCGTCTACGACAATCAACAACGGTCAGCAGGTTCCAAGCTGAAACTGCCCCCAAAATATAGTTATGGCGACTGTTTGGTAGTCGGCGAGCTTCCTAAATGAAGCAAAACAATTGCGACAAAAACGTGTTGTCAACAAACCCCTGAAATGCACCGGAAACCACGACTTATGATTCAATTGGTGAACAAAAAAGGACCAAGTCTGCATTTTGTACAACCGTCCTTGCGAAAGTTGAACCCATTGGGCTGCAAAACTGTGAACCAACCTTCAGAAGCCGAAGTTTTTTTATGTTATCTGTAGAAACACACTTGTATCACGTTTGCAAATGTGTACTGGTTGTACGGGTACTGGTCTCATTCCGTTTAATAATGCTTTGTTTTAAGCGAGTTACGACATTTAAAGATTTTGAGGTGGAAACGCTCAGTTACTCCCGGACAGCATAAATTTGATCGCCTGACCGCCAATTTCATCGTTGAATAATATAAGAATAAATAATGTACAATAATGTAATATTTACATCAATCTATGGTTTTTCAGGGAAGATAGATGGCACCAAATTAGTTACCGGTATTACCTGTGCGCTACTAGGAACTGATATCGGAAAAGGAAAATTTGAAGTAGATGAACATATATTTGCTGAATTTAGAGAACAAGTTGAACGGCCTATTTTTGAGTCTGCCGTTTACGTATTATTCGTCAGTGGCCTAAATCTCGTCGATCAAGCAAATTTTGCACCCAATTTGCAGTTATTAATATATTGGCTAAGTGGGGCTTTTGGGGACCATGATAAAGTATCTAAAGTATGCAGAGTTATCATTGCTGGAAATAGCATCCGAAGTGACGCTCCAAAGGCAAAAACTACCATCTCCATGATTTCTAAAGTAACCGAGTCGTCAGATACGATAGAAGCAGTTAAATCTTTAGATGACTTTCTCTTAAAATTATGTCAAGTTGTTGATGTAGATGTTATGCCTGGCGAACATGACCCATCAAATCACATTTTGCCGCAAAAACCAATGCATTTCTGCATGTTTCCCGAATCTTCCCAATATAAGTCATTCAATCAAGTTTCCAATCCGTATCGATGCGAGTTGGATGGATTTAAATTGCTAGGATCTTCGGGTCAACCAATTAGAGATATTATGAGGTTTGCTGATGTGTCGACCAGTTTGGAAGCTATGGAAGATTGTTTGATCTGGAATCATTTAGCTCCCACAGCTCCAGACACGTTAGGTTGTTTTCCATATTACGATAATGATCCTTTTATTATCGATGACTGTCCTCATACATTTTTTTGCGGGAATCAGCCTGAATTTGCGTCTAAAATAGTTACAGGTTAGTAAATAACATAATAATTCTAACAGTTTCTTATATTAAATTGTTTTCTTTAGGAGGAAGTGGTCAAAAAGTATGTTTAATAAGTATTCCAGACTTTTCCAAAACGTTTGAGGCAGTTCTTTTGAATATTCAAAACCTAGATTGCCAAACCATATCTTTTGAAACGAGATAGTATAGTATATGCATGTGAACATATTTCAGTTTATATCAAATTTATACCAGTTTTTTTGGAAATAAATGTGCTATTCTTAATATTTAGTCTTTATTAGTGTATGTTTTGTATGTATTTTTTTTGATGTTTTTAATATGATCAAGATATTGAATTTTTCTACACTGGTCTGGGGAAAGTAGTAAAACATTATCACTAAAAACATATTTATTTACAAAAACCAAAAGCATAAATTTGGCTTCACTTAGGCGTAACTCATAAAAAAAAGGGTGATTTTACCGGCGTATCTATAAATTCGTCACTCTTATCAGTTAAGAATAATTTAATATTTGAAATACATTTAGTCTGCGTGTACAATGCGTTCACTCATTACATGAGCTGTCGCCATATATACAGGGTTGCTCATTAGTGCGTCAAAGTGCGATATCTCAGTAAATATGAACTTTACAAGAAAATACTTCCTACGAAAGTTTTTCATGTTTAAAAGGTCCACATTTTAAAATTACTTTCCAATATACGGGGTGTATCATAAACGTGTGGTAGTTACCAACTTTGGTTTTTTAAATGGAACCGCCCCTTTTTCATTCATTTTCAGATTTGTGGTCAAAATTTAAGTTAAGTTTGTGTCAAACGTTTTACCTGAAAAATTTACCATTTCCGAGTTATTCGTAAAAATGTGAAAGTTTTGACAGCTACTGGGTTCCACAGAAATCGATGCTGTACACTACCCGCTGCGAATTTTGGAAAACAGTTTTCAGCAATTCTAACAGAACATCATGATCTACGCGTAGATATGTTTTAAATTATAAGTAAATACTTCTAAACCGCGCAATTAGCCTCTAAACTTGCATGTTTTTAAACCTCAAAAAGTTGCTTATTTCAAATGGAACCCCCTATTTTTTTTCT
>NW_026018165.1:12408794-12419582 GCF_020466585.1 Dendroctonus ponderosae | reverse complement strand
TGGTAACTACCACACGTTTATGATACACCCCGTATATTGGAAAGTAATTTTAAAATGTGGACCTTTTAAACATGAAAAACTTTCGTAGGACGTATATTCTTGTAAAGTTCATATTTACTGAGATATCGCAGTTTGACGCACTAATGAGCAACCCTGTATAATTAATCGCAAGCATAAAGTCTCTTATTTTATTTTATGTTGATTGTTTTCAATATTAATGTAAGACATGGCACAATTATATACCAAAGTGATAATGAGCACAGTGAATATAGCGGTAGTGACTCTCCTTCAACTAGACTTAACTTAATATGTACAATATTGTTATAAAAATTAAAATTTAGGAGCACAATTTATTATCCAACCTCAAGTATAGCTTTGACATGGGAGTCAGCCAATTCGCGAGTTCAAAAGTCTAGACGCCCCCTGGTGGCTAAAATGATAACTACAAGTTAAGTAGTAATTTGACACTTGCTTTGTTGACTTTGGTGTTTACATCTGATTGTAATTTGTTTTGTTTGTTCTAATCAAGTTTTGTAAGCTTTTAAGAAATAGAAACAGATCTAAAAGTGTGTAAGTATTGTTTTATGTTATAAATGTCATCAACTCCAATAAATAAACAAGTCTGGCAAGTCTCAACTGTCACTCTACAACGAGTAATTTGACGTTTCTGAACAGACTGACAGAACACTTCTGAACCTCTTACCTGCATGTGTGCTTTCTGATTCAATTATGAAAGAAGGGCATTTTTTTTAAATACAAAATTTGCCTCAGTTTAAAGACGTTTCGCAATGTTTTATTTGTAATGTAAGGATTTTCCGATACAACCGTTTCTTTCTGGCCACTGTTAAGAGATGATCAATGCGCATATTATTTACAATCAGAAGAAAAAGCAATACGTATTCAGGTTAATTAATTCGATGAAGGCCAATTTAATATTTCGTTCCTCTATTTTTTCCGCTCCCAAAAAGTGAAGTATAAAAGAACGGGAAAATATTTTGACCAACATTTTAAATACAACTTAAGAAAGAAGGAAAAAGATTAAGTAAAAAATGTTTTATTAAAAAATCACAGTTTGTACGATTTTGGCAATAATTTATGTTACGTGTTATGTACATTTTGTTTAACCTTAACTCTAAAACCTGCGACGAGGACTTCGGAATGATCTATTTCCTTCCTTTTCGTCATCCACACATTCTAGTGCTGCGATGTTGAAGTATATATTGCCCATGAAATTAGCGATCGGAATATCAGTTTGACTTTTTAAACATTTGTAAAGATGTTCGTCACATTCACAATGTGATTTTGTGTAGATAGAATTGTTGGACAAGTTGTACTTCTGGGAGCGCGCCCTTACTTTAACTGGGCACAAATCGTGGGTTCTACAGCACACATCCACAGTCGGTTCGGATCCTAAGTCGTAATAATTTTGAGCTATGTCACCTGTTCCACACCATTTTGTCCCTAGGAGTAATAATAATATGAGAAATGTAACCAGTAAGGTATGGTAATTAACCAAGAAGAACTAACCGGGTATAATTCCTTTGAATAAACTGAAAGGATCATTAGCCAAAATTCCTCTTGCTTGCTCAAATGGGCTAGCTGTTGAATTGCGAGTATCTCTTTTGATGTTCCCTGTATATTCCTCTAGTTCTTTACATTGGTCCATCAGCGTGAGCATTTCCAGGAAGGTAATTCCAACGGGACGCGCTTTCTTTGCAAAACTACCAAGAACTTCAGAATATTGCTCCGGTTTACTAAAAAAAATAACATTTGTTAAATAAACGTTTTAAGTGTAAAATGGAGAAGTTGATGACGATTGAACGATTGAGAACGTTGCTCTATGATAAAATGCTGAACTAGATATATTTTAAGTTGTGTACTTTCTACAGGCGTCGTTATTTGCTTATGGGGGAAGAAACAAGATAGTTAACCGATCAAAAGTCGTTTTATCTAATATATTTTAAGGTTTCGTATAGACCTGGGTAAAACTGGAAATTTTTTGGAGTTGGCGCAGTGCTTCGCAAATGGTTTTGTGCGCCAACTCAACGCACCGGCGCGTAACTCTGTTCCGTTGCTGGCAAGTTGTTTTTCGATTTATTTTAAGGGCCATTTATTAACAATATTTTAAGTCAAAATTTGAGAATTTTTCAGTTTTAGCGAAGTTGCTGTTTCCTCGAATTTTATCAATTTTTTCAATTTAAAATTCAAAAAATTCAAAAAAATTAATTTTTCTAAAATGTTTAAAATAAATTTTATTACAACACTTGCCTCCTTCGTCGTTTCGTAAAAAGTGTTGAAATAATACAACTACTTTTTTTTAAACAAACAGAATGACATACAGAATATAACAGAAAGTTTATAATAAATTATTTGGAAAACTCATCACCCCCATCCGTCTGAAGACTTTAGAGTTGGTTTAAAAACTGTGGCTTTTTAGTTTTGGGTTGAATTTTTTTTCTTGCTTTACTTTACACTTGAAAACGCTCTATTTTGTAAAGTTTCACTCAAAAATACTGACAATCTGGAGGTATGTTACGCCAAAAATTTATAGCTGAAGCGAAAACCTTTTCAGCGTCGAATTCGGGGCAACAACGAAAATAAGTTTTCCCATTTTTTCCGGAAAATTATTAAAGTTTTCTGAAAAACCGATCACAAAACTAAAAGTTTTTAATCGAAAGCGCAAAATATAATAAGTCATTATTTTCTGATCTTTTTGATCATGATGTTTTTCTTCTTTTCCGACAACCATGGGGTCTTTTCAGCCAAAAAGGACACACCTAATTTTGTTAGAAAATTGGCCTCGAGCATCGCTTTTCAGGAAACTTTAGAAAACCCTTTTGAGCTTCGAATTTGGCGCAAAAACCAAATATTTTTTTTTACTTTTTCCGAAAGCAATTACGATTATCTTGAAAAAAACGATTAGAAAGCAAAAGTTTACAAAAAATAGTTTGGAAAATTCTCTACCCTCATCGCTCTGAAAGCTTAATTAAATTTTCAGGTCTTTCCAGGTTTAGCAAAGTTTTTCTTAAGCAATTCTTTCTAGGCAGAGAAATTTCTTAGAAAATTGGCCTGAAGCATCGCTTTCCAGGAGATTTTAGAAAACCCTTTTGATCTGCGAATTTAGCACAAAAACCAAATAATTGTATTTACTTGTTTCCCAAAGTAATTACGATTATCTCGAAACAACGACCAGAGAGCAAAAGATTACAAAAAACTGTTTGAGAAATTCGCTACCCTTATCACTCTGAAGAATTTTAAAGTTTATTTAAAATTCCAGGTCTTTCCAGTTTCAGCAAAGTTTTTCTTCAGCAATTCTTTCCAAGCAAGAAACGCATTGTTTTCTAAAGTTTTACTTAAAACACTGACAATATTCCGGTATTTTCTGTAAAAAATGGTCAAATAAATTCTATTGGAACACTCTCCTCCTTAACCGCTTTGTGAAGACTTTTTTAAAAACTTTTGCAGTTTCGAATTTTGGACAAAACCCTAATAATTTTTTCTGGGTTTGTTCCCCAAAATATTTACAGAACAGAACAAGCGAAATTTTATAATCAATTATTTGGAAAATTCGACAACTTTGTCGCTGTGAATAATTTAATTATTTTTAATTTCAGTTTCTTCACTTTTCGGACAAAACAAAACTCTTACTGTGGAAAACGGAGGGTCTTTGAATCGAAAAAATTAATACATCGATTTTACAAGAAAACTGGGCGTATTTATAGTTTGGTCTTCTTTTCCTTCACTTGGTATCTTTTTCGAATACCCGTTTTACTTTTGGGATAAAATCCTTTCGCAAAAATTAGTTTTCCAAAAAAACGATCACAAATAAATTGTGAGCAGAGTCTACGTTCGCTTCCGGATAAGTTTTGGCCACCATACAGCTGTTTCTATATCTTTGTTAACCATTATGTAGTTGATTTGGTTTCGTATTATTGTACCATATTTTCCATCTTTTGGGGCTTTCCAGGTATATAATCTGCGCGGAGGCATCTCGAAAAATGTGTTTATTATAACGAAATGCAAGTACAGAGCTTTTCTCCACGCGCATTTCTTACTCCAAGTCCATGGGGTCCAATACTGTTTCCTGATCTTCTTCTTCCTACTTTTGCATCTGAATTGCAGTGTTCCCTAAATCAACAATATTGCTGCCTAGATAAGCAGCAGCAAAGCAACATCAGAAGCTACTAAAAGCTGCAAATAATGGGAAAGTTGGATGGGTGCAAAGCAATCGTTTTAATATTGCCAAAAGTGCACTTTCACAAAGCTGTACAGATAGAAATAAACAGATTAAAAGTTTCAGTGCAGGAATGGGCCATTCTGCGACTTTTAAGATTGGCAGCCCATGTGAAACATGGAAGTGCGATTTTTTTGTTGGAGGAAGCGGCAGCTTCTGGCAGAACTCTTATGAGTTTAATAAAGCACAAATAACCTGCTTGTTGGGATCACAACAACAAAACACAAGGATATTTTAACATGGATGAGTCTGCAGTATCAGCCATTCAAAAGGTATTCAAGGTTTTGGCCACAAAAGATCGGAAACAGAGATGTGTAGTAACTAGTACGAAGCGATTAGTAGGTAGATACATTTAATCTGCATCAATCGCCCATTGTCATAAATTTTGCTCTAAACATTCTTAAACCATGATTAAAGGTAATGCGCCAACTAAAACATTACATTGGTGGTGTGTTATTATTATTATTATATTCAATATATCAATGTTGAAACAGAAGACTTACACAAACCATGTTGTTAAGTGCCTGAAAATCTCATTCGCTGTGGCTTGGAATGTGCATGGAAAAACACGAGCAAAAGTTTGAGCACAACGGCCATGTAGTTATTTTTATTGTAAAATAACTGCAATTTGTTAAGTAATGAGGTTCTATATACATTTTCAACACATGGAAATTTTAGAAAAAAAATATATTTTAAAATTAGTTGGTAAACCGAAAGAAAATTGTGTGTAAGCAGAACTTTATTTTGGACTCTATCTGCTCTAAAAATAGTTTCGGGTAGGCGTAAATCCTCCTATATGCATATATTTTGAAAGGCGTGTGACTTGTTATTCATGTAGATTATCTATTAATCGTTGTGTCTCAAGAATTGCATACAAAACTTTTAATTACTTTATTCTACTTTCGGAATTGTCGCAACTAAGTTTCATGCTAATGGGGTAATTATATTCAAGGTAATTTTGTTACTTGCATTTACATGGTTTAACTAAAGATGATGCGTTGAAAAATACAGCTAGTCATACTAATTAAAATATCTATCTTATTGCTAGTTGGCATGATTAAAGGCCTTAATTATATAGACCCATATCACGCACGCATATTTATTGCTCTTTGGAACTTTATTTTTTCCAAATTGCTTTAGCAAGTTTAGACTCATCAAGCATACTAATGAAACATTTAAGTATATAATACATTGGAGGTAAGGAATGCATGTAATTTAACTGATTTACCTCAATATAAGGAAATAATGACACCATTGTTGCTAAATTACTATTGTTGAAAACACTAATGATAAGTAAAATGCAGGTTAATTACATTGATATATCTATCTATTGTATTGCATCAGATCGGAATTTCGAGCTTCAATTAATCGAAAAATAATCGTTTGCGTATCGTAAAGCGACATCCATTGTGCAGATATATTATCATGTAACCTAAATTAAAGTGGTATATTTTTAAATATACAGGGAGGTTCACCTTACGCAAAACTATTGGCGTAGAACCGCATTTAGACTGCCAACTATTTCCAACTATACACAGTATTTGGCTTTTGACTAAATAGTTTTAGATAAAGCACGTTTTCTTAGTGAAGCAACAACCTTTTCAAATTAACAATAGACCATCGAATCTCTCAAAACTTTTTCGATTGCGGAACACTTTCCAATTCCAGAAATTTTAACGGAACACTTACTTTATTATAATACTACTAAAAAAAGTCCCCACATTTTTCATGGAGCCCACATCAGGGCGTACGAAATAATGTCAAGCAAATGTTTTCGCGGAACACAATATGGAAACCTCTGCTTTAGAGTTTACATGTTTCAAGAGTATTGAAATTTAAAAAAACTCGACATTTACACGTTTGCATTTAAAAAAAATATGGAAAATGCTCAATTTGTTTATGTGACCCATAAGTATTTACCAAAACGTCCCATCAAAAAACTCTACGGCGAGTTTCGATTAAAATAACAGCAAAATGTGACTTATTTCAATAAGAGCATTAAAAAATAACTTTGATCTCCTCTATTTCTGTATCCATTGACTTCTTCGAATAAGTATGATGTGATAGATCCTATAATTTTTCCCGCAGGAATGCACCATTAATTCTTTTATTATTGCTTATGGTAGACCCTTCCCATATAATGAAGTTTCACACAAATATTTTATTGTTATTGTTGTATTATTTTTCTCAGTATTTTTTACCTGAAGTCTTAGTCCAAGATTCAATATATATTTTTATTCACAGCAACTTTTTAAATTTCATCTATAACTTTTTGTTCATATTCAATAACAGATTTATTAAAAATGTTGTGTAAAATAAACCTGAACGTAATACGTTTGGAGTTTAAAATGTTTGCGTATAGTCATAATGCTCGAAGTAATATTGTTAATAGTATTAACAGTATTAATTATAGTACAGTTGTGGTTAGCCATTGCCCTTAAACAATTTACATGATTTCATAACATTAAGAACACTCGAATTCGATGCTAACTCATTTTTTATGCAGAACTGTTATTAGGACAATTGTTATTCCTTTAATACTTACTTCAAATATTGTTAACCAACTTTAAAAATTATCTTTTCGACGTCTGTTTTTATTTTTTTAACGGTTTTACCACCTTATAGATTTCTTTCTTCATCAGTGGCCGGTGTTACAAGCATTGTTCTTATGATTTAGTTAATTCCGAGTTTCTCAACCTGCTTAATAATTCAAGTACAATTGATTATATCTGTTCGCGATCAGGTCGATCGAATCGCCCTCAATATTGATTTCCGAAGAACTTTTGTTGCGCATTATATAGACAAAGGAAGTTCATTTAATCTAGTTTTAATCATCTCATGTTTTTATTGACCGTTACATTATAATGATCTGATATTGATGGCTACAAACTCGTCGCTGCACGGCAATCATTAGCAGATCTTGCTCAATCATTTCACTTAAATCCCATAGAGTTACTTACATATGCAAGTATAAAACCATGTAAAAAATTCAGATTTTAACAGCTTTTAAACTGATTAAATATAATTTAAATACAAAATTAGAGATTTGAATAAATTTTGCTATTAGACGGAGGACAATTGTTACGACCAAAACTTAATATTGCGTGTATCAGTCTCTATCTATGCATGTACCGATGGCACACTTTGTTCCCATCTGCTACGGATCTTTTTGTGGTTTCTATGAAGACGCTTCGACATGAACAGAAATGGTCAGTGAATTTTAAGTCTCTCCAGTTTTGGTAGTGAGCTTGTTGTTTTGTATGTCGTGATTTTCTATTATTTGTCGGATTCTAACCCTGAAGCTTGAAAGAATGTGCAAGAATATTCGTTTTTTTGCATTTCTGCAGTCTTACATTCGTCTTTCTCTTTATAGACACTGCATCAGAAGTAGCTGTTTTGCAAGATTTGAAAATATTTGTTTTATTTCTTGTGGTTTCAAAATGGTGAAGTAATAGTGGAATTGATAGACCGAAAGGGCCTACACTTGATATGCTATGCGAAAGTCTTGAAAACATTTACTATTTTGGGGGAGATTTTTTTGAAAAATCGTATACGAAATGCAGTATAATATCGCTTGAATTAACAAATGCTATGCAATGCACCAAATGTGATATTTAATAGCCCAAATCCCAGCAAGCGCACAGGTCATTCACGACGTATGATACCATTTTTGAAGGAGCAATTAAAATCACCGAAACTGGTAGTTAATAGTTTAAGCAAGTAGTCACGATCAAGTAATTGGTATAAATAAATACCTATATTTTTCGCTTTGCAAATGTAACTTATTTTAATTGTAAAGTGATAATGAAAATTTTCGTGGCCAAGAAACCTTCCCATGCCATTTTGCTTGTGATCACCTTACTTAATTTACTTTATGTAATTTGAAGTGATTGTATACCTTTATAATGTAACAGTGTCCATTTTTGGATCTTTTCTACAAAATATAACTATACTTTAATCCAAATTGTATATTACCAAGTATTTTAACACGATTAACACCCTTTTGCTCAATATCCTGTGTATATCGACAAAATTAATTAGGAAACTTTATGTTATAAAAATAAATCAGGCTGTAACCTCTATGTGCACAAATTGTGGAAATTATTTTGTGGTTTGCTATATTTCTGAATTCATACCAGCAAAAGTTGTGCAATGTAATGATTGCCTTGACTTCCTAGACACTTATTAATGTGAATTCTTTAAAACCATGAACTTAAATTAGACTTGAACTAAAGAAATGTTAGGAAATGAACGTTTTTCAAGGTAATAATTTCATTGCATTCATTAGGAAATATTCAGATATATTTTATGCAGGCAACTTCTCTTTTAATTGTCCCTATATCAGGCAACCTGTTTTTATAGCGCCATGTTTAATGCTGGCTCTATTTTTCATATTCCTATTAGAGAGCTCAATAGTTTGCAATGTTTTCTCTAACGCTGTTTCAAACAACAATTTCTTAACTATTTTAAGGTAACAAAATTCCATTTAGAATAGCCATTTTACTATCTTCAAAATGTGTAATTTTTTGAAAACGTCATTTCTCCGAAGCTGTTGAATACATCAGTCGTCATGTCCTGTTTGATAGTCCACCCTGTCCCAACAACTGTGTTTGCTGTTAACTGTAAATATCTTCCCCAAGAGCTCGGACAAATTTAAAATATATAAATATTTTCCAATGGAGCTCGTATGAAATGGAAGTTTTCTAATTAGGCTTTAAGTATCAAAAATCTTAAAGAGTCGCATTTTAAATACGTATTATCACGCAACTGGTGGACCACTGGATGAATCTGGATAATTATTAGAACTTATTCGAAAGAGATTCATAAATACCTACATATTTCCTTATATAGGCTTTCTCAGAAATATTTAATATTTAAAAAAGAAGAGAAAAGGGTAATTTTTTATAAACCATCGAGGGTTAAGAAATTTCGAAGTCACGTTCACATCCGAATGTTCACGGGTTCCAGTGCATTGATATAGCGTTTTCTATATCAGAATGCTAAAACACCCAAAAAGAAATACACAATATTTTGAAAATGTTGGGTCTTTCTGGAATCATCTGGAAAATGGAGGATGGGACGCCAGCTTGCTTAAAGCTGGTAAGAATTTTGTCTGATCCACAAATGCTCTACTTTGAACTGAGTTTAATTTTTCGAAAAGCAACCGAAGTCTAATGCATTCTCTACATTTTCTATTCTTGGGTAATGGTTTGGAGGAAATTTTCTGCAGTACTAAACATATTTTATTCTTTCTTTCCAGGTGGCACTTTACCGTCTTTGTGCGTAAGTTTGGCATTACTTTTCCCTTGGTTGCCATATACATGAAGAACTTTTAGTCCCATGTTGTTGATTTGTATTTTATGATTTTGTTGCCTTTTTTTATTCGACGATGAACGACGAGGGAGATTCTGGATTCTGGCTAGGGTTCTTTCAAAAGGTAAAACGTTTTAATTATAAATATTCATCAGACCGAGCTGGCTTTCCGTAATAAAACTATTGCCACCGTTTTGATCAAAACTGTTAAAAATTTTCAATAATTTCCGACCTGCAAAGAATGGATCAAGCGGTTAATATCAATTGTCCAGCAAAGTGTTGGTATTAACGTTTATACATATACATATAATTACAGGGTTTAATCCTGCTGAAATAATAATTTCCTGGCGAGTGCCGGTAATTTTACCTCTTTTTTGCAGCAATCACAAAATTCATACATTTATTCCAGGTTTTCATTAGAGAGTCAATTTATAGATATTAATTACGTAAAGGCATTAACACGACTTTAATATGCAAATATAAAAATACCCTCGAGACACAAGATACATTTTTTCGAGATGGTAAAAGAGTGTTAATTCGCTAATTTAATTCAATGTTTTATACAGGATTATAGCCAAGGCCTGTGTAGAAGCGGATAAAAAATTGTGATTTTTAAAAAGCGTTACATTTGACAATTTAGTTTGACCAAAAATATTGACTTGAGTTTAATGAGAATCTAATCGACAGACAACATACGTATTAAACCTTAATCTTGTAAATGCTCATCTCATTATTGAACTGAGAAAAACAATCTGAACTGATAGTTCTTGTTTCATAAATGTTTTTCAATCAATTTTATTCAGTTCGACTCAACTTGTTTCATAAAAGATTTTAACACGTGATTTTTACGTCACCACATCTGCTCGACGCTCACATAAAGGCATGATCGTACCTGAAAAGCTGTTGAAAGTCTACTTTTCCCACCAAAGAAAATGTAGCAAATTTAACATGAATATTTGCTTGAAACTAACAGTTGGTAGATTTGTGCTTGACAAAAGAGGATGTTATGTTCCCCAGCAATTAGATTTACTATTTACCATATGTTTTACTAGCTTATACCTTGTTTGTTTGTGGTGGCAAATTAACTGGGAACAAATATGTGTGCACATTAATGAATTTCTACCCAATTATCAACATGAAGGAAAGCCATAATTTTCATCAATTAATAATTTAAATAACTTTCATGGCCTACATGCAATGTGTTCGGCGACTAATATTCAAGTGTACAGGGTGATTAAAAG
>NW_026018165.1:12399154-12407935 GCF_020466585.1 Dendroctonus ponderosae | reverse complement strand
AAAACAGTTCTAAATTAATGTTTAAAGCAGCGCTATCTGTATTCGTAAAAACTTAACATTTTGTGTGTCGCATGGAAAGTACTGTGTATTAGTATTGCATGTAGAAGTAAACCAAACTAACTCGCCCTGTTGCGTTAGAAAAAGTATCCACATATGAATCACCCTGTATGAACAAGTCATTTGATGAAATTCATAGTGGAGTATTATTGAACTTCCGAAAATTGAGTACAAATATTGCCTGTAATTTTTGTAAATAAAACATTTTATATTTTCAGAAAGTGCTTTTTCAAAAAATTGGGACTGATTTTTTGTGCAGAAAATATGATGATAAATAAATTAGCTTTGAAGCGCTAAGACCACTTTCATAAGGCTTCTATGCAAAACAGTTAAATATTCACTGGATACTTAAGTATTTACACTTTAACATACATTTACACATGCCTACTGAGTTATGCTAAACAAACCTATAAAATAGAATATTAATAAAGTAAAATTGCCTCCTACATTGCCTGAATAAATATTAGCACCTTTGCCATATTCGATATCTAAATGTATTATATTCAAAGCAGATTTTAAATATGGATATCCTCAGAAAGTCGTTCGGTTGAAGTGAAGATGTACTTTAAGTAAAAAAAGCCACCGGAAAGCTAATCATACGAAGTGATTGTCCGTTAGTTGATGAAATTTGATTCAATTATCGGTAGAAACTGCTTTGGCGTTGAAACCAAAATTCCTAGTTTAAACAAAAGACTTTTGAAAATTTTAACGTTGAATTTAAAGTTTTAATATATTTAATCTTCTTAACAATACAACAACGTTTTGAGTACATTAAGTAATGCTTTTTGTGCGACTGACATTCTCATCTGCATTACTATTAACTGAAAAACCTCTGCACAACTGTACTTTCGTACATCCCCGAAGAAAATAGCGAGAAAAATGACAAAGGGGACGACGAAAAATATCCATAAATACCAACATAGAACATAAAAGAGACCAGAAGAGATACATTATCACGAGAGCCATTGATATACGGAGGAGAACAATTAATATTTTGCTATGAGTTTTCAATAAAACATTATTAATTTGACTGAAACCGCTACAATGTGAAATTCGATGTTAAAAACCGGAGACATTCTACACTGAGCTCAACTATAAAGTTTATGACTAAATAAAATCGAGGTTTTCGTGTGATATTCTGTCTTGCAAATTGGGCTCCTTGGACACATCAAGGGAATATTTTTCTATCTAATTTTTTAAAGACTTAAATTTGAGTTGTATGCTATGTTTATAGAAGCTGAAGTTATTAGATGTAGCTATTAAAAATTTACAGCAAAATTTGATCCACTCATCACAACATGAATGATAAATTCGAGCAGTTTCGACCCAGAAAGCGAAATATTTGAATATCATAAATATCATACATTGAGCAGCAGCGGATTTAGCGTTCAAGTCAGAAGGGGGGTCTGTAGTAGAAATTCAGTATTTTGCTGTCTATGAAATTTAAAAAAATAACGTTAAAATTATTCCAAAATATATAGAAACCTCCTCTCTTTTGAACAGAAATGTTTCGGTAATTTTATAAATGCGCAAAAAATTGTTGATCTCAACTTCAACTCCCAGATCTACTCGTAGTCCTCCGATTTCCCATTGAATTATTTTTCAATAGAGCTTAAGAATATTGCAAGTGTGTTTTTAAGAGCTAAGCTATTTTTATCAGAAATGTTTGAAAGTGTAGCAAATGGCATCGAAGTGGACCTTATTGATGATAAGTTTGTTGGTAACATCTGCAATGAAATGCTCAATCGGTAACCTAATTAAAGTAACAAAAGAATAAAAACATTTTCCCATGTGATGAATGCAGCAAGGAAATATTTAAGAAATCTCACGGCATCTGAAGTGAGAATGTTGGAATTGTCCGGGAGAGTTACGAAATTCTATTGAGCGCGGTGCACCAATGATTGGTGAATTAATACCAGTAGAACTCGTTAAAAAAAAACAAAATTACTAAAGAGAATACAATGATGCAACAACATTCCACACACGGCAAAACAATGCAAAAAATTAACAAGTAAACCGAAAGGAAAACTGATCATAGTAGAACCTATTAAAAAAAGCGAAGATATTAAAAGAAACATGGAAGAGAAGAAAACCTTTGCATGCTAGGAGTTGTGTCCAAAATAGACTATGTGTACGTGATGGAGGAATAGTGGAAAATGTGATAGTTGTACAAAAAAAGTAGATAATTTAAGAATTCGGAAAAAGAAAACAACAACAACAACAAGAAGAAACAACAAACGGCTTATATGAAAGAAAATAGATTACTGACTGATCAAATGCGCTTTAGAAGCAGAAAGTCTGGTGAAAGTGCCTTACACAGTCTATTCCCCTTTGTCTGAAAGCCGTATTGGAAGCTGGAAAAATGTAAGTTTAGTTTTTTTAGACTTTCCACATGCATTCGAGACTATTAATAGAAGGCTACTTCTCAAATTGGAATACTATACGTATATACAATACGTTGATACATCAATATTCATGCATCCTCATAATTCAGAGCTCAATAACTTGCAACAGATTGCAAACAAGGAATTACAAATTATAAGAGGAAGTAACAGATACACCGAGGAGACCGATATCTTACATTAATAAATATAATGTTTTTTTTTTCTAGGTTCTATTTGGACAAGTTTATTTTTTAATATAACTATTTTTCTAAATAAATCTGTTTTTTATATTTAAATCAGAAAATGTGAGTTACTTGCATCTTATGTGCATAGCGAGGCTTTGTTTATATTCAGTTTATACTCGCCACATTCTTGATGGAGGTTCACGTTCTCTCTCATTCTTCAGGAGCAAATAAAACTAAACCAGACACTTTCCTCTTATTTTATGTAACACTTTCTATGTCGCAAATAAAAGAATTGTTAATCTACGTTAACATTCAAGAAGAAAGTTATTTAGCACATATTGAATGGGTTGATTCAGATTTTTTACCGCTAATGTGATTTGGGTTTTGAATTACTCTTCAGCGGTTTCTCTAGTTTGTATATCGTCTCGCACAATAATTTACTTTTATGTTAATTAGGCTGATAGTACATATAAATTAACAACGCCTTTGGCTTAAGATTTCACGGTTTTGATTAGTTAATATTTGCTTAACAAGTTTTCACAAATTATCTTAATGCCAAAATATATCAACGAATAAACCAGTCCGATTACGAGTCGACTAATCTCGAAACAAACTATACCAGACAACCATTTCAGTTGCATATTCCAATTATTTCCCCAAATTTATCATAAATTTGTCGCTAACGGAAGGACCAGCTATAAATGATATCAACATAGTTGTAAAGATGTAGAAATTATGGGGAAAAAACGTTAAATAATACTTACAAAACTTCAATAATTTCGCAGTTTAACAGTAATTTCCTTGGTCCGAGTTCGACAACGGCAATCGTCTGATCATGAAAGTACACCATTCGCATAGAATCGCTAATTTTTCGTCCGCTGTAATGCTTCAAATTTTCATTGGATTCGTCTGGTCGAGCAAAAGGCCCTCTAAACCGGAATCTTCCTAACGACGGTTTACCATGAATTTCCATAATGCATAGCAGCAAAAAAATTGCAAGCATAACCACATATTGACTCTTTGTCAATAGAACCATGGTGGGTAGATGTCAGATGGTGATCACTCTATTTGGCTACCTGTGAAAAACAGATACCTTTAAATGCAATATAAGACAAAAATTTGGAAGGAAATACGCTATAAAACATACAACTTTGATAAACTAGAGTTTGGCCTAATATAACTAGACATGGAAGACTGACGATTGTTACCTTGGTAAGTTATGGCCATGGAAGGAAGTGTTAAGCCACAAAAGTGTAGAATATGAAAATTTGTGGAAAAACATGCAAAATATTAATAGACACGTTTTTCGAGTCTTTTGTATGTGAAAGTTGATTGCACTATTTGGAGTGAGATCTAAATAAATTACGTCAGTTTCTTCAATTACTTACGTTTCGTAAATGCATTTCTGCATCTTCAGAGCCTAGCAATTTACAAAATAAAATGTAACAAGAAGTTCAAACCTTGACTATGGTATAAAGTGTTAGTTTAAAACGATGAAACTGCAACAATAGCAAATAAAATATTTTTTATAACTTTGTTACTCGATTTAGTTTATTATGACCTTATTAGAAATATGCTTTATGCTTAGTGAGTATAGATTCAGTTGAGATCGCTTTGAAGATTTTTATTTTATTTCTTATTTTAAACCCTAAGATCAGATTGGTGCAAGTTTAGCAAATTTTAATACTAGCTAACTAAGACTGTCTCAAACTCATTAAAACTAGAGGGTCACTATTTTGGACAGTTCACTTCTTTAACAGAACAGCATTAGTACAAAGGGAGAAATGAAATGGTCTAATAATACTAGAACTTGTGATAATAACATAAATGTGAACAGTTATTAAACAGATTTGAAAAGACAGACAGAAAAGAAATAATTTGGTCATTTTCACTATAGTGAGACACCAGTATGGCCTTACCGACCGTTTCCGATAAAATAGTATTTTCCTTTTTATCCCACAATTATTTGTCTATAATCTGGAAAAAAATGTGTCTTATTTTGTTTAGAAATACATAATGGTTCAAAGCATATATTACTGAATTGCTCAAATAAGATACTCAATTAGTAAATGTATAAAAATTAAATCCTCTCAACATGTTGAAACAAGCAGGATTTATTTTGTTTATTCAAATTTGATTATGAAATGTTAATACAGTCTCAAGGTATGCAAAATGATCACACTGTAGGTGTACAAGTTTAGACTCTTGAAATATTTACTTCTAAAACAATTTGTGATATAAATTGTCGAGATGTTTAGCATAAAATGAAAGTTACATTTACACATTTAAGCACTGGTTTCGGTAGCTACAGTTAAATACCTGCTCATTAATACGATTCTATTTACTCCATAATATGTTCATAATCACCATTCGAATGCGCATGTTAAGTGTGTTGTGTGTGTTGACTTTCGTCATCAATCATTTTAATTATTAAATATGATTTTCATCCATCCAATTTAAAATAGTGGTAGCTATTCTCGTTTATATCCTTTATTAACTATTTTAGTTTTTGCTTAAGTGCAGAAATTTGTTGATGGGTCATCCAGAAGCATTTACTACTTTTTCGATTGTTCCATAATTAAATTAATTAAAACATAAACAAAAGTGGACGTTATTAAAATTTAAAATTTTAATTATTAATTTAACAGCGCGTTATTTAAGCTGAGTACTATGCTGTGAGTGTATCAAAATTGATAAATTATTCACAGAGGTAGTTACTAGCCAATCAATCGGACTAGAAAAAAATGTATTAACTATTATTGCGTAAGAAAGTTAACAATATATCTAGGTGCGCTTGCAATGTACCATTATTTAATTATTTTCTTCACTGATAATTATTGTACTAACAGAAAGCAACTTAAGCAAACATTTTGTTACCACAACGGAAAAATTACTTAAACTCATAATAAATTGGATAAATAATGTGATAACAAGTCTGAGACTAGAAAACTAAGACTCAGTTTCTCATAATCCATATATATAGAGGCATAAAAATCTACAAGCTGAGATTTTTCAAAAATATCTGTAATATACATTGGTGATAAACTACAAATAAATTTTGCGATATATTTAATAAACTTCTAATACAATATCATACCTATGAGAAATTGATGGAAGTCCCAAGAGTATCTACTTGTCCCTTTAGGTTTTTAGACACTATCACATAATGGTTCTAATAAAACTTGAGGTACTTTTCAGTTCCCGCTTTATTAGCGAACCCGCGATTGGTACCGCGGTTTAGGTATTCTTGCTATGCTTTGCGTACTGTGAATGAAATATGAATCGCTTGTGTCTGTGCAGATATGCACTTACTTTTTTGAAAGTAGTACCATAGTGGTACTGCAGTCGGTATAGTCGAGTTGTGAATGCCAACGAAGAAAATTGGCATTCGTTTTTCTTGGGTGCCGGATTATAACAATCAATTTGAGCAGAAGGCATGATTATGATAATTCAAGTATAATCATAATTTTGGGTTCTTTATGGATTTAATTGATTTACTCTATACATAAATAAGTATATGAAATTGGTCACAGTTGTTTCAATAAATGAATGTTAAAGTGAGCCAGTGCTCCACTTTTTCCGATACTTACACAGCTTTTCCGTTTTCTAAAAATCCGTATTAGTATTTTTCCATATATAAATTTTCAGACATTTACGATCACGTCTACAAGATACCTCCACCTCGGTATTCAAAAATTTAATAATAAAAGAAAATAAGGTGAAAAGAATTAATGCTGCAAGTATTTGCAAGTAGTTGGAAGTAGTTATTGTGCCCTGGCATGTTCATAATTGTTTTCTCGGTCAAAACAACAGAAAGAAATATTCGATTCCTAGCTTATTATCACCTATAATTATTAAATACAGGTTGTCCCGTAAGCACATGATCAAAAGGGTACTGCGATATTCTTTGCATCAAAGGACGATCAGTCCTAACTTTTATTAACAAAAAATGACTGGCTCCAATGCTATTGATGGCCAAAATTCTTCTTCAAAAAAAGTTTCGGGAGAATATATTTTACTCGCGGTCAGCTGTTTTGGACAAAAGTCATGAATTCTTGAGTCTCGTGGTACAAAAACTACCAGAACTTTTTATTTGGTAGATGGAATCAACTCATTTTTTTTGGTTGATGCACAAATCATTTATGCACAATTTTGTGCATTTTGTCAAATCTTGCAGCATTCATAGTTTTAGCGCAAAAAAATATATCTGATTTTTGCCACTTAACAATGTTAGACATTAACTGCAATTACCAAAATTGTGAATACATGATTAGTGCATCAACCAAAAAAAATTAGTTAATTTCATCTACCAAATAAAAAGTTCTGGTAGTTTTTGTACCACGACACTCAAGAATTCTCCACGTGTCCAAAAGGGATGAACACGATTGTTCCATCAAAATATGAGTCTTACATAAGAACAAATGCACAGCGAGTTTCACTAAAATACATCGTACCGTTCTCCCGATATTTCAAAAAAGATAATTTGTTTGAAGAACTTTAACCATGAATAGCAGAGGAGCCAGACATTTTTTGTTAATAAAAGTTAGGTCGGATTGTCTTCTTTTGATGCCAAAAATATCGCAGTATCATTTTGATTATGTGCTTACGCGACACCTTTCATTTGTTCCTATTTCATTAATTATTGTTTAATTCTTAAATGTAACATTTTCTATTTCTATAAATCTATCCGATAAACTTTTGAATGCTTCAACTCTCAGATTTCTTTAAGCATTTGGATATCACATACGATATATGCTAATAATGCGATTTTTTGGCATTCTCCGACGATAAACACCATATTACCCATTTTCCCGGTAGATCAGATTCATGATTACCGACAAAAGATAAATATTATACCGAAAAACTTGTCAGTTCGATCTGTTCAGTCTTTTCAAACTGAATTGTTTTTATATCGAGTGCATTAATTTGTTGGCTTAATTGTTCAGTTTCGTAATAGTGTAATGACGCCAATTCGGGCAAAAAAATTAGTTTTAAACCGATTTACGCCAGAAACTTGGCAATTTAGTATTTTTTGAAAGCTTGTGAAACGACCTTCAAGATAGCATTAAGTTAGTAATGTCTATGAAAAACTCGAACTCCTGGTATATTGGCGCATTATTGGAAAGTCTCCGATTCCAAGAAAAAAACAGGTTGAAAACGTAGCCTTCAAGATCGGGTAAAGTAAAGTTTGTGGGCTTTTCCAAATATCCAAATCCTGTTGATTAATACAGAAACCACTCTGATCTATCAGATATAAGTGAAATATTTCCGAAACCATTCCCGTTAAAGATGACCAACCGGGTAATTCCCAAAAAAATGTGTCTAATAATCCAATTGAGTGAAATAACCATTGAAGGAAATTTTCTGTGCATAACTTAGAAATTACTTATTTTAAAAATAATCAAATTAGTAGAACAAAGCAATACAGATCTGTTCAAAACATGTAAACACATATCTGTTCAAAATATAGATAATGGTAATATGCTCGTAAAAATGTACACATTATTTTAAACACTCCGTGTAAGAATCGTGTCATACTCGGGTTTCAATAATTAAAATAATCCTGCTCATAGGATGCTGCAAAATTTCACAGTCTAATATTTTCTTGTTTTAACAGCACTGGCGAAACTGTTTATGGCGCATCTATACAAGGAGCAGCTCATGTACGAGTAACCCCTGATTAATAAAGCAGAACAAATTTTACAAAATGATTATCAGTAATGTTTAATACCCATAAATAAAATTTAGATTAGAGAAATATTTAATTGACATTTAAGAAATCCGAAGTAACAGAAAAGTAAACCAAAATATTAATTCTCATATAATTTAGTTTCATTTTTACATTTTCTTGTTTCTTCCAAATATTTGAGCATTATTTCTATTACTTGTTCAATTGAGTAAATTATTTTAATATTATTATTCTGATTTTTTACAAACTTCTTTTTGGGTATTTCGCCTCAAAAATTTTTGTCTTTAAAAAAGACAGAATTTCCTCACGTCTTTTATTACAGATTGATAAATAGTGCTCCTATTTCGAATTATTTATCAATTAGTAGAGACATTAATTTGAAAAATTACCTTGACGTTTCGATAGCTATTTTCTGCTATCGTTATCAAAAGAACCTAAATGAACCTAAAAAAGAGTATGTTAATAA
>NW_026018165.1:12399046-12399144 GCF_020466585.1 Dendroctonus ponderosae | reverse complement strand
AATAGTAGGATAATACAATATATGAAAATTCGCTCTGATAATTCGTCTGTGCAAATTGTCAGTTATGTGACTTTGACTTAATCTCATTGTTTAAATTA
>NW_026018165.1:12388139-12398047 GCF_020466585.1 Dendroctonus ponderosae | reverse complement strand
GTCAGGGTTTCTGGATAGGATCCGGCACAGCAAGAATCCCACCGTCAGGGTTTCTTGCACCAAGAAGTTCAACTGTGACCGCAGACCTCTCCCTGCGGACAGTCTAAGAAGAAGACGTGGACCCCATGCGGTGACCAGTTCCTGCACCACATCGAGGAATATGGGCTAACTTTAAGTTAATATAGGAAGCAAGAGAGGCTGTTAGGTTTAGGTTTAGATTAGGTACTTAGGTTAATTTAGATTTAGTTATATGAGATATCTTAAGGCACACAGAGTGTTAGACACTCTAGCGATGTTAGCATTAAGGATCCGTAGATTAAGTAGCAGTAAGAAGTTTATGTATACTTAACTGAAATAAAATATGTTCAAATGAGCAGTTGAATCAGTCTTAGTCGGAAAGCACGGGAGATCACTTCGCCCACTGCCTCATCGCCTTTGAAAATGTCCACCGCAGTTGTGGACGAAACGTCAGGAAGAAATTCAGATAGACCACGGCTTCAAAGCCCGGAAAACATTCCTAAATGTTATTTTTGTTTTTCGATTTTCAAATATAGCTCCATTGCTTAGTCTTAAGGTCAAGCATTGGAGGTGATTTACTTCGATCGATTGATTTTCACGATTTGATACGTGACTTTGCCAGAGAAAAATCCAGAAAAACAATGTTAATTGTATAATAATTTCTAAATCACCATTAAGTTTAAGAGCTATTAAGTTTTTTATTTTTATATCGCATTTAATTAACTAATTTTGATCAGAAAGCCAATGTAAAAATAATCTTGTAATTGCCTACAATTTTTCGCCTCAGAGTTAATGGAAACAAAGCCATCCATTTTAATTAAGAAACGAGATGCAGACAAAAGGTCGTCGGTGGTACCAAATGCACCACCAACGGTAAATGTACAAAAAAATGCAGGTCAAATACAACAGATGTAAGATCTTGCACAGTACAGTGGCTTTTTAAAAATTGATTAATTAAATGCCATAAAAAAACTTCAATAATTCTTTTTTATTCAAAATAATCAAATACTGCCACTTTTCGCAGATAATCCATGACAATAAAAAACAGCACTTCCGTCTTTCCCCTTTGCCACCATTGCATTTCAGTTTAGGGAAATTACTGTTATGCACAAAGTAACTAAAATCCTGTTGGTACTACTAAACGGTGGTTTCCCGGTACAAAGGAATCAAAGATCGGTTCTTAACAGGTCCTGAACCGAGCCTGCGCATTAATTCGGTTCTGAACTGATCATGAATTGCTACCGAACTACGAATAGCTAATATTTATATCGTGCGCGTATGAGAAATTACCCTTGTGATCGATACTTAATAACGCAACATCTCTACACTGACGGATATAACCTTACAAAAAACAAGCTTTTATATGAATAAACTTCAGCATTTCGTAAAATTCGTTTTGATCAGTTAAGAATGAATGCGTTTATGTCCGGACAGATTTTGCTTTCCAGAACTGCCGCATTAATTAATGGCAAGATTCCAGGAGTATATGCAAATAGGTACGTTTAACCCATGTGAAGAATCTATATTTGGTTAAAGTTACTGTCTTTAGGGCCAACTTACTCAAATTCAACATTACGATAGCAAGACCCACAAGCGATAGCAAATCCATTCTAGATGGCACTGAAATACCCGAGAAACCCAAGAAGCCTCTGACCCCCTATTTCAAGTTTTTACTTGAGAAAAGAACTGCTCTGCATAAAGAAAATCCATCACTCAAGAGCAAGGATTTAATACAATTAGTTGCTGAAAAGTGGAGAGCACTAAGTCCCGAAGATAAAGATAAATTTGAAGCAGAATCTATGCAAGATAAACAAAAGTATCAGCTGGAAATGCAATTATATAAAGAGAAGTTAACAACTGAACAGGAAGAAGCACTTCATCAGCTTCAAATCGCCAAACGTAAAGAACGGACCCAACGTAGAGTGAAAAAAGAATCTAAAGCCGAAGGAAAACCAAAGAGACCTTTGTCCTCATATGGGTTATTTATTCGTGATCATGGATCTAGTGGTAAATCTTTCAAGGAACTTCTATCAGAATTGAAAAGTAAATGGGAAAATCTATCGGAAGTTCAGAAAGAAAAATATCATATAGAATCGAATAAAAACTGGGAAAATTATGAAACGGAGTTGCAAAAGTGGGAAAATGATCGAGTTGAGGAAGGCAAATTACACCTTGTGAGGACCAAAACCAAAAAAAGTTTGCAGTTACTTAAGAAAAAATCCAAGCCCAATAAGACCAACACAGAATAGGGATACGAGTGTCTTCACTCTGAAAAATACGCCTCGTCAAGTGAAGGCACTGTACCTCTAGGAACTGGAAAAATATCAACGGTAGACGAAGGTAGTGAGCACATATCTAGATCACAGATAGCTTTACCAGAACACCAATTAGAAAAAGCTCACACTTCAAAAACTGTTGATAAACCTATTTCCAGTTCACAAAATCGGATAATTGAGGCTGAAAGTACGGTAGAAAAAAACAAACCTGAAACAGAAAGGGACTCAAATTCAATGCTGAACAAGTTCCGAAATATTTTTAAGTTTTAAATTCAGATTGCAAGTTTGTTCAAAGTGAAGACCAGGTCTGAAATGTGTGTATTGCGTTTACTATCTTAACTTACATATTTTTCTTGTAGCGTTTCATATTACGTTTCTAAGTAAGAATGCGTCTCATTTTCTTTTCTTTGGTTTATTTTGTTAGCTTATTTGAAGTAAGTTATGTCTGATCAAACGGGTGCAGTTTTTACCGAAACAAATCGTTCATTTTCTTTTTAATATTCTTTTGTCACTCATTTCTGAAGACATGAATATCACGTCTATGTAAGAAAAATACCGCTACGATTTCTGTTTTTTTTTAGTTAACTTAAGTATCGAGTATATTAATAATAGTAGAAATGAATTTGTGACTACTCCGACTGTTATTATATTTTTGTTTTAATAGAATCCCCTACCCAAAATATGTTTGTCCTATATTAAAGTGTTTTGCTTTTCTAAATAAAAAACATATTTTATGTTTACTCCTTATTATTTAGTGTAATAATTTTCAGATTTAGTGGTATGATAGGGATATTTTTTAATGACAGGCACGCTCTTACAGACTGAGTGAGACATTTTTTTGGCTTAAAATGATGTCCAAAATTATTTTAAGAAAAAATGTCCGGCCTGTCGACTATTACTATATTTTTTGCATTTTTGCGCACAAAGAACTGTCAAAAGAGCTACCGAATAAAAAGTTCTGGTAGTTTTTGTAAAAAAACACTCAATAATTCCTCACTTGCCCAAAGTGGATAAACTAGGTTTTCATCAAAAGATGAGTCTTACATAGAAACAAATTCACGGCGTTTAATTAAACTTCATAGTAAAATTATCCTGATATTTCTACACTTCGGGGGCTCCATGAAATGTCTAAGTGATATATTAGCCGGGCCTACACTGTTACACGGCACATTTTTCATTTATAGGCGATATGAAACTTGCTTCCAATAAATTAGGAGAATTACGACATTAACTAATGGAACAAAACATTACAAATATTCGCTTTTGGCCAGTTGCAAATTGAATAATAAACATTAATAAAATGTGTTTCGCGAAATCCCAGTCCACGAACATCGCTAAATTGTAATTGCTCAATTATTAAGTTACGAAGCAAGAGTAGTCTAAGCTAGCCTGATGTGTTTGATTGAAAACTGCAGCAACCTTAAGCTATAATAGACACGTCACGAGGCACCCGATGCAAATTTTAGTTTGTGTTAAAATTATTAGTAATACAAAAGAAAATAAATTAATCATAGTAATTTATATTTCTATCAAGAACCCACTGCAATCGTTCTAATATACAAAATAGATACAAAGACAAAAAAGTATATTACCATGTCTTTAAATGTGCTTTTAAGTAGAGCTAAATATTTAAATATCCAAACTAACTGCTGTCCTTTGTTACTTCTAAACAGTACCAAATATTTGGCAAAACTGTTATCATTATTTTCTTCTTTTTTCCAGAAAAGCCATACTGCTTCAAAACATAGCAAAGGAATAAAGATCTTGTCTACATATTGAAAATTATAAACGTCTGCGAGACTCGACAAAATATTTACAAAAGTAGCTATCAGTATAACAATAACGGTTCTATAGTTCCTAAAATAAGAAACTTCCAGAGGCTTCGAACTGGATGTGGGTCCTAATGGCGCATTTATAGGTAAAGGCGCCACAAAATTGTTAAAAGGCTCACTTAGTTGCTGATGATCTGTATGACTTTCTCCATTTACTTGAATGCTTTTGAAACCTAATAATACAAATAAAATTCAGTACGTGTTTGTATCTAATAGTCATGGAATTATTACCATCAATATCAAAATTTGTATTTCGCTCTTGTACCCCAGTGATTTTTTGCAGTCTACTACCGGAATTCTCCAAAATCTTCCTTCTTCTGGCCTCTCTTCGGGCATCAATAGTTGACATGGTTGTTTCGTTGAACAGTTACTATTTTGCACAAATGCTTTTTCCCAATAAAAAATATTTTAAATTTTAATAGCAATGTATTTATATTTTTGACTATTTATTGGTGACAAATGCCAATTGAAAAATCGTACACTGTTGCCAAGTTACAATCCTTTCTGACCATAATGGTAAAGAATAAAGAACTTATTACAATAGATGGCACTGCAAATCCCAAAGACGTCACGTTTAAATTGAAAATGAGTTCTATCGTTAATATATTTTTTTAAGGCTTTAAACAGAAATAATAAATCGCCTTTATTTTCCATTTGAAAAGCAGTAATTTTTTATAGATAGATGTTGGACGAAAAAGGGATTTTTATTATTGTATTGTAAAATCGTCCCCAAACAACCCTACCAGTTCTTTACAGATCAGTGTCTAGATAAATATCTTAATTTAAAAGGTAAGTAACAGAAGATAATAGTAAAATATTTAATTAACTGATGGTATGAATACGTAGGGAAAGAAGTATTTATTCAAATATAAAGAACATAAATACCTTTATGCATACTCAATATGTTTGCGTTACCGTTTTTGCTTGACTTCTATTTTAACTTTAGCAAGGTATAGAAAAAGTTGCATATTTTAAGACTTAACTATAAATATATGCCAGTATTTAATTGTAGCAGTCAAATTCTTAATTTCCTCAAATAAATTATTAAAACTTTCTTTTTCCAAAAGGGATACAAAAACGTTTGTTGTTATATGAATTGTTTGAATAAAAATATTTTAATATAATTTGTAGTAATAAGATACTGGACAAGACCTCATACAATACACGTAGCCCATTCTCTCATATTTACTATTTAAGCTTAATTTAGTAACTTCTTCGAGGAGTATGTATTTTATTTTTAGGATTAATTATTCTGATAATAATAGTGTACCTAACAAAACTATTTACTCATTTTCTAAATATTTTCTTCATGCCAATAAAAATTGAAAAATAGATATACTCAGTTAAGATAAATAAAACTTCGACTTGAAAAATCATTTAAATGAACGTATTGGTCACAATCATAGCTTATACCGTTCGAATTAAGTACGGTAGATGGGAGGCGGCTTGATAGACCGTATGTCTATTGTTTTGCACAAGCGCAGTTGACTTATTAAGTCACGTGACAACTTATTTTGCTTTTTATACCATGGGGTGCCCTTCAAATGACATTCTCAATTTGTGCGGGCATAAGTGAACGTCGACTTTAGAGAAGAAAATTTGGTAAGTTAAGTCTACCGTTAGTTTTTAGTTTTTGAAAAAAGTGTAATTATATTGTTACGAGTTTTCGGATAATTTCACAGTTTTTCGTTGTTATTGGCTCTAAATAGCAACCAATTTATTTAGTCACGTAACCGGCTGATTACTTACCAGCTAGATACCTTGGGCGTGATTTTATTCTATCATTTTAAGTTCAAGTAGTGCTAAGTAGGCACTGTTTCCTAAATTGATTGATTATTTCTATGCATTTAATCAACATGTAATTTCTCGGCGTTTTAATTGTGCAATGTTTTGTAATTAATTTTTGACTGTCAAAGCCGGTAACACTGTGACCTGTTTGACCTTTCCATTTGTGAAGATCTGTGGGTTTATTCGGAAATATTTTTCAATCAAAAATATAATTTCTCAAACTTAACAAGAAACCCCAAATCTTTTAGTTGCTTATTTAACGCTGGATTAAAAAGATGTGGGTTTTTCTTGGGTATGGTGGTTTTAATATATCCACTTAATTTAATCAAAATGGGTACCTTATTCTTAATTAGGTCTTAGTTAGATATGTATCTTTATTAATAATTTAACTATTTCGGAAAACTTAGCTCAACGTTAAAAATACATTTCTTATGGTTTATATCCATAAGGATGTCCTCAAGTAGAGCAGAAATGTGATTCAATAGCTTTATGTTAGACCAAACATCTACAGACAATTTTCTCTGAAAATGGATATCTATTCCTCCTATTTCTCTGAATATGGAAACTTATGTGTAAAAAATCAGCAACTGTTTTTTTTTCAATTTTAGTCAATAAATTTTAGTTTCATCTCTCGGATCAATCGTAATTATATTTACATAAAAATTGCTACAATCTGTATTTCTGAGTGGGGGGAACTCAGAAATATTGTTACTTTTATATAGCGTTTATACAGACTTTTATATAGCTTTAAATTGAATTAGGTACTAAAAATTAATTTTATTATTCAAATAGCACAATTTACTTACTATCTGAAGTGAAGTAAGTAAGTACTTTGATGTAATATAATAATGCCGGTTCAAAGCTGTTCTGAGTATATGAGTGCACTTTTTCATCATACCATGATTTCAAATAAGCGCAGTTAATTAGTTCTATTCTATTCAAAAACCATTCGAAAACTATTCAAAAATTATACAATCGCTTTTGGAGTTCCATTTTTTAACATATTTATGTTTAATTGAAATAGTTTTAATTTGGCTCTTAGTACATGATTTTTGCAGTGAGCAAGTCAAATTCGAACGTCACGATTAAGCATTGTAAAACCCGCAAAAGATACAAGTTTAATTATAAAAAATTGCATATTGTTGAATGGATCGCAGTTTGCTTAAATTATTGGTTTTTATTATAAATAAAACGGTAAACAGATCGCTGAATCAGGAAGCAATCAGATCTATAAATGTTGTTTACCGTTAAATAAAAATTAGTTACCCAAAAATACAGTAATATTTTATAGTTCCACGGTTAAATAAGCTAAGTTGATCATTGTAAGAACAACTTGAACTTGTGCGATTGTAAAAAAAATGTACATACATAATTTATACTTAGTTGGAAATATTCCAAAGGGGTTGAGGTTGGGAAAAGGAAACTCTTTTGTCTGGTCGGTCTTGTTGAACAAAGAGAGTCCAGGAAGGTCCAATTGTGAGGCGTTTTTCTAATTTGATTCTAAGACTAGTAGTCTTTTGTAATCTTGTCAAACTTGAGCCTTTGTAGAGTACTCGGGTTTGGTGGATTGTGTAAATAAACAATGTTAACAAAGTTTCATTTTTTTAATCAACAGATAAACGAAATCATGTCTAAAATTGGAATTAACGGATTCGGTCGTATTGGTCGTCTGGTACTCAGGGCTGCCGTCGATAAAGGTGCCTCTGTGGTCGCTATCAATGACCCCTTCATCACCGTAGACTACATGGTCTATTTGTTCAAATACGATTCAACTCACGGACGTTTCAAGGGCACCGTAGGCGTTGAGGGCGGAAACTTGGTCGTAAATGGAAATGCCATCCAAGTCTTCCAAGAAAGAGACCCCAAGGTATAGATTTTAGTTATTGTTCACCTGTTTACATTTAATATCAATTTTTGGATTTAATGGGGATGGTTGTTAAGATCTTTAATTTTCTTCTAGGCCATTCCATGGGGAAAAGCTGGAGCTGAATACATCGTTGAATCCACCGGCGTTTTCACCACCATTGAAAAGGCTTCTGCTCATTTGGAGGGTGGCGCCAAGAAAGTTATTATTTCAGCACCATCTGCTGATGCTCCCATGTATGTTGTCGGTGTTAACCTTGACAAATACAACCCTGCTGATAAGGTATGAGTATGATGATTTTATTTGACCGTAAAAAAGAAACAAAATAACGTTATCTTCATAGTCGTTTGAGTCAGTACAATATTTCATGTGAATTATTTGGTCTAAAAAACATATTAACAACATAATTGGCTAACACCACTAACTGACACCCAAAGTATGCCATTTAAACATATACGCATGTAAAAACTTCAAATTTTTGGTACACTATGTACGTTGAAATTTTTTTTAAATTATCTGTATCAAACAGATTTTGGCCTGTAACGCCATAAAATATGCGAAATATACGAAATATTCATAAAACGCCCACACGTACTGATAGATATTGATAGCAAAATCTGTTTCATGATGTTCTCTTAGCCGTCTTAGCCTAATGTGAAGACTTGCATATACCACTACCCATTAACTGAAATCAGAAAATATTTTTTTACGATTTGTGTATGTATATGATGCCGAAATATATAGATTCGATTAAATTGATTTCAGGTCATCTCTAATGCATCTTGCACAACCAACTGTTTGGCTCCATTGGCTAAAGTTATCCACGACAACTTTGACATCGTTGAGGGTCTCATGACGACTGTCCACGCCACAACTGCTACCCAAAAGACTGTAGATGGTCCTTCAGGAAAATTGTGGAGGGATGGTAAGAAAATAATTAATTCATCGATAGGAGAGGATACTTTGTGAACACACTTTATTTCTATGCACATATACAACGTGCACAGAAATTTAAAAATTGCTTATCTCTATAAGGTCAGTGAGTTCACTGTACAAGTCAAACAAATCTTGTTATCTCTGCATTTTCATTATTTAAGCTCTTGTTATGAGAAGTAAATCGATAGTACCTTAAAAACAAACAAATGCAAGGGATTTATACGCTTGGAAAGTTTGATGAATAGGATTTTTTGGTTAGTTTTATTAATCATGACTTAAAATCACAAACAAATAACATTTTTGTCGGGCTTCAATTTGTTCAGTGAAAGTTACTTTCTGCAATATTAATTGTCGAAACCGTCTTGTGTTGTCGTTATACAGTTAGGTCATAATTTTCATTTTCTTTGCAGGTCGTGGAGCCCAACAAAACATCATTCCCGCATCCACTGGAGCTGCCAAAGCCGTAGGTAAAGTCATCCCTGCCCTCAACGGCAAATTGACTGGCATGGCCTTCAGAGTGCCTGTTGCCAACGTTTCGGTTGTTGATTTGACTGTCAGAATAGCCAAAGGCGCCTCTTACGATGACATCAAGGCTAAGGTAAGTTTGTTAAATGGTATACAGGGTGATTTAAAATTGGCGTCATTCCTCTGGAGGTGTTATCTGGAGCTGTTATATGAGTACAGAAAAAATAGTAAAAGAAATTAATTGTTATTAAAAACTGAGAAATTTGCAAAAAACTATATCAGAGATACGGCAGCAATGTTTTTCAAGGTAATCTGCTTAATTAACATTGCGCAAATACCAGTTGCTCCGTAATTATTTAAAACTGCGGTTACCATGGAATTATACAGAGTGACAATAAGATAGACAAGGATAAACGATAAATTCAACAAGATTCGTTGACTGCGCAACGTACTTTCGAAATGTCAACCTGTTCTCATAACCTCGAATTCTGCGGGGTTTGGTGTTCACATAAATACTCCATACAACACCAAACATTTGAATGGGTAACTCCAAGCAAGCTACTGCCTGTGTCCTTATTATCCACTCTTATCTAGCAGCTTCTCGTATTCAGTTAATTAACTCTTGCTCTATTTGTATCTCCTTGTGCTGTGTGTATCGTACAAACGTGGTAGGAATGTAGCCCTTCCTCGGTATTTCTTTGGTGCTTGGGAAAGTGTCAGTTATTGTGC
>NW_026018165.1:12385613-12387140 GCF_020466585.1 Dendroctonus ponderosae | reverse complement strand
TTGTTATTATTGACAAGGGCTATCCACCTGTAACTATCTGTTAATGACAAAAAACATCATTGCCGCTGTGCCTTTTCATCAAAAAATTGTAGAAGGGAACTTTTTTTATATCAAAAATTTTCGTAATTTGAAGCAAAGCGTAATTTTTCTTTTTGAATGCTTAAGTATTCCAATATGCTACCAATTAAACATGGAACAATTTCAAAATAATGCTTAATAACAAAGTTGATATTCGATCTTCAACTGTTAATATCTACTAGAAATTTCAATATTTTTCTCGTACTCCCCCAGGGAGCCTCTATCACCCCTTAAAAGGAATGACGCCAATTTTGAATCACCCTGTATATAATTATAGGGGCTAGTGCTCTAGTCTCATAATAATACGACGCAAAATTGCAATAATCTCACAAGTGACGAGATATATATGATGTCTAAATTTTTCATGTTTTTCCTAGAATATTTATTTATTGCTTATTTTGTGTCGCAGTCAGCGCGAGTTTTAAAGTAATGAAATAAGGCACACATATTGAAAATACAATCGCATTTTAAAATTAGATTCACAGTTGAAATGGGTCCATGGAAATAAGTAATTTTATAGATGCTTTCCATCGTTGAAATATTATTTATTCTGAAAAACACAAATAAAGCCTTGAAAAGTTTTCTGTTTGAAAATATTCTGAGTGGGCACTGTTTTACCAATAATTTCTACTTTTCAAAGTTTCCTAACATTGCAGTCAATACTACCAGTTTAAGTACGGGGGTTATAGATAATGAAGCTTAACTTTCCAGATATCTAAAGAATAAGTCACTGAAGTGCCGGGTTATAAGGGTATTAGAGATTTCATTTACACTTTCAAATTCTCGACCACTCAGTCTAGTTGTGCTTTTAAAACGACCAAGTCCCCAAATAATACAAGTATTGTAGAGATAATATCAATATTTAGTGTTAATAATGTACTACATTACAATAAACGTCTTCGCTGTTCAGATCAAGGAAGCAGCAGAAGGACCTCTTAAGGGAATCTTGGGATACACTGATGAACAGGTAGTATCGTCTGACTTCGTCTCCGACACGCACAGCTCTGTTTTTGATGCCGCCGCCGGAATTTCTCTGAACAACAACTTCGTAAAATTGATCTCGTGGTACGACAACGAGTATGGTTACTCGAATCGCGTCGTCGACTTGATCAAATACATCCAAACTAAAGATGCTTAAAAAGTATTAATGCGACACTAGATTAAGTACGTACAAAAGTTGATAAAAACTTTAATCTCAGATGTTCGTAGAGTGTACAGTATGTCGCGCTCTGTACGTTAGGATCCCAGTGTAGTCAGAAGTCAGTCTAAAAATACCTTTATTAACTTTTTGACACGCTGCAAAAACTTAATAAGTATATGTAAATGTGGTGAATTTTGTGTTACTTGCACCGTACTGTTTGTTTAATTTCTTATTTATGTATTCAAAAATATAATGTGTATGCTCTAAAAAATGCTAGATTTTATTTGTTTAATTTCGGTTCCCGAAGC
>NW_026018165.1:12362580-12385089 GCF_020466585.1 Dendroctonus ponderosae | reverse complement strand
TCCATCATCTGATTTGTGTACGGTGATCGTCCAAACAAGGTTGAAACGTGAAGAAAATATTGCATTACGAACAGGCACAGGAACCGCAAAGCATGGCACTCATCCAATGGTCTCTCAAGCAAACGATTATATCATGTTGGTTCGGTAGTTCGATGCCTTTGGAATGCGGCAAAAAAATTCGATATCGCATAAGTTTTATCGAAAAGTTATCTGAATATTCACTTTATTCCAAAGAATGGACGAAATCGGTCGCCGGTTCTTCCTGTCGTGTCAGTCTAATAATTGTGGCCCTTAAGAGCAGTAGTTTATTTTGCAGGATTAAAGTTTTCAATTTGCAGTGCATTTTCATTGTGGGTAGTGTAAAGGTGAAGTGACCTTTTTAAAGATTAATGAAGTGAAAAAAATAGTGCCCGAGCCTACAAAAACCTGGTAAGAATAGAGGAAGTAAGGAATTAAGTTCAAATTAAATAACACGTAATTCCTTACATGAAAAAATCGTAATTATTCTAGTTCCTGCAATGGCAATTTTTGAGATAAAGTTTCAAATATCTCAAAAACGGTCAGAGCTACGTATAGGGTATGAAACACGAAGTATATTGGAGTAGAATTTGAAAAAGTAATAATATACAGTGTGTTCCATTTAAAATGAGCAAGTTCATGCCTGCTTGCGGCCTAACCGGAAGTTAATTTTTTCAAAATATTAGATCGCTTGTCTCTACTTACTTCAAACACCTGAGGAACAAAAATTGACTTAATATAAGACAATATTTATTAAATAAAAGTAAAATTAAACATCTCAAAAATGGAAAATTTCAATTGGCTAATAAAACTAATAAATTATATTTAAAACAAAGGATCATATTTTCATACACAATTAAATGCGATTGATTTTGAGGAAACAAATTTATCCACTGATGATTTAATGAAGATTGGACTCTGTGGCAGTCAAGGTTGTTGAAACCGGATGTGTTTCTAAAATGAGAACAAATATTAGTCTTAATTGTAGAAATCGGGTCCCTAGAACCAAATAAATTACTTTATTTGTATTCCGTTAGCAATACTTATGCAAAAGATGATCCAGGAGAAATTGCGAAAAGTTTTCTATATTTATATAATAAAGTGTAAAGTGAAATAATACGTGGAAGAGGCCCACGCATTCTACGTCCGAAAATAACCCTAGTTTGCTATATAAACGATAGCCAAAAAATGCATCGCTACGGATTTACAGGGTGTTGAAACTAATTTGAAAAATACAAAATGATAAATTTCTTCAAAACGCATGAAGATACTTTAACGAAATTTTCCAAAGATCAATGCCTGGAAAGACGCATGTTTTGTATTAAAATAATTTTGTTAATTTTTGCAAGTGGCGTGCGTACGTACCTGCATGCTTCCGAATTTTTTAAAGAAAAAAATGGTATGCAACTGTTAATTATTACAAAACAATATATATATTACGTGTTATCCAATTCGAGGTTGGGAAAGTAAACTTGTTAATTGATATCTACGAGTTAATGAGATAAGCGTCCGGTGGTGTTAATGTCCCGTATTTTTTTGAAAATGATCAAGGAAGCACCATAAGAGTCAATTCTGAGCGCTATGGACGCATGTTAACAGATTATTTTTGGAGTTAAATTGAGTGATGTCAATTGGCCCGCAAGATCCTGCGACTTAACACCGTTAGATTTCTTTTTGTGGGGCCATGCGAAAGATAGTGTTTACGGCAACAGTCTTCAAACTCTTGAGCAACTGAAAGCTCCAACTGAATATTTTGTGTTTTTTTTTGCTTTACTTTCCCAAGCATAAAATGGACAACCCTGTACATTGCATTTCTTTGCTATGACAAGCCGTTAGGATAAGTGGATAAAACAATGCCCCTGCACGGCATATTAATAATTGCAAACATTTTCTCGTCCTCTTTGTTTTTTATTAGAAAATATTACAATTTCTAATGTAACCAGGTAAAAACTTTGTGACTTAAAAATTAGATTATCGAATATTTTCAAATTGTTGTAACATTGTAATTTACTGTTAGATATAATTTGTTTAACATTAAATGCCAGGAAGTTTTTTTCTTTGGTGGAAATTAAAAATGTGTGCAAATATTAGATCTCAAAAATATTTCGAACTATTTGTCACAATTTAAACATGGTATTTTTAAACGCAAGCACAAACATGACACTGTGTTTAAAAATATTTCAGCGTTAAATTTTCTGTGATTAAATGAGCAACATGCGTTTAAGAGGTTTTGTAGTATTTATGTACTAATAATTACCTAAAACGCTCTTGATTTTAAACGTTGATTTCTTCGCAAATAACTGACATTTTACTAGATATTGACGTGTCTTGCATAATTTCTTCTAAAGGACGAGTCTGTCCGTTGATTGATGGCTGCATACTCGTGGGGATCTGGCCAAGGTTCATACTCTGACAACTCTGTCAAGAAATCAAGTATGTTAATACATGTTACTGGCATCAATCGGACTAAGTACAAAATGAGCACAACCTTCCAAAATTAGCACCTATGTTAAATTATTTAAGGAAAAAAATGTTTTAAACCCAGAGGCATTTGAACGCTTACTGCACATTCGAAACAATTAATTGGCATTAATTAGCTGAGCGGCCTTGAAGTTTAAGATCGCGTACAAATATTTTTGAAAGATTGTAACTTTTTGTATTTCATTGCTTTTTGTAGTCTACAATGTTCCACAAAAAAAAATATTTTCACCATTTTAACTTTTAAGAATTGTCATGAATACTGCTTATTTAGGCAAATATGTATGCACAAAGCTACGTTTAGGGGTATCGGTCTATCAACATTGTGTCCAAGATAACGAGAGTCAACATTCAGACATGCGAAACAATAAGAAACACATGGTTGTAAATATGAAACATTCCAAGTTAAAGTGATAATGCCAAGAACACTAGCAAAATATCTACAGTTTTATGGCTTGCTTTATGATTTTTCTTAATTATTTTTTATGGCGTGAATATCACTTATATATGAGAAATGCCCACAAACTTCATTTTCTTCTTTTTCAGTTTTCTTTGACCAACTTCATTATGTCATGCATATCCTTTCAGTTTTATAATTCTTATTGTGAAGTTCTATTGACGAAACATTTTGCAATCGAGTTTATTATCTCACGTTTGTTTAAATGTTTAACGTCATTTTTATTTATTTTATTTTATTCGAAATTAATTTATTTGATTTTTGTTTTATGTTCACTTAATCATGCATCATTGTCAAATTTGGAAAAATTACACCGACTTCCATTTTAAATACACTCTATAATATAATAATTGACCGGAAAGTAGTGAAAGAAAGAACCGAGAGATCGGAGAACATAGAGAGATCATAGAGAGAGATAGACATAGAGTACGAGAGATCGTAGAGACAGCAATAAAAAAAACCGGTCGTTGATTCATAGGCACAAATAGTATCATTTTACAGTGAATTTCTAAACAGCATTTAATATTCCATGGTGCTTTTTTAAATATTATTATTTTTTTTTAAATACGTAAATGTTTCCGAAGTTTGTAGATTATTTTCCTGGTTTTGTAATTCAATTTGTTAATCCCGATTTAACCAATTACTTTTTCTATCATTTTGCAAACTAAATAGTTGTCTTGTTTTACATAGACACATTGTAGTAGATACAAATGTAAAACATATCTAAAGAAAATTTTAGACACAATCTACAAACACTGTATATTATATGGTAACGCCATTATACCACCATTAGTCATAGTAAAAAATACGTTTTCTTTTGTGAAACAGGCATCTATACGAAAGACATTCTAAAGTTCTACAATCTAATATTGTATTATCAGTTTACTAGATCTCTAAATCGATTTATATCTCTAATTCTCGTTAATAACTAATGTCGTATAGTCCTGATTTCGAAAGACTGTTCATTTCTGGAAATGGGCACTGAATTAGTAATCACACACAAAAATCGACTACGCTTCACCTATGGTAATTATTGACTATCAATCTAGCAAATTACTGGCCAATTCACTTTGAAAGATCAAATCAGCGTTAGTAAAGAACACTTTTGTTATAACATCGATGCTATAGTAGACATTCTTGGCTTTATGCAAATTTCAAAACATGTTTATTTTGTCATTCATGATATCATGAAACATTTTTACCGATTTTTCAATTTGCTTTACATCGTGCCTTTAGGAGTTAGCCAAATAAAGTCATTTGTAGTAACCTATGTAACGTTACTAGATAAATTAGATATAAAGCAAAAAATCTCCACTTTACAACAAAATTAACGTTTTTTGTCAGGAGGCGTTCCCACTTACTGCGACATTGGGAGAACACAGAATGCATCGCCGCCAGAATGAATTTTCTCGCCTTTCGAGTGTTTTGTCCCAAACAAAGAATTCGTGAACAAAATGCGTGAAATGGTGCATAATATGGTCAACATTCGGCTGTTGCACGTTTGCCATATATACAGATTCGTAAAACAATGATTCAAACGCACATAAGTATTAATAGTAGCAAGAAGAAAATTTATTTAAGAATAGGCATCTTGAAGCAATTCAGTTTCGATATATAACGCGATCAACTACTGGTGGTCAGCACGACGTAATCTGCTCGGTTACGATACGTACCAGCGAATGGTTATCATTTTGAACATTTTTAAGGTACATTAAGTAAAGTCTCTTTGTAACTGTCACTTTGTAACACTTTTGTGTAATATTTGGAAAAAATGCCTTCTGTTGGCAAACGTGCAACTACGTCACATTTCAATGTAAGTGAAAATTAAATTTTTAAAGCAAGATGTTTGTGCCAGAAACCAAAATGACATAACATTTAATAATCGCAACACTTACCTTATTTAGAGAATTTAATTGCCCAACTTTCAAGTGGACTTTTTGTGCGCAATGCGTTTGAAGTAAGGCTATTCCTGAAACAAGTTACTGAGTCAATATTTTCATTTCTATATCCTGCAAATAGGATGTTCGTTTTCAAATTAACTAATAAAATTGTACCATCTTTACAGCCTGCCACTTTTTTAAATTTATAAATCGCCGATCGCCGGCCACGATTGTTACCCCCAAACAGGTCGGAATTTATGAATGGCTAGCTTGGTCTATATATTAATGTCCTTGATTACAATTAACTAGATAAGAGCAAGTTTCTTACCATCCTCTCTTCTAGACGCGTATTTGGATTCCCAAGCATCAAACAGTCGATTGTAGTATCTAGGCTCCATAAAATCTAAATATTTATGAGTATGAGCGGTGGGAAATATTCTTTCAAATTTCCCTTTTACTACGTACTCATCTTCCGCTCTCAGTAAATGCCGGATGTCATCACCTAAAATAAAATTTAACAAAAACTTTTAAATTTGTTAAGACTATGGAATTGCAGTAATTTAACATTAATAAAATATAGAAAACGATCTTAGTATGCGTACCTGTTAGATCCTTTAAAATATCATACACGTAATCATTTCTGTCTTCAAACTGTACAAAATTAGCGTGTTTGATTCGCTCCTTCTTAGTAAGCGTCCTCGTGTATATCCGATTATCAAAACACTCGGGGGCGTTCTTCACGTTTTGTGATAATCGGGAGGGAAAATGAAATTGCGCTATATCGAATAGAGTTTGTACTAACGGACCCTTCACGTGGGCGTCCAGAGGTGATGCGCTATGCAAACTGGGTGAAATATTTACCTAAAAATTAAAATTTGTTTAACAAAGGTAGATTATTGACCCACAATAGTAAATAAACACATATTTGGAATAATGAAAACAAAATATTTTTTTACCTCTAGCAGCCATGGCTTCAGATGCTCATCTAATAAAACATCAATACCAAACAACTCGTAACAATTATAGTAACTATTCATATTTTCTTCACATAGAGGAGTGATTAAGGCTTCAGATGAGATTATTGTCTTGATTACCAATTGTTGAAGATGCTTCCAGAGAGTTTTGGTGTCCACGCCTTCATCATGCATATATTCCAGAAGTTTTGTAAGAGTCCTGAAACGGTGATATGTTAACAATTTTTTAAGAACGAATTTAGAATTAACGGCCAATTGTGCATTTACCATTTGTGACCCTGGCACGCATTCGCATCCTCATTAGCGGTGTACTGACTGGAAAGTTTATTAATACTATAATTCGTAAGGTGCATGTACCTATCCTTTAAGTCTTTCACATCATCACTGTATTTGGCTGAAAATAATGTGATTTTAATTCAATCAAGTCCAAAAATGAATAATAAAAAAAAACAATTTTTTTAAGTCAGGCTTAAAAACAAATATATTAAGTATGAGGAATTGGAAAGACTTCAAACTTAAAACCAATATTCTGCTTTAAAAGGCGGAATGTTTCTGTCACAAGCAAAGCTGGTTGGTCTTCAAATGCCAATTGCGCATAGGTTTTCCATGCCCTGGATAAATCTACATGCATAAGATGAATTTTCCATCGTGCCAGTAATTTTTTATGTTTCTACTAGTTTGCTTACTTTTATTTCATAAAAGCATGTATCGCATGTAAACGTTGAGCGTCTTAACATTAGACAGGTAACCAGTTTTTATTAATTTAGAACATTTTTAATAGTTTAAGTCAGGTATACTTGCGCTGGTGCGCTTGGACATTTGGATTTTTCTACAGAAAAATTAAAACTTGACGTCATTACTCTCAAGATGTTGTCCAGAAGTATTTAAATATTTAAGTGCAACAAATTGTTCTCAGTGAGACTGAGATATTCACAAAAAACTAAAACACAAATTTGGCAAAAATGCATTTGATTCACTCCTGCTAATGACGTGATATTAATATTGCGAAAATACATGTTCTTTGGCCGTAAATCAACAAAAGTATCAGGATAAACTATACGGCAAATACATAAAGATAATTTTTTCAATAAAACTATAAATTTGCCAGCCTTATAAATTGCGAATAATTGATTACATATTTCAAAATTTAGTTTTTTATTTTGAGTTTCAGTCAAAACAATGATATAAATACCTATATTGTACCTTATTACATGAGACTTTCCCACGTCTATACAGATTTTATCTAAGAACTACAGTCACTTTCCTCTGATGGCACAGTTTTACGTTAAAAGAAGTTTTCGGGAAAACCGGTGCAAAGTTGACTGCACTGTAGATTTATAGTGCTTCTTAAACTATTACATGATGCAGAGAATAGGTAAATACGGATTTAGAAACTCGATTTTTGCAATTACCACTTGTTTTAGCAATAAATAGTTAAACCGGAAACTAAATAGCAACTTTCTTATTCGTCCATAGTGAACATAAATGGTTACTTAAAGTTTTAAATACTTACAACTTGCAAATCTTGCTAATCCATCAGGGTACAAATAGATTCTCAGAGGATGGAAACTGGTAACTAATACATACAGTCGTAAGTCAAACTTGCTCCCATTGATGAGGTAGGGATTATTTATATATTTTTGACATACTAGGGACGTTTTCTTAGGTAAGTGGCACCATTTGTTGATCACCTTAATGCCCACACCTCGTGCTGATGCAGGCTGAAAATAATGATTACTACTAATTGTTAATTGTTACATTAAATTACAGGTCGTACAGGTTTAATAATCCACATGTCCTTTCCCCCATTCGGCCCAGAAAAGTCCCAATTCTGTTTTAAAAGCTTCAGCTCTTGAGGTAGTACGTAGGTATGAGGTAGAAACCCGAATCTAGATATGAAATATTAGTAAATTTTGAACACATATTTATACTATCACTCACTCTTTAAGACTATATTTTGAAATCATTTTTTGAAAATTTCGCCATAACCTATCCTTTCTTCCTAACTGGAATGTGCCGGGAAAATGATTCAATTTTTGAGTCTCTTTCAATGTTTTAAACATTGGAGACTTCATGTGTTTCCCCCAAGTGCCCAGCCATTGATTTGATTCTACAATAAAATTATAAGTAATTATACTTGCCAGATTAGCATTGGTGAAAACCAATTGGGAGTGAGAAGGATATAGGAAGTAGGGAATCAGGGGACACACCTCTACTGAACTCACTTCTAACCAAGGCAAATCCAGAATTCGACAAAGTCTTTCGAACGATAATTGGAGTGATGGTGCTAAGTTTCCACTTGAAAAATTTTCTCCCGCACGGCAATTTGTACGCAGTCTCCAAATCATGTGGTCGAAACTTCACGTAAGGTGGCACGTATGGAAATAAACTGGAACGAACTGGCCAAGTTGCACCTTCAGAACCTACATAAACGTCCAACTTGTAAAGGCTAGATACACTCTTCATAAAATAATTATATAAAATATATATGTTTATTCAATGTTTTGCTGATCAATCATATATGCGATTAAATTGATTAAGCTTGCATATTTGAAGCCCTTTGCAAATTACTGCACACATCAGAACTTTTTTTACAAGTTCCTAACAATCATGTCGTTTGAGTCCTCCGAATTTGTAGTTTTTTCTTTTCTTGCCTTAAAGAACACCTCGAATTAAGTAAGCACTTTCAGCGAAAAAATTTCCTGAATGGAATTTGAAGTATTCTTTATGGTAAGAAAAGAAAAAACTACAAATTCGGAGGGACTCAAACTGGGAGTACTGATTCATTAAAGCACTTGAAAAACAAACAACTTTGTGCAATCCTCCGTGCCAATTGCGAAATGTAAATGAAATAATGTCAAGATGAAACTGTTTTGTAATAGTAAACAGGGTAATGGGGTATTAACACACAAACTGGGACATTCCACATACTTTTTCTAAAATCGGACAACAGTCATAAATCATACATGTTTATACGAAACGAAAAATATGCATTAATTTTGATTTATACATAAAAAATTTAAAAAATTAAACAAAAGAAAGCACATGTAAGGACCAGCAATGTTTTATGGTCATTGAGGGTTTCAAGGTGCGCGATGTCTTTTATTCATAACTCACCTTTATAAATTAGTTTGCAAGCTCTTTTTATAAATACAATATAAGATATTTACTACTACCTTCTCCTAAACAACAGCATGGTATAACGCAACATTGCACAACATCGATTAAAAAATGCATTAAACTTTCAGAAATGATAAAATATACTGAAACCTAAATTATGAATAATATCATGCATTCGGGCCGACGAGCCAAGTACGCGACATTAACTATTAACTTCGTCCATATTACTCATTATTTTGCTCAGACGGTGCCATCGAATAACTGGCAATATCATCCCATTGATATATCCTTGGAAAAAATGCCAATGAATCGCGCTCAAGATCAGAAAATTATTGAAACACAGAAATAACTTTAAATTGGTCATTGGAACAGTCATTAACAAGGAAGTTAATTATGTTATCAACACACTTAACAGTAAAAATTGTAATTTTTTAAATGGTGTCGCAGGAATTTTCGCCCATAAAGCAAAATATATCGTGCGATTAACGGATAATCCAGTTAACGGAAATGAAGGACGTGATGGACAATTTTGAAGACTACTATCAAAGCCCTCAATCACGAACTCTTACTTAAACCGAACTTCTTCAGTATTATTACTCATATCATCATCGCAATCATGAGGGTAATAATTTAATACACTTCAGGAGTTTCGTTGCCCACCACCTTTCCAGAATAACGAAATACTATGCAATGAATAGTAGCCGAAAATAATAAGTATTGCTTTAATAAGATGTAAGATTAGAATTAGCGATAGCATGGAAATATGAGTTTTTAGCTAAAGCTGACATTATAAATTATTTTTGTAAATTTCCGGTGTAAATTTATCATCTCCAAAGTATAATTTAGAGAAAGACATAATTTAGTTGTACATATGCCAAGAACGCTAAATTGGACAGTACAGTACTTGATTTATTGCAGACTCGTAATTATAAAGAATTGAAAAATTAACGCTTATAATTTTAAGTTCTGGGATTCAGTACTTAATGCTTTTACAAAATAAAAGATTGTAGTAAATAAAGACACTTCATATGCAATTAAAGAAATTCATAAAACTTGTGAATAATTTAAGAAAATATTTTTTTTCCTTTCATTATCAACAGATAAAGTACAAATTTTATCCAACAGTCCATTTCTCCATATTTCAACATTAAACGGATATCTGAGGAGAAGAATGAATTTACATCTTAAATATTCCAATTTTATTTGCAAGCCATTATAGTGAATAAACTTTACATTTCGTTTAAGGCTTACTACAAAGAAATAATTAATTGTGTTTAAATATTGATAAATAAGTTTTAACAAATTACATATAAAAATGCACAGATATATTTCAATATATTAATGACTTCATCTGAAAAATGGTGAAATTTTATTTTTGCTTCAAAAATTCAATATGTGTTTTAAAAGTTAGGTTTACCTGATTGTGCACCTCCAGTCGACGAAATTCCTCCTGAGTATTTAGAACTTTCATCAGTCGAAGACACAGGATCACTACTTGATACACTCTCAGCATCTTCATCCAGAGTATCATCTTCAACGGCATCACTTTCCGACCCACTACTATAACAAATATAATAATAATAAGAATAATAATAGTTTTAATTTATTTCGAAAAAGCTATCGACCAACTCGGGTTTCCTGCTCTTGCATTTACCTATGTTTATTATGCTAGGTTATAAATCTACCAATCCACGCTTATTCTAATTTAATCTATTATCTTACACTTATTTTCCTGTTTAGTTCGGTTGTGTTCGTAAGTATTCTAGTAGAGTCGTTGCTGAGAAAATAAAGCGGGATTGTCTGCTATGCCTTGTAAGACAAAAAGGTTCCGTAATCGTCCAGTTGTGGGGACAAAAATATATTTTGATAACAATATTAAAATATTGTTATTTACGTGCTATTTTAATATCTATTGATTAATATAATTTAAAATTATTATTATGCTGTGGACATTTTTGATGAATGTGTATTATAAAAGAGGTTGTTTCAAATACGATTATGGATAATCTTGAACAGAAATGTTAAGAAAATAAATTGTTAAAATTGTAAAAATCACAATGAAATGATTTTTAAATAAATAAAATAAAGTTTTTACGGTTTAAGTTTTAGTTGTGGTTAATATTTAAAAAAAATATTTCGCTCGTAATAAAGCTTGAGCACTTTTTTCATATGCAATTTGATGATATTTTTCCATTTCGATGTAATAAGAAAAAACATGACAAAAATTACAGCTCTAAATCAATAAAACAAACTTTCAAAGCACGACCCTAAATAGGTGATTACGATCTCGGGTGTTACTTAAACAATAATATACTTTAATAACATACACTATTAAAGTTTTATTCATTCATCTTCTTCGGGTCCGATTCTCATAAATATTTCAATGATTTTTAATATAATCGCATCATGTTGTCATATTCACCGCAATTTGTTTATGATTGGCATGTCTCCGGTATTCAGGCCAAACTAATAAAGTAAATAACAAAAGATTGGTTGGAATAATCACTTTTTCAGAATTCAATGAACAATTTCTCATTACTGTAACCTTAATCAAATCAAATTAGCAAATTTAAGTTAATTGATAATAAAAAATGTAAGTGGAATTTAAACTGTAGTAATTATTACCTACAGTCAGGCTCTCTATATGTGTTAAAATCGATGATATCCAACTTCATAATTGCCAAACACTATATTCAAAAACTGCACATGTTCTAGATCACTAATCACTAGCTAGTCTGCAAACTTCGATAAATTATAAATGTATGACAAATATTCACACACACCAAAAAAAAGCAAATATTTAAAATACTTTGAATGAATGAACTCTGATCAATTTCAAGAGGCAGAAAAATCCACTCGTTATCTATACGCAATAGGATCCTAAAATACCTCATTTTTCCAAACAACGCTTTTATATTAAGCCTGAAAACGCTAAACCTGTATCTAAAAATACGCTGAAGTAAATGACTGCTGGAAGGCAGGATTGTTGCAAATTTGAAAACCAGCAGTTAATGTTTACAAATTGCACATCTTAGTGTATGAAATGTACACAATTTCAGATCATTTCCACCATTTATATATCAGTTTTACACATTGAGGATATGCGTATACTGGGAAGAAATTGTAATTATTATTTGAATCGTAACAATTGAAGAAGTTTTTGCCAAAAAGATTGACCAGTGCCAAATGTATAGGATATTTGCTCTGAGTTTTCAGAGCAATCGCAATATATTTTCTTGAGCTCTAATAGTACACACAATTTCTATCAAATTAAGTCCATTTTTATTGCACCAAAAGGTTGCATTTTTTTACTCTCGTGGTGATACAAAAAACAATAAAACATCGCATTAACTTTCGTAAAGTAATTAAAAAAACGCTTATTTTTACATTGAACCCCTTGTATATTCACACAGATTTTAAGTCAATTTAATTCTACCCAATAACTTTTAGTACCTTTTCGTTCTAAATTGGCAAGTCAGACAAAAATTGTCCTCACCGTCAATATTTTTAAAAAGTTTATCGCCAATTTCGAAAAATTAACAAAACTTAAAAAAAGAAAAGAAAAAAATTAATATTGTAAATGAATACACCGAAATTAATGTTGTGGCATATTTTAAAGCTGTTCTCAAAAAATATGTCCTAGAGAAGGAAAAGCCCCTTCCTTCATTTACAATTTAAAGAACATTAGAAATTCAAGCATGTTCTGTCCAAATGTAAACAAGTTCAGCAACTTCATTAAAGGCACTCCGAAAGACGGCTGGAATGTTGTCGATATAAATATCCCAAATGCCGAACGATATATTTGGTGGAGTGAGGAGTCAAAGTTTTCCAATCAAGACATGTTTTTTGACCAAGTTAATTTAACAGAAAATTATCAGCAATCCAGCTTATAATGTTGTACAAATTTTACCGTTAATTTAATACGTCGATATTTATATTTATCATTCAGAACATTTTCTAATACCACGTAAAGAACGAGAAATTGACGCAACCGTCCTATATTGGTTACGAAAGAAAGAAATGAGATAATTAAAATGAATCCTCAACATTTAATTATAGCAATACTTGAACGATTGAAGTTTACGCGTATTCACTGGTAAAAGTGGAATATTTTCGAAATGATTCAAGATCGCGAGACATTAAAAATAGACCAAATAATACGTCCCCAAGGTGGGATTCCCGTTTTGGTGAGTGGCAACAAGAATAACTTTCAAGTGATGATGAATAATAAAACAACACTTTTACGCTGTTTTTGCTATTATTGGAGCGGTTATACTGGTTAAGTCCGACCACCTATACATCCAGAAACAGATCAATAACGCCTAAATATGTGTAGACGTCTATGTACACAGTTACATTTTATTTTCACTAACCCTTTGTTTATTTGCTAAATATCTTTCTTAAAAATACTGGTTATTATACGGCTATATTTTAATGTACTTAGTTACTTTTAAATATAGTTTCATAGATATTAATCAGCAATAGAACACAAGCACAAACACTAATGGTGAAAGAAAGAGACAAAATTTATAAACAAGATAATTTTATTAATTCCCCGGATTAAATTGAAATTTTATTTTACAAAGTGATCAAAATGTGCGCCGTTTACGTTTCTTTCCAATGAATTTAGAAGTATATTCGGAAGAATACCGAGAACTTCTTGCCTTATTCTATCTTGCAATTTTTAGATTAATCGTTTTATTCCAGCTATCTTCGTTCAGGAAATAATTCACCGTTTCCATACATAAAAGCGACCCTGTATATACAATAAACAAAACTTATTTTGCTGCAAATACGTCTACGGTCACTGCCCCACTTTAATATACATATAAAAAATATGTACTTGTTCCACGCATTTATGATTGAGTAATCAACTATTTTCTTACCTTAAATGGTTCTCACTCAAAGGGTTCCCACTTTTACTTTTGGCTTTCTTAAGTCGCAAAGGCGCAGATTTCCTAGTTTTTAGGGAAACTTTTGATTTCGTATTCCTCACTATCTGAACAGGTGACGACTTCTTTCCTACTTTTGGTTTAATTTCGATGGTAGTGGTTGATAAACTATCCCCTTTGGCAGCATCTAAATTGATTATATTTAGAGCTTGGCGCTGATGATTTGTATATGAAGAGTTTTGTAGAATTTTCAGCTTTTCCCTCAAAAGCTCAACCTCTTTGGAGTATCGCTCTTTATCTATTGCTCGATTAAAATAAGTATCGGTGTCATAACACAATGGTTTATGGCCATTTATATCGTGCCCTTTGAGATCTACTAGCTGACAATATTCTCTGCAATTGGAAGTATTTAATCGGGAAGCGACACAGTTGTTTGCGTTCTCTAGATCTTGATTGTCGCTACCTAATCGCAGTTTTGGTGCATGGAAGCCATTTGATTTTAAATAGGAACCAGAAGAAAACTCCTGCTTATGGGACCGAGCCTTTGCTACATTTTTACTAGGTTCTAGGAGTTTATTTCGCGATTCCATTGTAAATAAACTTTCAGCGGGTTGTTTCGATTGAAAAGAATCTGATGCAGAACAGTAATCATATGGCTTGAAGGACTTTAAACAGTCTACATCATTTTTGGTTGATACTGTCATACTTGATGGCATTTGACAATTGTTGGTGATATATGAGGTTGGAAGCTCTACTAAGTTTGATCTGAAATTAATTAAAACATTCTTCAAATAACAAAAACGCAAAATACTCTAAAATACTAAGATCCCATATTTAGTGTGACACCGTACAAGCAGGAAAATTAATTTTCTAAATATTTTCCAGACACTTAAGTCTTTAAATGTATGTATTTATCCACATTTTGCAAGTAAAGTAACAAATATTCAGGGGGTCTTCAACTTTTGTTGTATTGTATGATTTTAGTTAATAATTTAGTTTAATTTATTTTCAATGTAACAATTGTTGCATTTAAAAAGCATGTTGAGGGCGGTTTCAAAGACTCCTTGAGATATATTTTTCATCTTGCTTGCAAAACGTGAAAAAATGTTACAATTATTAATTAAAATTTCGGATGTGATACCGGATGATGGTATATGTACCATCAACCGGTACCGGTAATGATGTCGGATCCAATAAATTTGTATTTAAATTTGTGTAGTAATCTCCATCTGATTTATCAGGTTAAAATGTAAAAGTTCAACAGATTTTAAAAATAAATTACACATTTTTTTGAAAACATAAGTAAATATAAATGTGCATGTTTTTTTTCTCAAAAGCAATAATTTGCAGATACGGCATTCTTTGTTAAGGCGTCAGTATTAGTGACTTAGTGAAAAAATAGCTTCTTTAGTGGCAAAAAATGGTAGGTAAATTGTATTAGGATTTTTTTACACTACTACAATTCAAACTATCTCCTTTACTATAAGTGATCTCATGATCAAGCTGATCAGGATTTAACCGAAATAATTATCTGAACTTATTCTCATCTAGTTTTAAACAGTCATTTATAAGATTGAAATCGCCTTCTTCTGGACAACTGTGGAATATAGTCTGCGCCTCATTTTTTTGTTCTGAAGTTGTTACTTAAGGAATTATTCTGGTTTTTCCTCTACAGGGTAAAAAGTTCGATGTCGTCCACCTTTTTAACAGTTCTTCTCAAAAGTAACTCACGAATTGATCTGTTGCGGCTAAAGATGCATGACCCAAAGCATTACAGAACGCTGCGTTTCATCATAAAGTCATTATAGTTGACGTAAAAAACCTTACCTTATTCTACAACAGTCATATTTAGCATCATGCCAATTCTTCGAATCATAATCTAATTCCATATTTTCGTACTCATGGCATTTATTGTACTTCTTAGGTGTGAGAGTCTTCATGTCTTTGCATTTCTTCTTGCAACAATCCAAACTCTCGCTTTTTGTTCGCCTTCTCGGTGAATTTTTTTCACATGTTGAACACCAGGAGGTATATGAGAACTTGCAGTACTTTTCTCTCGCTTCTGGACTTGTGTGGTACGGAAGGCTAATGTTGCAGTCTCCCATGTTAGGAACAGTATTATATCGCCTATCTGATTTGTAACAAACCTTTGCTATCTATATACCATACTTTCTCGCCAGCTACCTAAAAATAATTACATATTAGAAATAAATAGTTCAACAAACTGCTGATACTAATAATTGTTAGATGCTTATACCTAATGTTTTTAAAATTTTAGAGTTCGGGTGGATAGCTTTTTTTAAAAAAAAGAAGAATGGTGTATTGACGATTTATAAGCGCAACATTTCCCGAAAAGAGTATAGGAGTTAAGAGTAGAGGAAAAGAGTATAGGGTTCCTAAATCACCCGATTTAAACCCGATAGATTTTTTACCTTTTAGGTAGCCTTAATACTTTAGAACACCGCAAGGCCGTGAATAATGATATATGACCAACCGAACGAGTTATTAACAGTTGCGCGGAATAAAAAAAATGAGGGAACACCTTTAGAGAATTAATATTCTCCTTTCTCGAAAGTTAATACTTCTTATAAAGAATTAATATATGCATAGAAGAGAGACACAGTTTTGATCACTACTGCTATAAGGAGTTTTTAATCCAGCCACAATCACGCAATAAAACATTTATTTACAATCTGTTTGGGTAAAATAAAATCGTCTAATAAAAAAACAAAGCATATAATGAATTACGTAATTGCAAAACTTAATAAAGATGCAAGCAAAGAAATTGTCATTAAGAAAATTGACTCTGTGAGGGTGCTTCAGGAAAACATTTAAAAAGGTGAATGCTTTTAAACCATCTGCTTACTTATGCTGATCGAGAATAATTGTACAAGTTATGGTATTTTAATTCCTTGCATTTTATATTAGATCAAGAACGGCCTAGAGAAAGTTGATCCAACGTTGAAAGTGAATAAAGATCATCAGTTTCTGCCCTTTTTGTGTTTTTCTTTTGGGCAAATGTTTTAGTTTTTCTGAGCATGTTAGGAGAGATAATAGGCAGGAATATAACGATTGATACATTATCATGTCAACTTTTTCCCTCTACAAAATGGCAAAGAGAACATGTAGTAGGTACATGTTTTCATATATAACTACTACGAGAAACATGATGTTTTAAGTAAATTAAAAGCATAGGAATAAAGCAGACGAAGCATTAAGGACTAAGCATTAACGAAAATAAACCACAATATAATGCAAAATACGTTAAATAAATAAAAATAATTAATAATAGTTAATACATAAAATAAATTGGGAATGGTTGCACCTGCTGCACTGCTATGTTTACATGGACAAACTGGGCGTTATGGCTTTCATTCGGGTAACAAAGGTATTTTCTACACGTTTAATAGATGTAAGCAAGTTTAAACATGTTCTATGGTACCTATATCGCAGATATGAACAGATTTTACAATTATTAGAACACTAAACATACATCAGAAAATGTGCCACATTAAAAGGTAACCTATAAAAATATAAGTGTATTTAAGGACAAGCTTTACAGTACACAAAAATCAGCATGTTTTATACAAACTGCGTTTCACATACTGTATTTCTTGTCGTTTCTAAAATGGTGATCAATATGAGAACACTGCTATTGTAAACTGATTAAAATGGGTTTAAAAGTGCCATAAGCCCATGAAAGATTGCCTAAATAAATTGAAAAATGTTATTCTTACTTGGTTATCCCAATTCAACGATCACAAGCCCTACATCGCTTCAGTAAAACTATTTGGCTATTTAAAAGTGAAGAAAGCAAATTGTGAACTTCCAACCATCTTTATATTTCTTGATTGGTCACATTTCATGTCAGGCAGGCCATTGATAACAGGGGGGGGTAGCTAGTTTCGAGTGTTGTCACCATAGGCGCACCTTATCTAGCATATTACCACTCCTAACAACGTATGTCGTGACTTATCAAAATCCTATTTAGTGATGGGGAGCAAGTAAATGAATGTTTTTCCCGCCGTTAAACGATTTGAAAATGGATACCGGCATTCTTAAAGAATTAATATTATGTTTTAAATTATTTTGCATCGAAATTTACACGACCGCTTAAGTTAATGTCCGTTTAAAATGGATTGAGTGTGCATTTATAAAATAATATTTTAAACATACCTACGCTCTCATATTATTGAAATGAAAAACTGGCTCTATTTTATATTGAGTACTTATATTTACTCTTGAGTTTTTAGAGTCTATAGATTAATAACTCACGCTAAAATCTGTCGATTATATTCTGTGACTGGAGTTAATACAAATTTGTTCGGACTAAAGAGAAGCCACAGGGGAAGTGTATGCAAATCGACTTTACCTATCAAGAAAAAAATGTTTAAACTCACTGAAGACACGAGAGACCGCATGCAGAGCAGAAGGGAAATTAAAGATAAACACACTACACAATAATAAGACATAGAAAATCAGACATTTAGGTGCAAGATTATGCTAAAATTTTATGTTTTTCGTCCCGTTTTTGTTCATTTCTTGCAAGCAAAATGAGCAAGAACGCTCATTTTTACATCATTCCAGAGAGAACTAAATGGTCTTTTTAGAAAGTGAACCATCGATAAGAAAATGTTTTAAATTTCTTCAAAAAAGTCTTAATTTGAAGAAGTTTTAGATTTACGTATTTTTTGTTTTGATTGAATTTTACTACTTTTATGGCAATCTGTCAACATACCTGAACAGTATCGATTATTTTTTATTGTGATTAATTTATTTACAATTTTATTTTAGATCTAAGATAAAAACAGTATTTATTTTAATGTTCAAATTGCAAGGTAAAAAGTGCAGTCTTATTTAAATTTTGGAAAAACGGATTCGCGAGTTCAACTACCGATGCACTGCAAAACGTCAAATTAATCGTTGTCGAGTGACAGTTGAGACTTGTCAGACTTGTTTATTTGTTGGAGTTGATCAAGGTTCCTAGGCAACCAGGTAATCCTGAGCGGGGATGAGACGTGAGCGGAAGGTGTGACGTCACGTGTTTGCCGTTTTCAATTTCAATACAGTGGATTATACCGTTACTACTTATTAAAATACGTTTATTTTTGTTAAAACAAGAAGAACGTTTCTGCTATTTGTGATAATGGTATTGTTTTTGTGTTGTTTCGATAAGTACTCAACCTAAGACAGAACAAATTAAACTTTTGAGGTAAGTTTTTTAAATAAATACCCGACAATCAATAAAGACGAGTGGACACCTTGATATCACAGTAGATATATTAATTATCATAAGTAAAATGTTTGTACCTAAACTGGATGTCCTTAACTGATTGTGAGTGTGCGGTTGGATGTGAAAGAATGTAAATTGATATGTATTCCAAAATACTTATTAAACAATTAAATTATAGAGAAACTACGACAACTAGTTGCATGTTTACCGGAGCGTTTAAAACATGAGAACAAACCCAAAGCTACGAGCACCAATCTCAAAAAATGTCAAATAATTCAACGTTAAAAGCTTCAATAATTTAAACCGACAAACTTGTGACATATTCCCGCGCGCTCTCCATTACGCGCAATCTGTATACTTTAGGAACCTTGGGAGTTGATGAGGTTTATAACATAAACCAATACAAACTTTTCGATCTGTTTCTATTTCTTTAAAAGCCTGCAAAAGTTGATATAACAAAACAAATCACAATCAAATGTAGACATCAATGTCAACAAAACAAGTTTCTAACTACTTAACGTGTGGTTACAATTTTAGCCAGCAGGGGACGCCTGAACTTTTCAACTCGCGAATCTTACCATCCGGCAGCGTTGTTTGGTCCCCACCCCGTTCAAAAGTTCTTCTATTGAACGGGTCACGCAGCGGCGCTGCAGGCATAATTTATTTCGGTGTTTCTACGGTATTGCATTGTGTTGCACATCTGTTGTGTATTTGTTATTTGTTCCTCCTTTATCTTGTGACCAAACTCTAGCGAAACAAACTATCATTAACTTGGATTTGTTTTGATTTGGTAAATCAAAGAACAGAAGGTGAGTATTTTAGATCCCTTGTTTCTATAATTGAATGATTGACCTAAGCCGAGGCGTTTCAAAATGGAGGTCTTCATTTCGATAAATAGTGTCTAGAGGTTTTTATTTTACAGTTGCTCAGTCACTCAAATCAAATACAATTGGTTGAATAATCTAAGCTCTAATCATTATTGTGGGCAATTAATAATATATAATTGAGTACCATAGAAGCCAAAAGTTAAAAGTTGTACACGTCGATGATGGGAATATTACCGACGTTTATTTTCAATTGATGCCGAATTTTATTTGTTTAATATCGTATCTAAAATTTCACCATTTGAACATAAAAACCAATACCTTAAAGTACCAGCAGTAACAGTAAACAGTAGATAGATTTTAACGTTTTTATTAGCATTAGCAGGTACAAGGTTAATGTCTGTAGTTACGCCAGTCGGTTCAATACATTAGTTAAACAAAAAAGTTAGAAATATCAGGCTTCGGTCTGCCCCTCCAAAAGTGTGCTCAGCTAATAGATAATATTTTTATTAACAACTTTTCTTGCTGTATTTTTGCAAAAATTAAGGTTTTGACCACTTTTCACTCATTGAAATTCACTACTTTTCTAGATAGGGATGGATCAAGATAAGGATGATGTCCGTGCTGTCTGTCGCCCGAAAAATTTCGTGCATTGCCAATTTTACATTTTATACTTGATTTAGAAAAAAAAGAACTATTTAGGATAGTTTCGATACATTTATTTACTTCTGGCTGGTTTTGTTTAGAATAGTTAAGTGCTTTTTTGTTTGTTTTATGTTAATTAAACTATCATCTATTTTCTGAGCCCATTTTTACGGGGCAGACCAAACCTGATGTGCATCGATTTCATGTAACATTGAGATCTTGAGAGTAACAAGAGAAAATATTGCTACCACTACATTATTTAAAAAAGACGGACACTAGGTATGAGAAGTTAGAACGGCACTTTGGCTACTTGCAGTACGTATTGCGTTTATTGAGCATACCTCAATAAACTGTATACAGCTTTTCAGTGTGCAGTGATGTGTACTGTATAATTGTGTGTAACTTGTTCCATCATCGTAAACCTGAACGTTTTATAGATGAAAAAGTGCACTTCTATTTTTAATATTCTTTATTCACCTGACATGAGTAAGAAATGTAATTATAATCGCTTGGAATTAATCCAACTTTAATTCTCAACTTAATTCAGGCATTAATTTAATTATTTAATAAAATAGCTACTTTTATTACAGTAAAGGGCGAGTAAAGTATCTAAACTTAAGAATACTAAAAGCGAAACAATACAATGAAGAAGAAGCGAATAAAAGCTCATGTTATTCTAAAATGCTATAGGCAGGCTTTACAACAACGATAAGAAACTTTTGATAATTTTATCAGCACTGACATTGATTACAGTTTTTCATTGCGCCCGTGTAAGTCATTAGTACAACATTTTTTACTGCGACTTTTACTATTGGCGTCTAGGGTCTGAATTATGATAACCTCGTAAGAATCTTTACATGTCATGTCCGCCATTTTAATGTGATCTGAGCATCTGATCTATATATCCTACTATCATTCAAGAAAGCTTTTTTTTTTTCAATATAGGTTGTTGCAATTTTATGGCTACATATTTTACCAATCCAATATATATGCGATTGTATTTTATCACTTTTTCAAAACATCACTTAATGAAGTGTTTACCTAATACTAGACAACTATATCTGTTATATTTGAACTGACGCCAATTTTGTGACAAAGACATACGAAACGGCATTATCCTTGTATAATAAAAATGTAGTAACACCACACGATCTAAAATGAACTTGATGTCTAACCATATAGATAGAAGTGATATTAGTTATAAGTATTGTTTTCCTTGAATTTACTTGTAGTGGTTGTATGCCGCATATTGACTTGGTAAGTTTGTTTTGTGGTGATTTCACAAGGGGAAAAGGAATATTAAGGAAAATAAATTTTATTTATTGTTCTAAACGCGAACTACAGTAATGTATGGATGTCCAAACCTCCTATCATTCGAATTTTACATGTCAATGTGTGAGCATGTGAACACTGATTTTTGTACTCTGAACTTTTTGGGGATGAGGCGAAGAAAATTTGATATCTCCGAGTAACTTATGGGAGGCATCGTGCCTCCCCTGATCTATTGGGAGTTAGTGAAGTACAAATTAAGTCTTGCTGATAATTCGATAGATAAAACAAGTTGAAATAATATAAGCAAGAGCCGATGGTGAAGCTAACGCTTCGTTAAGGGAATACAAGGTGTTTAAGTTTGGAGTAAAAATCGAATGTATTAGTTGTTGCCAAACGGCTGTGGACTGGCTGGCTGGCTACTATTAAATAATAGTAGGTACAATCATAGAGAAATTAAAATAAGAGAGGTGGCGGTATAATGTTAAAACTTAGAACCGCGTTGCGCTACAACCGGCTGACCGTCAATAACGGGAAGCTTTGACGGTAAAAACAGGTACCTAGATTATCGGCTAGTTAGAAGCGGGAATTTTAAATTTTTAAAGATACAAAATACTCCGGGTACCCAATTTCGGTGTCTACACATGTTCTCTCGGTTATTAATGGTAATAGAAAATGTGCTGTTTACTCAACAGGGTGCAAACAAATTCCTATTTCCA
>NW_026018165.1:12355832-12361732 GCF_020466585.1 Dendroctonus ponderosae | reverse complement strand
ATTTCATTTAGCAAAGTCAACTTAGCAATTCAAGAATAATATCCAGCCGCGTTGTTCTGCAAGTTGAAAAAGGACAGAACTGATTTAACCGACCCGTATTTTATTTTTACTATGTCCTGTACGTTTCGCACATGCTCAGAACTTTTTGGCCGAAAAATCGAAATTTTAGTGCCGGCAGTCGCCGGTCAGCCAGTTGCAGCGCTACCTGCGTAACGCGGTGACAAGGACGCCCATATGATTGCCACCTCTCTTATTTTACTTACTCTATAGGTACAATACTGTACGAGAGACGAAAGTCGAAGTTCTCGGGCGCCCACTTTACGGAGTGGGGGGGCCTTCGACTTTCGTCTCGTGTACCGTATACAATGTTTCTTAATCTTCAGTGCAAATAGCAGGGAAAGGGATAATGTTTAAAAAAAACCTACTGTGAAAATATTGTCAAAACAGTCAGCTGACAGTCAAGCTGTCAGAAGACTTACTTCGAGTACATTTGTTGGCAGGAGTGTTAAGAAAGGTTCAAACTTATCTATAAATCGAACGTGTTCGTATCATATCACTTTATTATGCGTCCTGTAATCGGAAATGTTGAGAAATCGAATGGGTTTTGCCGGCACCACCGCAAGTCAAGGGCCGACTGCTCTGACGCCACATCTGTGGTTTCTTACCGGCTCGGCCCACGCATGACGTCAGAGCAGTTCGGCTTTAACTTGGCGGTGGTGCCGGTTTTGCCCATTTTCAGTTCGGATTATCCATACATCACTGTATCGATATTTATGTCGGAAAATTGTAGTTGTATTTTTAAAATAGTTGAAATCGACGGCATGACATGTGTTTATCGAACAGAATGAGCGGCCGGGCGTTTTCAACGCGAATGGCTACAGCACGCTCTTCTATTTTCTGTTTTATTGTTTTATTTGACGTGTTTCGACTTTCAGGCCGAACAAGATGCCGGGTTTTAGCACCGCGGGCACGTTCAAAATCTTTGTCGGAAACCTCGCCGAAAAAACCAGCGTATCGGAGCTTCGTCCTCTGTTCGAGAAGTACGGCAAAGTTGTTGAATGCGATGTCGTCAAGAATTACGGGTTTGTCCACATGGAAAATGAATCGGAAGGGCGCGAGGCGATCCAGCAACTTAACGGACAAATGATTAATGGTCAATCCATGAAGTGCGAAGCCGCCAAGAGCCGCAAAGCGCCCCAAACGCCGACCATAAAGATTTTTGTTGGTAATCTAACCGATAACACTAAAGCACCTCAGATACGGGAGTTGTTTAAAAAATTCGGAACGGTCGTTGAGTGCGACATCGTTCGGAATTATGGATTCGTACATCTTGAATCGTCGGGAGACGTAAACGAAGCAATTAAAGATTTAAATGGTCAAATTGTGGATGGACAGCCCATGAAAGTCCAGATTTCAACGAGTCGTGTTAGGCAGCGTCCGGGAATGGGTGATCCTGAGCAATGCTATCGTTGCGGCCGTGGCGGACACTGGTCCAAGGAGTGTCCTAAAGGAATGGGACCCGACAGGTTTCGCGAACGCATGTTCGGACGCGATCCTTACCCTCCTCCACCACCGCCACCATTCCTACGCGACCGGATGATGGGACGCTTTGGGGTAATACGCGATTTTAGTTTTAATTGTTTGTCCCTCACTTTATAGTCGCAACTCATTTATTTCGACTGAAACAACCCACCTACTGGGGTTATTAAACATGCTGCTGTAGCACAACTGCAGCTATACCTCGTAGATCTCTTTCACGTCTTAACTATTGAATTAAAGCATAATTTGTACATAGTTACGTTAGAGTAACTTAGTTGAATGCTACATAGTCATTACTTTTGATGAAACGATTATACAGAGAAGGAGAGGACAAACTGTTATCTGCTTAAATTAAAATATGTAATCCGTTTCTTTATGTTCTTGCTCAAAATAAATGCGTTACTTATTTCAATCCACCATTAGGAATCTTGGAAACGGCAAGACCCAGGGAGTCGGTAAAATCAGTATTTGTATATACTAGAGTTCAGAACCTTGGTATAAACTGGACTCTTTTAATTTTTTTAGAAATTCGGATAGTTTTTAAAAGCGAAATCTCAGGAAGCACAAAATAATTACTTCAGCCAATCTAAATGCCGGGCAAATGTCCTTTCGACACAGATTTCACCGACTAGCTAGCTTTTGCTACTTTCAAAGTTTTCCGATGAGTAAATGCTAGTTCTAATTTCATTTGTATTATTTTCTTTACCTAGGATGCGTATGACAGCTACTATGATCGTCGTTTTCCCGAGGATTCCCGCGACTTGTACGAGCGTAGGTACTCCAGCATGCCGTCGAGAAGCGAAATGAGCCTTCGAGGAGGCAGAGATTTCTTGCCTCCGCCATTACCCCCAAGACGGGAGCCACTACCTCCCATGCCCTCAATTGGTCTCAGAGGATCTTCGAGTGGACTGAGTTCCAGAATGGGCGAATCCAGCTTCTCTCGCAGTCCGAGTGATTATAGTATGTTCAGTAGACGATCGCCCCCTCCAAGTAGCTCTCTTGGTGGGTCGAGAATGAGCCGAATGTATGAAGATTTCAGCAGAGATACTTTTGACGATCGAAGGTAATATATTCACAATTGATTTATTTAGAAGTTTTAAACACATTTCCTGTTCCATTAAAGCAGTAGTGAACACGTGATGATTCATGGTGACAATCTCAGAATGGCTACTCTCGAGAAAGTCCTCAATTAAAATGTTTTTGTACTTGTCGCTTACAATGTTAAAACTGAGAACTAAATTAAATTTGTGGTTTCGGTTAAGTTGTCAAATATATTTAAAATTATATATTTATGGAATATAAAGACTTTACACTCTTAAAAGAAATGTATTGTAATCACTGCTTTTTGTAGACCACCAATGAGAGGACCATCACCCCCTAGGCGGTATGCCCCATACTAAAGCGGTTTTCCACATTCATCATTATTTACGTAACTGTAACTAAATATGCTATACATACACGATACTTTTTCAATAGAAATTCCTACTGAATCCACGATTGTAAATTAATTTTATATTTTGGGAGGAACCGACTACCTTTCAGGACATGACTGTTCATGTAGTTCTGTTTCATAAGCATATAGATTAATTGTCTGACATTTGATAATAAATTGCACACTGATATGAATTTATTTGTTTTTTTTTGTAACACTTGACATCCTAGTGAAAGCGGATTAATGTCCTCGGATATTACCGGTAAATGTGTAGAAGTTAGCAATTTGCCCTTAGTTTTAATGGGAATGATGAAAAATCTGCCGTGAGAATCCGTGCTAATATCCGTTAATCTGGGAGCGTATTGTACTTTTCTTAGAGTTACAGAATAGACCGAAAATAGGCTCCTGGGACTCTGTCCTTGAGACGTCAAATGGACAATTCTAACCTTAATTTTAAATATTTCACTTATATCAACATATCCTTGGTTGACTGCAAGAACTCTGGTATTGTTAATTTTGTTTCATCTAGCCTTGAGAAAGACCTCAACAAAGGGTCGGAACGTTGGCCATTTTTAGAGTATGAAAGGAGTTTAATTCACTTCCCACCCCTATATCCAAATATTCTTATGGCTTTAAACATTAAAATAGTAACCAAAGCTGTGAACAAGTTTGACATAAATAAAACAGTAGGTACTTTCAGATTACCGCAATCAGGAAGAAGGTGGAATAAATATTTGGAAAATAAAGCGTAATGCTAAACTTGCCGAAAGCTGCGTAGTGCCACCTGGAAAGAAGGAAGACTGTGTTTAGGTCAGCAGGAAGTCTGTCGCAACGCCAAACTTATTTGAAATCAGCAAAGCAAAGAGAGAGAAATAAAGAACCCATAAATCTTTAGTTGCTTGTCGCAAAACTAAACTAAGTTCAAGCTAAAAGATTTCTGCCAGCTGGCGCCCTATCCTCCAATTTCTTCCTATTTATCCTCAAAAAGTACACTACACTTTCACAAACTATCGCACTTACCATAAGAGCCACAATAATTCTATATTTCCCATCTAAGAACGCGATTCACATGACGCTGTCGGTAGCAAACTGAATATTCATACACTTTTTCGAAAAAAGGGACCGAAGTACAGAATAAACATGATTACATACAATCACACATAAAATACATTATATACAATACAATCATTTGCTTGTTCGCCATTTCGATGAWTCATTGCTCTGCTCTTGCTTGACAGTTCGAGTTCGGTTTGTTTATTGTTGACATTTGTTKAAAAAGTGCCTGTTCGCACGGCAATATTTCCAAGGACAAATTTCACGTTCCAGCTGACGAAAGTCAACAACTAACTCAAAAACGCTCTAAACATCGATCTTTCWCAACAAAAAAATCGAAAAAAAAAATAAATTACTTAAAAATGAACTGAACTTCCGAGGGATGATAGAAATCAACGAAATTTGAACTAATTCAAAATGTCCTTTAAAAGTCTTCATTTCAGGAATTATGCAAAATCTACACTAGAGCTTCATTTTATTACCATCTGGTTATGATCATCTTCCCTTTTTTGCATTATATTTTTTCAGTCTTTACTGACTTATTGCTTCATCTGCTAGCCTCAGATCTCTTGCCTTAATTAGTCAAAATGCGTCATTTAATGCTCTATAAAGTGCTCCATCTCAATCTGATGCTAATCAATAGGCAAAAAAGTGGCTGAATGTACATTTGGGAATGTATGTCATACTCAAATTTCGCCTTTTATTTCAAGCTTGAAAATGTCTTTTGAAGTTGGTAACCAAGAGCTCCAGGAACCAAATTCACACTATAACTAAGTTGATACTAATTTAAGATTGATGACACAGAACACTTTTCTCTATTAATGTGACAATTTCCACTTTTTCTTTTCATGTTTTCATATTTCATGCCATCTTCAGCTTACTGTAGATGTCTCAATGTTGTACTTTCGTTAAAATCTACATATGTATTCGATTTATTTAGGTAGATGAATATCTTCTAGATCTAGAGAAAAGGTAATGAAAAAGTAGTGGTAAACAATTTTAAATTACAAAATAATTAAACTTACTAAAATAGCAAATAGTCTGAGATTTTTTATTGTTTTGTCTTGATTATTATTATCTCTTAATTTCTAAAGCAAGACCAAGACAATATGTAAGTCTTATAAACTTAAAATACAGTAAAGTCTGCTTATAATAAACCCGGTTATAGTGAACTTTCGGTTAAAACGAACTTTTCTCCTTTAATTGAAACGTCGTCCCTAAAGGCCAACGCATTTTTTTACTGGTTATAACGAACTTCCGGATATAACGATCACTTTTTAGGTTAGTTGTATATTCAGTTTCCGTTTATAACGAACTTCCACGCTCAGCGTTGTTTATGTTAGTGAGAGCGAGAAATAGGCAGTGACTTGTTTTTTGCCGCGTTATGTTTGTAAATCGTTTTAGAATGGAGAAACAAAAATGCAAAGCTTTTTCACTAAATGAAAAGTACGAGATTATTAACAAAATAAAAAGTAGAGTAAAGCAGAGTGGCATTTGTAAGGAACTTGGGAAGTCTACTGTTGCAACAATATGGAAAAACAGAGAAAACATTTTGTCAGCGTATGACAAAGCAAATGTTAGATGTAAGAAGTTAAAATTATCTGCACATGAAGAGGTTGACAAGGAACTTATTAAGTGGTTCACTCAAAAAAGACAAGAAAACGTTCCCATAAGTGGAAGTGTTTTGCAAGAAAAGGCTAGTGAAATGGAGAGAAAAATCAAAAACAAAGAGTTTGTTTGTTCTAGAAGTTGGGTAGAGCGTTTCAAGAAGAGACATAATAATCAGTAGAACACAAGTGCGAAGCTCCAACCTATGGATCAAGGAGTAATACATTCCCTAAAGTCATTATAGGAAAATTCTTCTTATGAAAATGTT
>NW_026018165.1:12333054-12355068 GCF_020466585.1 Dendroctonus ponderosae | reverse complement strand
TCTATGTAAAAATAACGAAATAAAATACACCACGTGTTTTTGTATTATTATTCGCTTATAGCGAACTCCGGATATAACGAACCAGTTTTAGTTCACTTTTCAACTTCGTTATATCCGGACTCAACTGTATACCTAATTCAATATCATTGATGTACATAATCCTTAAGTAATAAAACAAGCAGCATATATCCAGTACAGTTGAAAGTAATTCTGAAATGTGGCTCTGTGAAAGCTGTACATGGCCCGAAAGAATCAGTTAAATCTGCATTTTACAATCATTTTTCTCTTCAGAATACGGCAAACGATGATGTAAAATTAGATTAACACAATCCAGAGAACTAATAATAAAAAAAGCCGATGCGCCGCACCATAAACCAGTGCCCAAATCGCATATAAATAAACATGTTATAAGTACGTAATGATAAACCGCATGCGGTCTGAATCCATTTTCATGTCGGCTTGCCTCAAAACCACCGTCAAAAACGGAAGTGCGGCGAATTTCGTGTCGCTGGTATAACAACATTCCTCACTATCGGCGTTTGGCATCTCGTTTTTTCCAGTACAAATATGTGAGACAGAACAATAACATCGAACGCCCCTGGTGAGTTTACAGAAGAAGTGACATACGGGCTGTCAGTAACAAAGATGAAGTGCGCGCGCTTCCAATAGGCCATTTTGTCACAAAATTAACCTTTTGTTATGATGTATCCAAATGAATATTATGGCATTTATTACAGTATTGAATATTTTTTCTAGTGTTTAGAGACAGTTTGTGGACTTAAGAGTGAAAGTGCCATATTGCGTAGTCGGCAGTTCAGTGCAGTTTAAAGCCCTGAACGCGTACTGGAGTTTACCGCCGGATGTTCGATGCAGTCATCTTGCAAACGCCTTTGCTCGCCCTAAATCTCTACGTTTCCTCCATGTAATAGACTTTGCTTAAGCATAAACTGCTCCTGGATAACCGTACTGGTAAGCAATGTCATTAAGAAGCGTTTCACACACTGCCCTTTGGCTATATTTGCTCACTTGTGTAAAAAACCGTCGGGTTATAATCGCTCCAATATGGCTACCGTCGGAATCCACAATATCCGTTGCCAAGCCTAGAAGACCTATTTTCGTTCTTGTTATGTATTCATTCACAGATTAGAGCCATTTTTCCAACCAAAATTAGTGTTTTACGTCTGAGGATGCATCATTTTTTCGTACACGTGCTAATATAACGGCGCAAATTCGATCCATTCGATTATTATTCAAGATGTTTTTCCGGCGGGCAGCACATAATTGTCAGTGGCGGACTAAACAACGATTTCTTGCACATTATTTGCCTTTTTTTGCTCGCCTAGTTAGCCACGACACGTTATTGTTTTTGCGCCGTTAATATGCCTTTGCTAAACAGGTTCTTGTTTTCAATAAGTTCATAGCAAAGCTACTTCAAATCTTTGCATTGCTATGTAACTTGATGGATAATCAATTCATCTGAAACGGGTTCGGTGGACGTTATTTTTAATTTTCTTGATTTTATAATTCTTCGATGATTCACACTTCCATACTCTTCAGAAATTAATGTAGCTTCCATTAAAATTTTTCCAGTAACGCATGTCAACTTTTTAGTCGTGTCTGGGTTGTTTATTGATTGTTTATAATTTCTCATTTTATTTATCTTATATAGTAATATTCGTCTGATTACCTACATTGAATTGCTACAGGTTCATAACTGTTTTGGTCACTCAAATACGAAGGAAAAACCACCCTTCTGATTTCTGATGCAAATTTACATTTGAGGGAAGCCCGTATTGGGAAATGTCGGCTAAATTATATACCTACTTCATTTAACGAGTAACATTTTATTCAGATATGTATTTAGAATCAACTGTTTTTTCGGTTCGTTTCTTTGAAACCGTCATTCCCTTTTGTTTTTCATATGGACCGAAAAAAGTTCATAACGGATTAGGTAGCTTTTTTAATGGCAAATTCAACGATGTATAACAGTACTATTGTTCCTGTTCTTACGTTAAGTAATCAGTTTTTTTTATAAATTATACCCATTTTTATTAGCAATCGATAACAAGGTATTTCAAGAATATATATTTATCTATTAAATTTAACACATTTAAACACAACTTTGATACATTTAGGGCTTTTGGTACACCCTGTACATTACAAAATGTTTTTAAAATGTGCGCCCGGTAGGCGTCTATCTGCCTGATTTATAAAATCTTTTTAAAAACCAAACGGTTTAGCCGCAAATTTCCGTGCCTTAAGCGTGAATAACCCTGTATAGTGTTCTAATAAAAATACTTTATGTAACGTTTAACATTTACTTACGTCTTTGAAGTTTTTATTTTAACTTTGGATTTAAAGAAAATTAGTAATAATGAACCACTTTATCAATTTCTTGCAGTACATATTTACGATTTTTCACACTTTTTTTAAATAAATGATTTAGAGGAGAGGTCAACTTACGAAGAAAACACCTCCACCTTTCTTGTACGTTCTGCAACTTCCCATAATACCGAAATAGAAAACACGTCCCATAACAGAGGTCGAAATAGTTTCCATCTGAATCCTTCTTGCTTAAAAGTTTGGTTGATAATTTTTGCTAGTGGGCTCCTCTTCATTTAATTTTTGGTTCGCTAATGTGCGTTGTTAAAATTTATCATATACATATGTATATATATTTTACAAACCATTGAAACCCATATTAAGTTTTAGTTATCTCCTATGTTTTTGCAGGTAGTTCATTATGAACGAACCAGAAGAAGTTGCTCAGGACGTCTGGTCCGCCTGGATTTTGGACGCTATCAGAAAAATTCGTACACAAAAACAACGTCCCAGCGTTGAACGAATATGCCATGCTATCAGATTGCACCATAATTACCACGAAGATGTCATAGCTGAACATTTGGAAGTTGCGGTGAAAGATGGTGTAGTGTTGAAAGTGTTTAACAAAGGACAAAGTTCGTATAAAGATCCTGGTGGCCTACAACAAAATCGCACCCTTAAACTGCAGAAAGGAATTGATTTAAGTAAAGTGGTAACCAAAGCAGTGCGAGAACTGGGTGAAAGAGATGGATCTAGTTTGAAAGCAATAGAAAAATACATTCAGCAATCACACACGATAGTAGAGGCTGCAGAGGCTGATTTACCCACTCTGGTTAGGTTGGGAGCTAAAAGAGCTGCTGCACGACAATTCGTGATTCCAAATGGAAAAAACTACAAATATAATTACAGTCTACAAGGGTCCTCCAATAAACGGCGAGCAGATACAGTGAGAAAAACGCATACAAATGAAGAAGCAGATAATGTTGCTCGGGTAAGTTTTATGTTTATTTTATACTAGAATCTAAATAGCTGCATATTTAACTGGTAAACTCTTTATGAATTAAATCAAGTATTTGCATCTGTGGGGTTCCCAGATATTTCATTTTTGTAAACTGTAAATTATTGTAAAATGGGATATTTTACTAGATACACCGTTCAAAAGAGGACAAGYAATCCACTGAAACTCTTTTCTCATCTTTGAGGCGTTTGTAATAATATGTCCATTTGCACTATGGTCTCTTTACTGCAACCATGTACTTAGCTAATTCGTGTCTGTTATTGAAAATTATGTCTTTTTAAAATCCATCACTCCTCGACTTGAGCTTCAACGCATTCTCACAATATTTTAAGTTCCGTGATTTCATGAAGTTTTTCAAAGTTCCGTCATTTCTACCAAATTTATTTTGATAAACCTGCTTTTGTATAATTTTTTTTTAATGGGAGCATTATACAGTTTTATTGTTTTCTAATAGCTTACATGTGTATCYTACCAAGAYAACTAAATTAAAAAAAAAATAAAAATAAAATAAAATTACTACTTAAAATAAGTTACTACCATCAACTTTTTTCTTCACTTYACTTCAATTTAATGATTGAAGAATAAACGTTTGCTCTTACCTACTTTTYTGGTAATYCTAGTTTGGAGRMGGACTAGAARCKTGGTTGKYTTGGMCACYAYAWKRYAKTTTMAAAAATTYGCCAAAWWWTGCACAAAAWTTCTTCCAAATCCAAACTTTCCGCATTGKARGCGCTTGATTTTWTYCATTTAATGAATGAAGAATAAACGTTTGCTCTTACCTACTTTTCTGGTAATTCTAGTTTGGAAAAGGACTTATTAGATAAAAATAATTGTTCGCTCTTYCCTACTTTTGTGGTAATTCAAGTTTGAAGTAGGACCAGGAACTTGGTTGACTTGGACACCAAATGACAATTTTTAAAAATTCGCCAAAAATTGCACAAATATTCTTCCAAATCCAAACTTTCCTCATTGGAAGAGCTTGATTTTTTCCATTTAATGAATGAAGAATAAACGTTTGGTGGTACCTACCTTTCTGGTTAGAGACTCAACAGTTACCGATAAATTTACGATTGAACCTTTTAATAATTAATTGCGCCGATTTCTCTCAAATTTCTGTAGTTCTTAAAATAACTGATTTATTTCAAGAAACATAACAATCAAATTACATGTTCAAAATGTGTGCAATTTACGGCTTGACAATATCCAAGGCGACCAATCAACTCTTCTTGCATATTGTTATTTTTTAAATATTATTTTTGCTCGTAAATTGCTCGAGTCCTGTTGAGCAATTTAATTTAGAATTCAATGGAACATTTAAAGTTGAAATAAAAATGCGTGCAAAAACAGTTCTTTGAATTTTAAATGGAACTTCTGGATCTCACTGTATACCTGCCTATATTACACGATAACACTCGCACCTGAATAAACACATTTCACAATTTTTATTGTCATTTATTAATTTCGGACATATTTTTTTACTGCCACTTTTTTACCCCTAGATTATTACTTGTTAAGAATCCTGAGCTTTCCGAATATTTTTTGACGCGATATCTGTTTAAAAACATACTTTATTTCCTTTGATTTAATACTTAATTTTCACAGTTACCTCTTGAAAATGGGTTAAGTTTGAAATTATCCTGTGTACTACTTAGCACAATAATTCACTATGTAAAAACCTTGTAAAGATTGGGATAACTGTTAAGGTCTCTGCACATTATAAAACAGTTTGGCGGTGATATCTAGGCGGCATATTCGATGTACAAGTTTGTCAAATCAACTAAGCACTTTATTAAAGCTTGTCGTTGTAAATTGCTTTTCTCAAAATTGTTCATTAATATGACTCCTATTTTAACTTGGGTTTTTACAATTATATAATGAATTGAGGTTTTTATAAGAAAATCTCTAGACAAAAAAGTATTTATCGCCCGCTGTAGAAAAGCCTAGTGAGATGACTTCGCCGTAAAACTTCAATTCATTATATAATTCTGAAAACTCATGTTAAAAGAGGACATTTTTGACAAAAGCATTTATAACGGCAAGTTTTAATAAAGTGCTTAGTTGATGAACAACTTGTACATCTAATATATTCGCTATTGCTGTATTCGTCTGTACCTTTGGTGTTCTTCCCGTAGCTTATCGGTTCCCCAAAATATTGTTAAGTAAATGGTTTATATTTTCGGGCACCTTAATATATTATATTAAGTTAATGTAATATATTATGGTGCCCGAAGAAACTGTACCTGAAAATGTTTGGTCCATATATAAACCATTGAAGAACATTTTGCGGTACCGAGGTGCGGCTGATTCTAACAAATGAGTACCATCGAGCCGATGCATGGCATTTTCTTTGAACTGCACTGGAGGTTCGGCTTAACTTGATGCGTTGCTATTTCGATTTGTAACCTGAATGTGAATAGTAAAGTAAAGTAGGCAAAGTCAATTACAATCAGTTGGCTGTGTATTTACGTATATTGCACAGACTCTACGATTTTCATTAAAACTATTTTGTAAAGCAAAATGATGCGAGGTGATGGAAATTCATCTTTGTGCATATGCTTTTCTTTTATACATTAACTTAAGTCCGGAAATAAAATATCCATAATTTCTATAACATTAATTTAAAATTAATGACCAGTTAATGTGGATGGATAGCTTTGACCGTCAAGTTGCATGTTACAGAATAATCTTAATTGCATCAAGTAGTACTGGATAGTAGTTAATAACATTGTTATTGGCTCTTTACCTTATTTTAATATTTTATGTCACATCAGAGACATATCGTCGTTTCAGATTTGTTTACTTATCATGAAACGTACGAAATTGTCCAATGTAGATCCTCCAATAAATAGCTCATATAAATGTCGTATTTCGAGCTTGCTTAATATCGCAGAAATTGCAATAATGATATTCTACTTTACAGGCCCCCACAGCATTACCAATTTGCTCAGAATGTCTGGGTACGGAAGCCAAAAACAAAAAAGGAGTTCCTGAAAAATTAAGTGCCTGCTCCGAGTGTGGATCTTTAATTCACTTCAGCTGCACAACTTCAGGAACTGTCCTGTCAGCTTGCATAGCCAAAGGAGGAAAATGGTTTTGCGAAGAATGCAAAATTTGTGATGGCTGTGGTAAGCATATTAGTTAAACTAGTAAAGTAACCCGATTTTTTCAATATTAAAGGTCGTAAAATCGTCTTGTCATTTCTTACGTATATGCTTTTGAAAGAGCAATTATTTTTAACTAGGAATTAGACCACAAATATACATAAATCGAGCTCGTATAGACACTGGTAACTGGTTTTTAATATAGTAAAGTATTTAATATAGGCCTGATAAAACACGATATCACATTATAAATATAGTATAGTAAATGTTAGACAAGAAACCTAATTTATCCGTTTTGCTCATCAGGTAACAGTGGAGTTTCAATGTGCTTATTATGTTGCTGTAATTGTGATCGAAAGTACCATATGAGCTGTTTGGATCCTCCAGCAGAAAAAAAGCCAAAGTGTCCTTGGAGATGCAGTCATTGCTTAAATCATCATGAGAGCGTTGGCAAGGCTCAGAAAAAACAGCCGGGTAGTGCAATAAAGAAGAAAATCGACAGGGTTAGAGAGAAAAACAAGGAATCAATATCAGCAAAGTAAGTGGGCATTTATCCGTAGAGTAGAGTATAGATAAAGTAAAAAGAGCAAACTGCCTTTTTGTTGGAAATACTTTCCCGGCCTGCGATCGGTATAATAAATTATTTCATTTTATGCCGAAAAATTTTCCGCCTACATCAACAGATTTTTGTAATTGAGAAATGGTCTGGAAACTGCAGTTTTACGCAAGAAACCATGGAATTAAGCGCGTGTGTAGATAAAAATAAATAAAATTTTGCTTAATATTTTTTTCATTTGCTAAAAGTAACAACATAAGCAGCAACTGGCATGCAAAAGATCAGTATTATTAAATCTATATAAGTGTTATTTAAATTGTCCTGAAGGAACGAAGCTGTAGCCACATAAACATGTACAGGGTTATTGATTAAACTTTGACCACTCCGTTTTTACATCTAATTTGATAGATGAGATATAATTAAAGAGTAAATTCAATTTGGTTATTATGTTCCAATGAAATCAAATAATAAAAATATCGAAAATGCACATTAGTTATAATTTACTTTTTTGCAGATCGAAAGATGATATAGCTGAGCTATCCTCCTCCCCGAGTCGCCCATCCTCCATAAATAGTCCACAGTTTAGAGCGCCAGGGAAAAAAGGAAAAGCAGCGTCTTCAACAACGACTACCGATGATGAACAGGGAAGCATTCAGGGTACGCAAAATCCTAATACGACTCCTTCCCATAATCTAAGGCCCCCATTACATACCCGCAATTCCATACACGTTTCATCCTCTGACTCTGCCAGCTTAGACAGCCCGGAAAAAATATCTAAGGAAAAGCAAAGTTTTTTTAAACATTCGGCATTTAACATCGAGAAAAAAAGTAGTAGGTTGAGAGAGAAAACGGCCATAAAATCTACAATAATCGAGGAGGCTGGAAAAAGGAAAACTAGGAGAGAAGCAGATAATCACGACGAACAATCTGCTAAGAAAACAATAGCCAACACTCACGAATCATCTAAAAGGTCTTTAAGGAACGGCAAATTGACGCCAACTGTAAGTGTTCCCGCAAGTAATAAAAGAAGTGTGCATCCGCCAGCTACTTCGTCTAAAAAGGTTGTTTTAAGAAGGAGCGAACGGAATGAGGCGCGGAGAAAAGAAAAGCTCTCAACGGACGAGGAAGAAGACGAAGAAAGTTATAGTGAATCATCATCTAGCGAGGAAGAGGAATGTTCCAGTTCATCATGCGACTCAGATTCTGCGACTTCTGATTCTTCAGTTGAAAAGACAAACTCGAACTCAAAGATTCGAATGCAGAAAGTTGTGCTATCCCCTCGCAATTTCGTTGAGAAAGGTAAGACGTTTGGTAGTATTGGTGGTATGAATGAGGACAAGAATGCACCTTGGGGGTTCGCAGCTGCAGCTCAGGCAGTAGAAAGTAGCAAAGTCGAAAATAAGAAAGCTAAGGTTGATGGAAGAAAAGAGACAAAAAACTTGTTTACTACTCCTTCGGAAAATGTTAGTTTATTTGATAATAATCCCAATGCTAAACAATTCGAGGATAAAAAGACAAATCACGGCTTGGGACAACTGAAAGGTCTATTTGATGGTCTGTCGCACTTTTTTGCCGCACCCACGCCTAGTCGCGTGAGCAGATCGCAACCTAATTATAATCCGAATAAAAGGAAACCAAAAGATGATCGGTCAGCGAAAGAGGATCAGATTCAAGTCGAAAAGGAAGAACGGAAAAAGTTCCCGAGTCCCACTCTCCCGCCTCATCCTCCCTCCTCTCCAGCCTTGTCACCTAGCGACCTGGTTAAATCGGCAGTAAACTCTCAAGAATTGATGACGGAACAAGTTAAATCTCTCAAAACTGAAGAGGTGAAGACCGCTGCGACGGTGTGTGAAAAGCTCTTGTCAACGCCGGTCAAAAAGCGCAGTCAGCAAGCGCCCAAGACGTTAGCCGTTGCGGCATCTGCAGTCACCAATCAGACGGGTAAGATCACTAGCTGTCGGGGTCGACAGCTTTGTGTCACCAAAATACATGTAGTTAGTCCAAAAAATCAGGTTTGTTGCAAACGGTTTCTAAATTTTCTGAGGTGAATGTTTATTAAAGAGTAACGTTTATTTAATGTCTTTTAAATCACCCATTTTTTTTATTCTCAAAATTCAACATACAAATTTAAATATTTATTATCATATTCTACACAATGCTTCAATAAAAACAAACATGACATCTTCACTAGTCTGCTATGGAGTCGTAAATGTCTTCTTTTCGCCATCTGAGTGGTTGCAAGTACTAGATCGTTAACACAATAAAATGTTGTGACTCTTCACATCTTAACAGGAGCTGCGACATATTCAAAGTGCTTTTGTTTTCGTGTTTGTGGTTCACAAGCTAAACGGTTTACACTTAATTTATTTCCTCGTTGTCGATGAGGTTTGGGAAATACTCTTTTATGCATCGTCTGAAGCACTTTCCTCACCGCCGCGATAGCATCCAGCCATGCACTACGGCCATTTCTGTTCTATGCGCTCTCGTCTGGTCTACACTTATTATCGCTGTATATTTAATGAATTCCAGACAAATTTTACGAAAGACTGTACTCATGAAATCATTTGGTAGGACTTCTTCGTCTTCCTGTTGCATATCACGTGCAGTAATACATTTTTATAATGTAATGCTGGCATTTTGAAAATGAACAATCAATATGTTAGAGAATAGTACTCAGTACAGTGTAAGCTTTCGAGCAAGCCACCTCTGCAGATGCAAGTCACTCGTGCTTACGAGACTTTAGGAAGATACTCTATTTCGCGACGGCTTAAAAACCCGAAAAACTCACCAGTTTCATAGAATGGTCTCGAAAGTCTACCTCTTTAGAAAATGGGCTAAAAGTCGTGAAGCAAAGAATACAAAAAGAACGCTTAAGAGTGTTCTGAGAAATGGCACCATTTTTATAGCGGAAAACATTTAAATGAGAGATGGGGTCGAGTGATAACACTCATTTTGGAGATATTTATATCTTTATTATGCGCCCGAAGTTTGAAAACGCTGCAATCTTCACAGACGAAAAACTCTTCAGTACAGTTTGTTTCGCGTGCACCGTAAGGCCGGTCGTCCTTTGGATGCGTTTTTATCCAAATTGCGTTCGTCAGAAATCGTGCGAAAAGATGCGAATTAAGCAATTTCATTGCAACATACTGGAGCTCGTCCAATAGATCCGAAATCTTTCGCACGATTCGGACGAATTATTGCGATGGGCGAACGATGCGAATCAAATTGGATTTGTTTCCAGGTTCGCTGTGTTTCTGACTGCGTGAATATTTGTGTGACACACCGAGCTGAAATGGATGTTGAGAAACTAATGTCTTTCTGATTTTTTAAAAATCTTCATATAAATGATAAAATTCTCCAAATTCTTTTCGTTTTGCTAATGTATGAGAAACCCAATAGTTCTTTTCGTTTTAACTGTGATTGTCTTCTGACAATAGAAATGTGGCCATTTACGTAATCGCACGAAATATTGTTGTCTGTAGAAGTCATCCACAAGCTTATTCCCATCTGCTGACTTTTTGTTGTTGTAAGAGGCTTACAAAATAACAAATCTTCCATGGGTCTTGATGGGTCCAAAGCCGCCTCTCTTCACATTGCATTCCATGAAGCTCTTCTTGCCTTTTTATTGCGTTGCCATACACCGTCTTTGATGTCATGTTTACACTTGCTTACACTTAGGTCCTTTCATTACAATCTTTGAAGGCGCTTTCGAATTGCTTACTTGATAAGTATAATTGTACCATATGTATGTTACTATCTAAAAGATATATGAAATCCTCCGTATAACAGTTCTGTTCATTGTAGACTTGCATCGTAAATGTTTCCAAAATAATTGTCAATTAATTGAGCATTTCACTATATTCTTATTAAATATCTACGAAACCGGCGAACAAAACCTAGAGCGCACATTGCGATTGCTTAATTTGAAAACAAATTTATTACATGTCTTTTGGTTGGCACGCGTTGTGCATAAACTAACATACCATTTTATTTGTCACTAATCAATTTTGCGAATCACTAATTCCTATGTAATTTGGAGGCATGTTGTCATTTAAGTGTTGCACCCCTTCATGCTGATTTTACCTGATCTGGTTTGTAATATGTAAAAACTGATTTTTTTCGAGGGATCTTACAGAAAATGTGTCGCTTTGTGTTTACAGTTTATATTTATGTGTACATGTATCAGTTTTGTAAATGTTGTATTCTGGGGCATCGTTTGGTGAGGTCTAAGTTACTTCTGTTAAGTGTAATTTAATTGATTGATAATAATAATGAAAGGTGATTTACATTCTAAAGTTGTACATGTTGTGGTTTCCGTTTTAATACAATTTACTTATACTTGCAATTACAATCCATACATTAACGGCAAAGAAGAGTTTTCGAGATTTTTATAACTAATATTTTATTTTTAACAATTACGGTTATCTATCTGTAAGAATTATTTACACATTACCTGAAACTAAATTGAGTTTATTCCGATCATTCCATAATTAATGGGCGACGAAAATGTAGCAGAACATCAAACTGTAAAACCAAAGTAACTAAATTTCTGGTTTTTATTTAATAAATAAAAGTGGGCCATTGTCTTGAGCGCCTGCAAGTTGGCAAATTGTGCACAAGCAAACTTTTCGTTAGCATGAAAGGGTAATCACATGTAAAGTTTTCAGCTAATTGGATTTTCAGTTTTTAGCAATATGTGATGATGCTTTTACTAACTTTATTAGTTAGCAAAGTTAATTATAAATATATACAGACTGTTTGTGAGGTATGTGTACGTAACTCTACCAGACATTAATCGAAAATTTCTATTATATAAAAATCTACAAAAAATACAATTCTCTAACGGGTATAGATGGATATAACAAGTTGTCTGTCTAATAAACTACAGAAATACTGGAAATGCTGAAGTTTCTTGGTGACCGTGATGATAATTAGTGGTAGATTTTTTTTCTTTCTGTTTGGGTTGATCGGTCAATAGATAATGGCAGAAGGGAAAACAAACAACTTTTCGTTTGTCTGGGCCAACGTTTCGGTTTTATTTAAGCCATATCGGGGCTCTAAAAGGTAACAGAGTGGTCAGTCTTCAAATTATTCACTTGAAACTGTTAATCGCCGTTGAATATTACTTGCCAGGACTTTCGCCCTGCAGTTTATTATCAATACTCGCAGTTACTAAAAAGTATGTTTTTACTACTAGCCCAATAAACTTACTAGGCAAGACAARAATTATACACAKGATTATTCACAACGGAAAGGGCGCMTTTTTACGTTTCGCATAATTATTGCCCGATTAATATCTGCAYTATTTTAAAATCAGATYTCTTTCTTTTATGCATGCAACATCATTCCGACGCTCKAATAAATAATCGATTATTTAKTTTTGRTGACTARTGACTGATTAACATATTTCCTAGGGTCAACACTAAACGTTAATACCTACACTTTGATAATGAAAATAAGAACTGCTAGTAATAAAAAAAATCACACGCAAACTCTCATCTCTCACCAATCATAGTCTTGTAAATAGTTTTCAAAACAAATGTTTTATTAAMACGGGATGCATAGTCGTTTATATTTAACAATTTTTTTATTTATTCCATTAAATTTCCCATATTCTGTTGCTTCATACCTATTGTAGTTAGCAAATATTTTAATGCATGTGATATTTGGCCATTGGACAAAGCTTAACTAACAACACATCAACTAATCAAACTGAATGCTTGAATTAAACTTCACCGATTCTTCAATTAATCTCTTCTCTTTAATATCACAAAAAAGCCTCAGTACGGTGCACACACTCACATTTTTGAGTTATATCTTACCTTATATCTATTTTGAGAACTCAGTTACCAGTTGTTTTATTTTATTTTTATATTTGTGACTCTTCTTCGACCATAAACTCACATCGGAGCAAATTGTTGTTTCGCTAAAACCTACAATTATTTCTATAGTATTTCAAATATTATTCTCACAACCTTTTAGGTAGATGCCTAAGGATAATTCCAAAAATTCGACTTAAGTGTTTTCGTCYCATCTGTATTTAATGAGTGAAAATCCTAWAAATWTGACTGAGTGAAAACATAAATCTTAATATCACATATATCAGAACATCAAATCTACAAGCCAKTTYATCACTYCCATTTAAAGCGRCAAATAAAATGTTGTTATTGTTTGCTTGCAGATGACATCAAACCTTTACAACTCCCACCAGGGTGCAATCACAAAGATTTAGAACTCTTCAAGGARGCACGGGAGAAAGCAAACGCRCAAACKGCAGCCCTTTTGGAAGCTGACGAACGGGCCAACCAGTCTATGATGTTATCCTCTCCRTCCAAGTTAATGCAGCAACAGCCGAGAAATCCTGGAGCAATCGAATTTGGAAAGTACGAGATCCAAACGTGGTATTCGAGCCCGTTTCCGCAGGAGTACGCTCGCCTTCCCAAACTATTTCTTTGTGAGTTTTGCTTGAAGTATACGAAGAGCAAAGCTGGTAAGTTTTAAACTTTTATAATTGCAACTAGCAAATTAATCATTATTCCTGTCTCTTATCGATAGTTTTAAAGAGACATCAAGACAAGTGCACTTGGAGACATCCACCGGCAACTGAAATATACAGATGTGGCGACATATCCGTCTTTGAAGTTGATGGTAATGTGAATAAGATCTATTGCCAGAATCTTTGCCTATTGGCGAAACTGTTTTTGGACCATAAAACTTTATATTACGATGTGGAACCGTTTCTATTTTACGTACTGACAAAGAACGATAAGAAGGGATGTCATCTGGTGGGATATTTCTCAAAGGAAAAACACTGTGTACAGAAATACAATGTCAGCTGTATCATGACCATGCCTCAGTATCAACGACAAGGGTTTGGACGGTTTTTGATTGATTTCAGTAAGTAATTCTTGCTATTTAGTTAGTTAGTTATGACCATAACTTGGCGCAGGTTGATTTTTATGTCACGGCATAGCTCAGATATCAAACACATTTTTCATGATCTCCAGTTGGCAAGTACGTAGTTTCGCCATTGTTTAACTTAATAGTAAAGTACGGTACAAGAGCAAGAGACGAGAGGCGAAGTTTCGCCACTGCTTGAAGCATTATGAACACAGTGGCGGGCTTTCGACTTTCGTCTCGCGTACCGTATACTATTTTTCTTGATTTTCGGCGGAAACTAGCCGCACAAAGTCCCAAATCTAAGTCTGCGACTTTTTGTTATTTTTTAAATTTATAGTAGTGAACACTTGTAAAGTGTAGCAAAACCCGCAACGTTATTGCAAGGCGCTTTAATTCTCTCAAAATTCGTAAATAAATTTATAAAAATTGACCAGCTTATATGCAATATGAAGCATACATTCTTAAAAATGCTTAGAAACTGGAGGTGTCAAAACAACAGTAGATGATGAGGTCGTAATAAATGTACTTAACACTCGATATAATTTTCAGGCTACCTACTATCCCGGGAAGAAGGACAACCAGGCACACCAGAAAAACCTCTGTCAGATCTAGGAAGAGTTTCCTACAATTCGTACTGGCAATCAATAGTTTTAGAATACTTGAACGATCACAGAACAGAAAAGTTAGAGTTAACCGCGATCAGCAAGAACACAGGCATGTATTGTCAAGATGTTGCTTTAGCTTTTGAACTTCTGGGATTTGTTAAATGCGCGCCAGCGACGGACAACGGGATGAAAGTCGAAATATGTGTGAACTGGGACAAAGTTGACAAGTATGCAGAGAGAGTGTCGAAGTCAAAAACGAGAATTCATATTGATATGGAATGTCTCAGGTGGAAACCATTGCTTTCTAACGCTGCCAGTCAATTTAGAGAGGAAAAGTCGGATGGAGAGGCAAATAAAAGTGGTGCAGAAACGTCCGCAAACATAGTAACAGCACCGGAGACAATTATAATAGAAAATACACAAGGCGTGAAACTGAAAAAAGGGAAAAAACGAAAGGTCGTTTCGTCAATGCCCCGGATATCTAAAATACCCAAAACAGAAGTACCAAAGTCATTAAGTACCTCGTCGGATACACATAATGAGGCGCCGCTTGCGTCGGAAGAGTTTGAAATCACTTCCTCTGGAAGGAAAAGAACTAGGCCTCTAAAGTTCAACGAAACAACATACGCTGATGTGAAGCCCAACAAATCAACCGCAAACACAGATAATAAACGCAAGAGGCCCGAATGTGACAACGAAAAAGAAAGCATTTCTAAAAAGTTGAAATCTGAAAAGATGGAAAATGATATAGTTCTAAATGAAGGTAATCTTTCAAAAGTATCCAACAGTAAAAACGCTTCTGCAGAGGAATCTTCAGTGTCGAAATTAGAAAATCCAATAAGTTCAGGTACAGTGCGATCAACCAGAAATACTCCCCAGGTTAAGGATAAAGTAACAGGCGAAAGATGGTCCCAACGCAGGGCTAAAAAGCAGAAAGAATTGGATCAACATCAAAAGAAACACGAAACGCTTCAACAGTCGGATCAGGAAGAAATTAACCCTACCGTGGACCAACTTTCGAGTGAATCCGTTGACCAAACTAATAAGGAAGAAATAAGCAGTAAACCAGAAGTTTCAGCTAATATCAGTGCATCAGTGAAATCAGTTCCAACATTGTTGGGAACCCCACAGCTAAAGAGGAAAAGGATAATAAAGAAGCGCAGGCCGTGGAATAAGAGCAGAAGATCGAACGTCGAGCTATCGAATAACCAACCAACAATCCCCCAATTATTAAAAACCAAACAATTGCACAAGGACAGTGAAAGTGATTCTGTGGTTTCTGAAAAATCTGATGACGAACAGTTTGGTGACACGAAAAAAGAAAATGTTTCGGCAATTTCCGGGACAGGTGTAATGGAAACAATAGAAAAAAAGAAACCAAAGAAAGCGTCAAGAATATCGACGGACGAAGACTCGAGTGCAGAAGCCGATGACGAGATGGAGAACGACGAACTTCCTACTCATAAGGAATCGTCATCTCCTATCAAGTACAAGTATTCTAGAATCACTCCTACCAAAGATGAGTTACTAAGATCGCCCCCAAAGTGTAGGTCATCCAAAGATAAATCAGCTTCTCCAAATAGCACTATTCCGTCGAAGCTTGGTGAAGCAGAAAAACCATCTGCGGCTTATTCTTCTACTACCTCAGAATCAGAAACAGAAATTGATGGTCATAAGATAAAAACAATATCTAGCAAAAAAATATTAGAGTTATCAAAAAATAAGAGTTTCGAATTTAATGATAGAATCAAAGCAGAAGAAGCAATACCGCAACCGAGCAGCGATCCTGTAGAGAATCAAGAAATCAGTGGCATTCCAGAAAGTGGAAAAGTTGTACAAGATGGATCAACAGCAGATACAGAAAACCCGGAGCCCGAGATATTGAAAACGGAATCTACCAGAATGTCTGTGGATATGGAAATAGAAAAAATGGAAGAATCTCAAGCTATAATCGAACATCATCTAAATGCGAGTAATTTACCCAGTAATGACACTAAAGAAGAAGTAAAAGTGGAAAATCATGTCAGCAATCAAATACCTGAAGCCTTGAAATCTGATGCACGTGAGCAAGTGGTTACGAAACCGCACAATTTGGAGGAAATCGCTTCTGAAGCCATGACTGCCACTGAGTCATCATCCAATAAAATTCAACCAGACGCTGGTACAACTAAACCAAACTTGATTCAACCCCCGATAACACAGACAACACTTGGCACTGAGAACCGAATCTCATCCGATGCTGTGGTGAGTAGGAGTAGCGACAATCAAAGCGTTATTAAAACTCCAGAAAAATTGACATCAGAAGCCACGCCTGCCAATATGCACCCTACTACTACAACACCGAGTTCAACAACATGCTCTTCGGTCATTGATAGAATTACAAGTGATTGCGACAATGTAAAGCACTTGCCAACCCAACCCGCTTCCATTAATACATCGACCACAGAAAGCAACCCACCAATTATCACAAGTTTAGCAGTATCACAAAGTCCTGCGGTTATCAAAGCTGCCCCTGTTTTGCCGCATTCAGTGGCAGTGCCCACAATGAACCTGCCACCATCCACTCAGCCAATCTATACACCTGCGTTTGAGCCTCCGGCGGAAAAAAAGCCGTTGACAACAGTAGTTGCAAATAACACAGATAATCATAAATCTTTAAGATTGGACCCGTCTGTACCAACACCGAAACCAATTTCATCTGTTCCGCAACAACCAAAATCACTCAATCCAGCAGCTGAATCTAGAGATGAAAAATCGAACTTAAAACCTACCTCATGTCAATTAAAACCAAGTCCTGAGAAGCAGCCGGTCATCTATAAAGAGCATATGGTTTCTGCCTCATCAATAGAAGCAAAATCGGTTATAGAAAAACCGCCACATAAAGATGTAAAAATGTCTCAGCACATGGACGCAAGAGAATCATCTATGAAACACAAGGAAGATCATAAGCCGGTTCCGAAGCAAGATCATTCTAGAACTGAGAGAAGTAAGCAAGAAAAATATGACGACAAAAGATTTCAACAAAAGTTACCCTATGAAGATAAGTTGTCTTATGATGCGGCTCAGAAAGTTCATATAGAAAATGAAGCTTTACTTGCGAGTATGGCTTCTCAAGGATATATGAACATGAATATGACTGCACAATATCCATGGCAGTGGGATAGGTTTTATGTGAATAAGTATTATGATCCAACAAAAAGGGAGTATGCAAGTTATGCAATGCCTCCTTTACAGTTCCCGTTGGATATGATGCCACCAGCAAAACAACCTAGTAGTTGTGAGAAAGAAAAAACCTCTAGTAAAAGTCATAGATACGATTCGTCCAAATATAATCAGCAGGTAGTTAGTGGTAGCGGCAGAAGTGCAAGTAACTCGAATAAAAACGAACACAAAGATAAGAACCAGTCGCCGAAAAAGGAGGAGAAGGTTAAACACAAATTGGAGCATGAAAGTAGTCGAACAGCTTCAGAACAGTATAAAGCCAGCTGTTCCATAGTGAACCATGCACAGCATCTTGAGCACAAGCAACAGTGTGAATCTGCAAATACGAATTTAACTATTCCGTCGAAAGTGGCAACCAAGCAAAAAGATGATATGCAGAAAGTTGAAAACCGTGACAACATTCATCAGCAAGCGGCATTAAAACAAGCACATGCACCGATACAACCAACTGCAGACATGCCTTCTATGGCCGTTTACCCTCCAGATTCTGCTACGAACTCTGTTCATAGTCTGTCGTATGCTCCATGCGAACTGGATGTTGCCCATATCGGCTTGGAATCACCTGCCTCAATTGCAAGCGATATAACATCTCAAAATTCTGTGGACGTAGTACGTCCGTCATCCGCTATATCTTCCCACTCTGGACACGGAAATCCACAACCTCCCCTAACCAACTATGACTGCATGCAGCAACAAAACCTACAGGCTCAAGGAGTAACCATACCTGCGTCAAGTCCGGGTTTGAACAGTACAATGCAGATCCAGCAACCTGTACCTCAACAGCCTGCTCAAACTCCCGGAAGCTCAAGTAAAAGACAATTGCAACAGCCAAGAAGTCGGTCAAATACGCAATCTAGTAAGCAACATAGTATGAGAGCAACTCCACCGGCTGCACCGCCGCAGAGTTCCAATAGGCAGCGGGCAACTCCGCCTGCTGGACATCAACACCAACATAATATGCAAGTGAGTTCTTCGGCCACTAATTCCCAACATCAGGTCATGCAGCAGCAGCACCAACAACAACTGCAGCAACATTTACAGCAGCAAGTTGCAGCGGCAGCGGTGCATCAGGGATATTCGCATCAATTGGCAGCAACTGCGATGCATCAGCATGCTCATCATGGACATCATTCGGTGATCAGCCAGGCGAACTATATACCTGTGGCCACAACGCAAACTTTTTCGGGGCAGAGCTCAAGTTCTTACGTTAATGTTCCAATGACTACGGTAATTCAACACAGAATGGCACAACAGGGCGGAATAAGTCCGTTAAGCACTTTGGGATCGGGGCATCAGAACTTGGCTGTGTCGCCTAGTTGCGCTGTAACTACAGCTAGTTTCTATATTCAGACTAATCCTCATACGCATTCCCATACGCCAGTACCGACAGTGCCTACGCCATCTCCAAATTCCTTGCAGGCAAACTCCGGCCAGCCTGCATCAGGCAATTCAAGTTGTAGTCTGGCAAAGTTACAGCAAATGGTTTCTAATAGTACAATTCCGCCTTCTGCGTGTAATACAATGACGCCGCCGCCAACGTCGATGACGCCACCAGCCCATCATCCACATACAATGACTCCACCACCAACGCATCAAGCAATGATACAAAATCAAGCAGTGCGAAACTTAACACCACCTTCGGCAATACCGTCGAATTTGCAACAACAAGTTCTGGGATATTCCAAGTACTATCAAACGAATATGAATGTTAACCAGTTGAGCGGCTCAGTGACGCCGCCGATTGGCCAGAACATCGGCCGATCCGGCCGCAATTCTGCACCAAATGTTGCTGCCATGCAACATATGCAAAGTACTTCTAGCAGAGTCAGTCCGAATGTGTCCTTGAATCCATATGTAATGAACAATTCCCTGAATGGGTATCGGATATCACCGCAACAGGCTCCTGGAGCGGTTACGGGATATATTACGAACACTCCGGCAGGATTTATAAATAATCAGATACCTGCTATGCAGATGATGAACATGGCCGCTCAAAGTCAGTATCAAGACCCGGCGGCATTGCAGAGAGCCCAGCAGAATACTATGTATACATACAATTATATCAATGGAATAATGAGGCGGTAAAGGATGAATTACATGTTGCGAGTATAATGAGTAAAGTGATATCTTGTTGTAGGCCGTCGTTTAAATTATAGTTTACGTACATGTACAGTACTTATCCACATATTCGTTTGCACGATATATTTAGAAACCCTTCGGACTTCTTATTCTGATATCATGCTAATGAAGTGAAGCTTTGCATGCAAATCGGGGATCGATAAAGTTCACTGTTGTCTGTTGCTCGTGGATATCTCACTCTCACTGGCATGCGGTTTCATACCATACATAATGGTGCATAGAATGTATACAGGATGATTCAAAATTTGAGTCATTCCTCTGGAGCTGTTGTGAAAAAATAGAAGGAATGATAAAGGCGCTCTCAAAAATTACTTTAAGAGTAAGCCCCAGTAACCCGCTAAATGGAATGACATCAATTTTGAATCACAATGTATAATATACTAACAACTTTCTTATTTGAGAGAACACGGTGATTGTTTTAAAAAAAATGCGATCCACAAGTCAGATATTATACACCTATCGCTGGTGCCGGAACTGAAAATACCGATTGTAATCCTGTAAACGTAAAATGACTACATAAATCGGTGTTTGTTTTGAACTTTTTACCTAGTTACAATGAGTACGACACCAGTTTCTAAATATCTCGCTGCAAGCACTGCTTGAACCTCTGAGTAAGTCTGCCAATATTAAGTTTCGGCAATTGATGCATTTAGTAGATAATTTCAATAACATGTTTTTATTGCACTTCCTGACTATTATGCTGTTGAATAGTGATTCAGTTGTATCAGAGATAATAACTAGTTGATTATTATTAAGCTCATGTAAATATTGTAAATAATTGAGTAAGAACTTAATATATTATTTATTTATCACAAAAAAGTTGTCTAAAATTTTAAGAGCGTTTGCAAATATGTAGAGGATAAAGCATTCTATAGTCTAGTTGGGTATATTATTTTGTATAGCACAGCGAGTAGTTTGTATGTAATTCTGAAAATGGAAACAATAGCATTACTTTGTAAATTTGATAAGTTATGCAAAATTAAATAAAATGTTAGTTTTTATTCGTGTCCATTAATTCTTGTTTTATACACCCTTATTCGAGATTGACTTGATCAGAATAGTTCCCTATTTCTCCGTCAGAAAATGCGTGCTAAGTGAAATCTAAACAGCATTAACAGTCTTTGATTATATTGATTTGTAATTATAGATTCTGTTTTAAATGTTCAAATTTTTGGAAAAACATTGTCGCACTTATACCAGGTACTTATAATAATTGCAACTTACAACAACAAGCCAACGAGCTTATTAGATCTGAGTATTTGCTCGGTAAATAATCAAATTTTTAATTGCATTTTTTCTTATTTTGAATTTGATGCTTGGGTCACGCTAACAACTAGTCCAATGATCCTTTGTTTTTGAATAAAAAGTTAACAAAATATGTTGTTTTTCCTGGCCTTTTGGAAAATATTAAAATAAAATAAAATTACATAATAACTAAATCTGTTGGATAACATTAAATTCCATCAAGAGCAAAGCAATAATATAAATATTAAAAAATTGTAAGCAATTATTTTCATTGACTTACTTTTCAGAGCATTTGCTCTTTTAGCATTGTCTAGAGTCTTAGACTGTGTGTCTTGAATTGAAATTTGTTGAAAAACGTACAAAACTGCACCTCGAAAAATTGCAATCGGTTGCAAAATCGAACAAAATACTTTGAATTTTTACCTCGATTAACTCATTTTCCAAATAGAACATCAGATTGTTTGCAAAGCGTATTCTCGACACTGTTAAGAAAATTTGTATTTGCAACAGTTTGGAAGGAAATGGGCTCTGAATATTAGCAAGCGAAAAACTCTCAAACTTGCACATACCTACTTCCACTCTTTACCTTGTAACTCTGTCAGTTATCAACATTTTTCAGAAATTTAACGACTCTTAAAAAGCCCATAGACTTGGCGTAAAATGTTGCTTCAGGGCGTAAAAATTAATTTTAAATTTAAAAAAATCTGTAACGCTGGATGTTCCTTGAAACACACTCATTTGCTACAAGTTTGGGGCGCACCAAGATTTTTTAATCAGAAAGGTATTTTAAGGATCAACTCAATGGTTTGAAAAAAATTGCTACTAAAGTTTTTTTTTGAAACATTTTCCAAATTTTTGAATTCAAACACTAATGCAAAAATGCAGATAAGTTCTATATTGTTGAGG
>NW_026018165.1:12331616-12332954 GCF_020466585.1 Dendroctonus ponderosae | reverse complement strand
TCATTCTAGACAGAAATAAATGGCCTTTTTAGAAAGTGAACCATGGATGGGGAAATGTTGGCAGTTTTCTCAAAAAATGCTTGAATTCAAGAAGTTATGGATTTGCGTGGTTTTTTTGAGGTGCAAAATCCACTTGAACATGACGCTGCTTTTTTCGAAGTTTCTCAAGAACCATTCGAGCCACATAATTCGTTTTGGTATCGTTGGATAGAAAATTGAATGGGGGGGGGGGTCATAAACCCCATGACTTCCCCCCCTGGATCCCCCCTTGGTGCCAACGTTATGTAAAAATTATAGGCCGTTAGTTTGTCCTAATTGATATGGTAAATATAAACTACTTTACAACGCATTGACCTTACATCACTTTAATAATATAGAAGAAATTAGTGAGCAGAGAGTTCTACAACATAAAAATATGAATAATTCATAGTCTCGACAATCCAAGTTTTGATACAACTTTTACATTGTCTTTTTTACATTTTACAAGTTAGGGCTTACCATTATGCTATAGATTTTTTTTAACGCATATATTGGTGACAATGACTAGATCGTTTTCTACATCTTTGACACCATTCAGTTGAAAACTGGAAATTTCATATTTCACATTTAATTAAATTTAATATTTTTTTCCAGTGCAGTGAATAAGTTCACATACTTAACTTAACTTAACTTAATTAATATATTGATGTATAAATGTTCCAGACATTTGTATACATCATCCAAATGAAAATGATTTCCAAGAATTACGCCCTAAGTTTTAATTTAATTGAAATATACCTAAAACTAATTTAATTTATTTAATTTAAACGAAAAGAAAGATACATGAAATAACCAAAACAAAACTTTACACACAGTTTACTTAAATTAATTTTACCATCACCCAGAAGCAACATTCCCAAAAACCACTATATAATAACCACTAATCAAATTTGTCTATATTTTGAAAAATAAATTATCTGCAGCCCTTGCTAAAATTTATAATATTATTCATCCTTTTCAAGTTATTCGGTAGGACATTATAGAATTTAGGAGCTAAATAATCCAATAATATAAGCCATAAATATTACTTTATGTGTAAATTATAAAAGTAATTCAAGCAGCACACACCAGATCAAATGCATCGTGTGGGATTTTCGTTCATAAGCGACGTCGATAAGACGTGATTCTTGGTCCTAGTTTTGCATCATCTGCAAATTTCAAAGAGGCCATCGAAATATTTAAACACCAAACCAATTTTAACAGAAAAGAAGAAATTACGGCATTTAATCCAGATTGGAAGCGCGTTTTGCGCCAAACAGCATGTGCGCCGAAGCGTTGGAACCCCCACCCATCCCCCAC
>NW_026018165.1:12329877-12331516 GCF_020466585.1 Dendroctonus ponderosae | reverse complement strand
CTGTGGCTCGAATGGTTCTTGAGAAACTTCGAATAAAGGCCATTTAGTTATCTCTGGAATGATGTAAAAACGAGCGTTCTTGCTCATTTTACTTCTGAGAAACATGCAAAACGGGACGGAAGACATGAAATTTTGCAATAAACTTGGGCCATCCTTGCACAAAACGACGATCATTTTTCTAATTTCATAGATAACAGAAGACTATGTATTTTTCTACATAACCAGCCCCCCCCACCACTTTAAAGCTGGATCCGCCCCTGGTTGGCACGTACCTATTAAATCGAGTGACATCGATGCGAACATTATAGTTTTTACCATGTGGGAAGAATTAATTAATTATGCAGATACGTATAAGAGTGTCCTAAAACTACCTGAAATTTCACTACTTCGAAATCACAACGAATAAACAAAGTCAGACGCGTGCTTCATAGTAAAACAGATGCCGGTAACACAAGCATTTCTTTTAAAGAGTGACCTACAAACGCCGGTTTGAGGGAAACCGTTTTCAAATCATCAGTTTAGTCCGGTAGATTTATCTGGTAACGGTGCATTTCAGAAATACAACTATTCCAATCTCTGAATATGATATGTTATTGAGGAATACGTATTAGATAGGTAATATAAGTTTATGACTATGAATGTATTCTATTTGTTCCTGTTTCCTTCTTTCCCAAAGAATTACGCAAAAAGGTTTCCGATCTAAATAGGTCTTCACACTAATACTCTTTTGTACTAACATGTTTTTTTCCGACCCCAAGAAATCATAATCTTCCTTTCTTCCCTTCCCGGAAGTGACACTTTTCCGTTTCAAAACCAATTAACGATCAGAAGCTGCTAATCGGTGGAGGAGGAGCTAAAGTCTGGTTTGAAGATCGTTAGGATCATGCCGTTTTAGCTTTCGTACTGCTAAGACCAAGAAGAAAAGGCGATTTTTTTTATTGAATTTATATATTGTTTGTCTATCATCTGTCCCCGCCGACTCCTCGAGTCTACTAACATCGCAAATGTAGTCGTTTCATGCGCTTTTTAGGTGTCTGGCTGCCATTCCTGTGAGTTCCAAAAACGTTAACTTTGTTATGCGCATATTTATTGTCTTAAGGATGCCAATAGAAAAACTGACCAGAAAATGTAACTTTGACACAGTTAATTTACGTTTGCCATTACTTTTCAACAAACATTTATGATAAAATAATATTGTCAAGAGGAAAAGGCCTTAGCAAGTGTTCCAATTTATTGATGGGTTACAAATAAATTACAAAATGTTTTTAAGTATCTTATTTGGATTCTCCAAGAAAGCTCTAATTGACGAAGAAATTGACCATATGCACAAAAATTTGTTTATTGATAAGTTTTATAAAACGTTATCGAGATTATTGGAGATCTAATATTTTGCTCCGCTAAATTACAAAATTCCGCAAAAAAATATTTAAGTATATTCAGGGTGCTGTATTTGTTTCTAATCATTCCATTACCACGTACAAGCACACAAAGTCTTTGAAACACTATTAAAAACCACGATCGTTTCCAACAGTGTAAAGTGAGAAAAATAAAATTTCAGTAACAAAACCTCATGATATAATTGAAAATACAAAAAATGTAATTTATAAAATTCCTTGCGAATGCAATAAATTTTATATAG
>NW_026018165.1:12328659-12329777 GCF_020466585.1 Dendroctonus ponderosae | reverse complement strand
CCCCCACCCATCCCCCACGCATGAGCACACACGGCTGGACTGCATAAATACGACGGAGAATCCAGCAGTTGAATTGATATAGAGAGTTCATACTTTGATCAGTAAACATCGTGCTACGCATCGCGCTCTGCAGAATCACAGTGTTGGAAATCGAAGTTAAAAACGGTCTTACAAGAGTCTACCATTCTTCGTTGCTTAAAGTCTTTGAACTACGCTGCTATTAGTGTGCTTTTCAGCACGTTTATTCAGCTGGGGCTGAGCTTTGAGGTTTTTCTTTGAATTGTGTGTTGCAGGACATGGAGGAGTCCAAAGCAGTACTCGCCGAGGAGGTGCTGAGGCGGTTTGATGCGCTCGAGGCCAAACTAGAGTCGACGATGATGGAGGTCGCATTTTGGAGGGACCGGGCGGTGAAGGCGGAAACGCTTTTAGCCGCCAAGAATTCCAAAGTGCAGGAGATGGAGAAGGAGGACAGAATGGAGGAGAGCGCAGCCTCCACCAGCGAATGTGAAACGGTTGAGGGACCCGCTGAGGCGGCAGCTCCCTCAATTGCCGCTAAGGAGAGCAGGGGCCCGGTGACGGACTCTTCAGACGGCGAGGGCTATCAAAGCTCAAATCGCCGTCGAAGGAGGAAGCGTGCCAGGCCTGTGTCCTCTAGTGAGGACAACTCAAAAACGAAAACATTGTCCACAGAGCCGGGACAAAGAAGGGACCCTCGCAAAGGAGCCCAGACCCAGACGACCAAGACTAGCCAGCCAGAAGTGAACATCGGGAAGAAGAAGCAGGCCACCCCTGCCGCCCAGCAGCAAAGTCAACGGAGGACCAAGGTGCCTCCAATTGTCCTCCGCGAGAAGGACAAATATGATGAAATTACTCGCCGACTGATGGACAAGAAAATAAACTATGGATGCGGAGTGACCACCAAGGAAGGAGTTAGAACTCACCCTCCTACTGCCGAAGACTACAGGCAGATGATTAGGGTACTGGATACGTACAAATACCAGTACCACACCTACCAGCTGGAGGAGGAGAAACAGCTGAGAGTGGTGGTCAGAGGCATAATCGAATCGTGGAGCGACGCCAAAATCAGAGAGGAATTAACAGCACTTGGATTCCACCCA
>NW_026018165.1:12327275-12328559 GCF_020466585.1 Dendroctonus ponderosae | reverse complement strand
CGGCTGGCCATTTTTCTTCCACCTCACAATCGTTGTTGGGTGGAATCCAAGTGCTGTTAATTCCTCTCTGATTTTGGCGTCGCTCCACGATTCGACTATGCCTCTGACCACCACTCTCAGCTGCTTCTCCTCCTCCATTTGGTAGGTGTGGTACTGGTATTTGTACGTGTCCAGTACCCTAATCATCTGCCTGTAGTCTTCGGCAGTAGGAGGGTGAGTTCTAACACCCTCCTTGGTGGTCACTCCGCATCCATAATTTATTTTCTTGTCCATCAGTCGGCGCGTGATTTCGTCATATTTGTCCTTCTCGCGAAGGACAATTGGAGGCACCTTGGTCCTCCGTTGACTTTGCTGCTGGGCGGCAGGGGTGGCCTGCTTCTTCTTTCCGATGTTCACTTCTGGCTGGCTAGTCTTGGTCGTCTGGGTCTGGGCTCCTGTGCGAGGGTCCCTTCTTTGTTCCGGCTCTGTGGACAATGTTTTTGTTTTAGAGTTGTCCTCACTGGAGGACCCAGGCCTGGCTCGCTTCCTCCTTCGACGGCGATTTGGGCTTTGGTAGCCCTCGCCGTCTAAAGAGTCCGTCACCGGGCCCCTGCCCTCCTTGGCGGCAATTGAGGGAGCTGCCGCCTCAGCGGGTCCCTCAACAGTTTCACAGTCACTGGTGGAGGCTGCGCTCTCCTCCATTCTGTCCTCATCAGCCGCCTCCTGGACTTTGGAAATCTTGGCGGCTAAAAGCGTTTCCGCCTTCACCGCCCGGTCCCTCCAAAATGCTACCTCCATCATGGTCGACTCCAGTTTGGCCTCGAGCGCCTCAAAGCGCCTCAGCACCTCCTCGGCGAGGACTGCTTTGGACTCCTCCATGTCCTGCAACACACAATTCAAACAAAAACCTCAAGGCTCAGCAACAGCTAAATAAACGTGCTGAAAAGCACACTAATAGCAGCGTAGTTCAAAGACTTTAAGCAACCAAGAATGGTAGACTCTTGTAAGACAGTTTTAGCTTCGATTTCCAACACTGTGATTCTGCAGAGCGCGATGCGTAGCACGATGTTTACTGATCAAAGTATGAAGTCGAGATTTTTAATTATCTCTGAAGTTTTGTAATTAATACCCACACATGCGGGGCTCTGTGTAGGTGGACCAACCTTCCCTAGCTGCTCGTGGGAATGATATGGAAATCAACATAACATCACCACCAAATACCGAGGGGTAAAAAACTCTCGGGAGCCGCCAGACGGAAGGAAAAATGGTTAGGGACAAAGGAAAGTTTGGACCAACCAAAACTGT
>NW_026018165.1:12325924-12327175 GCF_020466585.1 Dendroctonus ponderosae | reverse complement strand
TATAATTATATGGATATGATATATGGAATCCTAAGTTTACGTGATTAGTCGCACATAATTCATAGTCGCACATATTCATTCACTAGTTATTAGTTAACTGCACTGGAAACTTCAAGCAAATTAGCAGTGCAGTCAGGAAGGGTTGTTCCACATTTAAGTTAAGCTAAATGGAAATATGTTTCTGAACTGTGCAAAAATATGTAAAATAAAGTATGGCGGAGTGCTTTCGATCTAATCGAATATTTTAAATTAATAGCGATTAATAGCGACAAACATTTTTCCACTTTTACAATACATTTTTTCCATCCCATATTTTAATTACATAAATGAATTTGGCAAACGATCTTTTGAAAATGTATGCTTTTATAATATATAAAGTAATGTGTAATCACTTACTTATTGCGTAAAATGTTGTCTATTTTATTTTCTTGGGCTCTGTATCTTATAAATACTTCCTCAACTTCAGATATAACCATTTTAGCTTATTTGTCGGTATGAATTGTCAAGTTTGTTTGTATTGAGTATAATAATCGGATTACCAGAGCATCGAAATATACTGGTATACAAAGTACCTACAGGGTTTTGGCAAACAATGCACATTTAGGACAACGTTTAGTTAATCCAGTTTTCCACAGCAGTTTGTTTTTGAATAAAACTTTACAAATTCAATATGCTTAAAAAGTCTTCAAAATCAACATATTGTAATGGAAATGGCCTGGGGTACTCACGTTTGGAATGGGGGATCGAAATTCATGGTATTTCAGTAAATGGGAGCCCCATTTGGGCCCCATTTACTGTCAAATATGACACTGACAAGCGGGAAGTTTCGCACCTGTTATGGGGATTTCTAGAACTATCTGGAATACCTGGAGAAAACTATATAAGCGACGACGAGAACCAGACGGGGAGACCCAGAGGACTTCGGGCCCAGGAAAAAAAGGCCCAGACACCAGATGGCCCAATAGGGCAAATAAATAGGTACAAGCAGTAAACTGCAGAGTGCTGTAAGTGTATAACTTGTAGAATAGAGTGATAGAAGTAACATTGAGTAGTGTAGTGCTTGTGTCAAATTAGTAAGATGCCCATTCTAGCAGCTAGCTAGCATGGAGAGAATGAGAGGTGAAGGCGTACGGATGCCAGAGCTGAACTATTCTTACAAAAGACCACAAGTTTTAAAGGATAACTCCTGGAAACTTGCCGTCAAAAAACGGGGGTTTTTTAGTTGGTAGGAATCCAACACTACCTGGTGTC
>NW_026018165.1:12320489-12325824 GCF_020466585.1 Dendroctonus ponderosae | reverse complement strand
ATTTCGATTTCGATTTCTATTTCGATTTCGATTTATGTTCAAATATAATATGTAAATTGGTAAACTTTTATATTGATGTTACTTAAGTGCTTATGGAAATTAGTGTTATTAAATGTTGAATAAATGTTGTTGAATATAAAAAATTTTTTTAATTTTGCCTCATTTATTAGAAATCGCTAAATATATTTTCATAAAGGAGACTATGTTTTGATTTCCTTATTTTAGATTTTATAATTTTATCGTTGCAATTTGTAAACTAGAAATGGTTATTCGAMATGTACRAAATTGTACAGGGCGTTTTACTCACAAGAKTTTAACTAAAAAAAAACACGCAAATYTAMAACYWCTTGAWRTSATGACTTTTTTGAGAAAACGGACACCATTTCGTTATCGAWTTCACTTTCTGAAAAGGGCATTTAGTTSTCTMTSSAAYGATGYMAAAAYRARCGTTCTGGCTCCTTTTGKYTCCGAGAATGRCCAAAAACGGSWCGRRAAACATAAAATTTKAAMAGAATCTTGCASCTAAGTGTCTGATRTTWRARTYTTGMTTTCTGGGTCAAAACTGCTCRAAWWWAMSCACTTATGTTGTGATGACTGAATCKAAKTTTCAMTTCTCTATCCAACGATGCCAAAAYKAATWCKKTGGCTCAGATGGGGCTCGAGAAACTTTGAAAAAAAACAAAACTGCCAACATTTCCTGATRGATGGTTAATGTTCTAAAATGGCCATTTAGTTATCTCTATAATGATGTAAAAATKAGCGGTCTTTCTCATTTTGCTTCCGAGAAATGAGCAAAAACGGGACGGAAAACATGAAATTTTGGCCTAATCTTGCACCTAAATGTCTGATCTTCAAATTTCGCTTTCTGGGTCATAACTGCCTGAATTTCTTCACACATGATGTTATGACTGAAATTATCAAAGAATTATCCCATTACAGCAAGAACGTTACTCGAAGTACTAACTGCACATGTGCAAAAATATTCCTTCTTCGCTAGTTATTACCTAAGAGTAAAAGGTTCAATGGCCGAAGTTTCCAAACGGTTTCTTATCAATTAAAAGACAAATAGCGCAATACGAGATAGGTTTAATTAAAAATCTCGCTCTCCAGAAGTTCGATTTTGTAATCTCGCAGCCGCGTAATATACGGTCGGCGGCCGTCTTAACGATCTCTTAAGGTCCCCCCGTGCCTCGCACGCTGCTTTAAGAAAGACATAAGTGAAACAAGAAAGAATGCAAATGAGATGAGGTAAAGAGCGCGTCTTTGCTTAATTCACGCGCACTCTTCCGTTTCTTTCCGCCCCCCTTGCTGGCCGCACCGCGGATGTGGCCCCCCGGGCCCCCCACGTCATCAAGTGAGGGGTAGAGTTTTTGCCACAGGCTCACATGCGCAAATGAAATCGATTAAAATGCGAGTTTGTGCTTTGAAGAAGAAGTATTAATGGCAGGGGGTGGGTTGGTGCTGGTCTTTGCCCGAGATTTAGCGGAACATCGACCAAAATCGGACTAATTAGAATGCCAACCCTTTTCAGTCAACAATTCGACCACAGCTCTGATTGTCGTAAATGGTCACATATACTCTGATTCCCGATAAAGGTGTGATAAAGCTTGTTTCCATATGCCCGCTAGCACCGGACGTGAGAGTCACGTCAAACTCTCCAATTTTGTCACGTGATTATCACGGCAATATGTCACAACAATATGACGTTCCTAAAAGACCACAAACCATTCAAAAGATTACTTTTCGCGTCAAACCTTAAAATGTGTGATAATATTAAATATATTCAGCAATGCAAGCATTTCAAAAAATTTATATTTAATACATGCTTTACCCGGCAGTTGTTTGCAGACAATTGGTAAGACCTGAAAGAAATACCAAACGCATAAAATTAGTAGAAAACAAGTACATACTTATGCACGTTGAATAGAAAATGTTCTTAGTCAATACACGTTTGACTCAGATTTCCAGGATTTAACAGAAATTGTAAATAACTGTTAGTAATTAATATACTATGCAGAAAAGTGTTGGTATCTCACAAATAAGAAAAACATTTTGGTGATTGGCGCTGAAACCAAATTCTTATATTTGAATATGTGGGATTGAAAGAACCTCTTCGAAATGTGGACAACTCACAAGAGGTGTTCGAAGTTCTACCCATCTAATCACAAACATTTTTGTGCCCGTTATTGTGCACTTTGCTGGATCAGCTTCTCGTATCGGGTTAACTAAATTCTGCTCAACTTGTACGAGGGTTCAGTAGGTAACATTTCTTTTTACTACTGAGTACTGAATTACACTTTTCAAGACTATTACGAATCTTCCGAGACTTTTCTACTAGTCTTGGACCTGTTCTTGCATGCATAGTCTTGGTCTTGGTCTGGCAAAGCAAAAGGCAGCCAGCCTTGGTCTTAATACTGCAATATCAAGGTCAGTCTCGTTTATCATTAGTAGGTAAGATATTAACGTTGAACCACAAAATGTCATCCGAGGAAGCCAAAAATTATACGCGAAAAACAATATCATTTAAAAGTCCTCCACGGGACCTCCTACAGGCCTCAATCCTTTTGAGGTAATTTTGAATTAATTTTCGGCACATCACTGGTAATATCTCGGTCATAACTTTACAGATATTCGCTTTCAGTTGCTCAAGAGTTTGAGGATTGTTGGCGTAAACACGATCTTTCGCATAGCCCCACAAAAAGAAATCTGACGGTGTTAAGTCGCAGAATCTTGCGGGCCAATTGACATCACGCAATCTCGAAATTACGCGTCCTGGAAATTTCTCTTGCAATAGGGCTCTAACTGGCAGTGTTGTGTGACTCGTTGCCCCATCCTGCTGGAACCACATGTCTTCCAGATAATTCAATTTCTCTCCAGAAATAATCGGTTAACATGCTCAAAATTGACTGTTATAGCTCTTCCTTGATCGTTTTCAAAAAAATACGGGCTAATAACACCACCGGACCATAATGCACACCATACGGTCACTTTTTCAGGATGCAAAGGCCTTTCTGCGATCACCTGAGGATTTAGAGAGTCTCATATACGGCTGTTCTGTTTATTCACGTAACCACCGAGCAAAAAATGAACCTCATAGTTGAAGAAAATTCGGTTCGAAAAATCATCAGCAATGGCTTGTTGATCAATTACCCAATTTGCGTATGTTCTGCATTGCCCATGGTCTTGAGGCTTAAGTTTTTGAGTCAGTTGGACTTTGTCCGGATGGAGCTTCAAAWCCAATTGAAAAATTCGCCACAATGAGTCGTAAGACAAGCCCAAATGTTGAGCACGACGKAAAATCGGCGAATTCGGGTCTTCCTCCATACTTTGAGCAACAACACTGCCCTGCTAAAACAGGAAGTCGTATTTGCAAAAACCAAGTTTTGAGATATTAAGCAATTTGTAAATTATGACATGCCACCTTCGCTTATTTACAAAACTGTTCTTTTTTAAGATCTCAACGTGCACTTCACGTTAATAAACTTACACACGAAATCTTAAGATTGTAAATTTCGGGATTTGATAAAAAAATTGACTTTTGTTAGATACGACTTTTTGTTTTAGTATTCTCATACTATTAAGGTATACACATACTAAGTAATTTTGCAGTATAGTACTCATAGTTTAGCAAATAACATAAAGTTGCCTTCAATCAATGGTCCACTAAATTTGGTTTTATAAAAAAGGTTTTTCGAGCCCCTTTTAAATTGAACCTCAACGAAATTTGCTAAATAAGGTTTAGGTGTAATTTTGTTCATTTTGAATCTTGCAGAATAGTCAATAAAATCATGAAAATCATTAAGGCTCATTTCAATCATCTCTACCCTTGAACTATTTGATTTTTTAACACACATTTTAAAATCCTCGAAATCTAATAATTTTCCTGTTTGTTTTAAAGACACTTGGAAAGAGTCAGCGGACATGAATGTGTGGTCAGTTTGTAAAAATTTTAATTTTAATAAACTTAGATTTACTCTTAACGAGTTAATAATAAAAACAAAAAAGCAATATAAGGCCCAATTCTTGTTTTGCGAAGCGCAGTTATCTAGCCAAATTGTTATTTCTTTGACATCACGGTGAAACAACAGAAATTTGTAAAAGTTTGATATTAGATCAGATTTACTTCTTCCAGCCACGCCTTCATGCCAAACAAGAGCGACCGGCTTATTTGCAAGGGATTACTTTCCCAGAGCAACAAAGCTGTCGTTAAAACAAATGATCCTTGGGGTAAAAATGATTTCTTTAAACATTTCACAGTGATTTCTTCAAATTCACTTTATTATACTTATTCACTACTCATGACCGAGCACAGTAAATGATATAATGACCACCTTTTGCAAGTCTGCAGAAGCAAATAATGATTCAGATCTTGCTTTTGTAGATACGTCATTTTTATATTCAGTTCTAACTTCTAAGGCATTTTCATAGTGACTTTTCCATTTTTGGCAATCATCGCAGTTGGGATCAGTATTTTATTTATCATGTTTTAAGTTTTTGGAGTGAAGGTTGAATGTTTCGCATTTTCAGCACTACTCATGACCGAGCACAGTAAACGAGATATTCATCTCAGCTACTTGTTGGCGGTAAAGTTCGTATGAAACTTTATTTTCGGGGTACTTTTGTAGAAAATCTGCATGCATTAATTTAATGTTAATATCACTGGGCACATATTTTCGATTTGGGGCGTGTTTCCTTCTACAATGTGATATAATGGGATTAAAAGAATTAATAGTACAAACTACGTGTTCTCTGTCAATTTTTTTCTGATATGGATGCCCTGTCTTTAATGATCAAAAACATACAATGTTTGATTCAGAACATCTCTAACTATTCTACCGTTATGGACTTGATAGCCCAAAACTGGCAAAAAAAAATGTTTTGCAAACTCTTACATCATTCCCTGTATTAGCTTTTAAATAGTAGTTAATTCTATTACTTCGCCTGGAGTCTCCATTTTCAGTTTTCATTTTTTTATCGATTTTTTTTAACGTGGTAAAGATAAATTGACGCTTGTTCATGGGTCATTTCCCAGAATTCTTTATTTATAGCATTTTGTCTCCATATGTCAATTGCTTGGGTCGATTTTTTTGCACAATTTTCCTTACACGTTTCTCGCACGTCATGCTGTGCAATTTTTTTCCCCTCTTTCTTTCCTGTAATGATTTGCTGTAACTTTTCCATTTTCGTACTTTTCCTTGTTTCGCGAATTTTCGTGATTGATTTGGCAATTCAGATTCTACAGTAAAATCTGGATCGTGTGAATTATCAATAGAATTTTGGTTTAGTCTGCCATGTAAATTATTAGCTCTATATGTGGACATTTTTTGAGCTAATT
>NW_026018165.1:12318344-12320389 GCF_020466585.1 Dendroctonus ponderosae | reverse complement strand
CACCTAAACCTTATTTAGCAAATTTTGTTGAGGTTCAATTTAAAAGGGGCTCGAAAATCCTTTTTTATAAAACCAAATTTAGTGGACCATTGATTGAACTCAACTTTATGTTATTTGCTAAACTATGAGTACTATACTTGCAAAATTGCTTATTATGTCTATACCTTAATAGTGTGAGAATACTAAAACAAAAAGTCGTATCTAACAAAAGTCAATTTTTTTATCAAATCCCGAAATTTACAACCTTAAGATTTCTTTTGTTAGTTTATTAACGTGAAGTCCACATTGAGATCTTAAAAAAGAACAGTTTTGCAAATAAGCGAAGATGGCATGTCATAATTTACAAATTGCTTAATATCTCAAAACTTCGTTTTTGCAGATACGACTTCCTGCCTTAGCAGGGCAGCATACACCTGCAAAGGCCAATCAAAGAACCGAATCCTGAAGGTTCTGAGTTATGTTAAATAAACATTTCAACTAAAAGATCTGCTAACTTGATGGCTTCTATCCAGAGGTAGAATAGGAGTCGAAATCGCCATCCCAAAGACCCAATCGAAATAGTTTACACTGTTAATGCCGGAATGGGCCAATTATTCCATGAATCTATAATATCACATACAGTCGCATATCCGTAACTGACTACATATTCACAAAGATGTAGAATTGTCTGCTCTATTTATATTGAATATGTATCTTATTTGTTCAGATGTGAATTGCATCATTGATATCAACTACTAGAGGTTGCAGGTCGCTCTCCGACTTGATATTGTTACACTTTTAGGGTTTAGGGCTGTAAATATTTTTATACGTTGACTGTGTACATAACTATAAATAACTCCTATGTACATACGATGTGAACACTATTTTCGTCAGTTTGTATCATTCAACTTTAGCTGCAGACGAATCATTCTCGTGTTCAATTTAACTAAGAAAGAGTTTCTAGTTGTACGTCCATCGTCAACTGCATGTGCATGTACAGTTATGGTAAGAAATAAGTCGCCTGTTTTACTGAATGTTCTCTATGGTAGCAAGAACTCTTGGCAAAGTTTCACCTTCAATAGAGAGTCTTCCAAATGGAAATACAAAATTTTGAAACAAACCAAACCGCAATGTAACATTTATCGCAAAAATCGGGTTGTGAAAACATTGCTTGGAACTAGCGTTCTTTCTACCGGAAATCTGTTAAGAATATACTTTATAGGTGAATTTACAGACATGTGATATTTTGCGTAGCTTAATTTAAGAGACAGTGTTAGAAAATAGACGAAATTCATGTAAGCTGGAGTTTTTTTGCGCGAAAAGACTTCTTATCTAATCGAGAAAAGCCGCCCGATTAGATTCAATAGCATGTAAATTTCTACAGACGACAAAACCCCGTATTTTCCAAACTTCAAGGATTCAAAGCCAATTCTCGACTGTTTTTAATCACTAACCGCTCAAATCTACTTTCCCACAATAAAGTAAGTTTTCTCACGAAAATTTTCTGCTTTTTTCAGATGCTAAATGGTTGAACAACACGGATTTTTCGAAAATTCGCCAAGGAAAAACCAAAAATTCCTGAAGGTAACTGAAAACATCCTGGAAACTTCCAGCAATTTCCTATTTTTCCTCACTTAAAGCAGCCGATTTCCTCTTTCGATTGATGTTATGGACCATAAGACAGCCAAAGACGCGCTCTCCGTAAAAAAAATCGTAACTTCTAAACGGGGACAAATGCCAATCTGAAACTTTTCCCTAACATAGCGAACGTTTGTATCCTAGAACTGAGAAAGTTTCATTGAAATCGCACTAAACGTTGATTTCTTGCTGCTGTTTAAGCGCGAGTCTAAAAATAAAAGTTTCCAGCCAAAAACGCGCTCTCCGTTAAAAAATCGTAACTTCTAACGGGGGCAACTGAGAACCTGAAAATTTTCCTTAACATTGCGAACGTTTGTATCCTAGAACTGAGAAATTTTCATTGAAATCGCACTAAACGTTGATTTTTTGCTGCTGTTTAAGCGCGAGTCTAAAAATTAAAGTTTCCAGCCAAAGGCGCGCTCTCCGTA
>NW_026018165.1:12274050-12318244 GCF_020466585.1 Dendroctonus ponderosae | reverse complement strand
TCTGCTGCTGAAAAGCTTCTGCCTACATTAATTAACATTTGAAACTATAGCATAGCTCTTATATAAAATGGCTAGGGTAAATATTCAACTTTCGTTTTTGTCTATCACCACAGAAAAATGATCGACACGAGTCCTAAATGATCCTTCAACCAGCCGGAAAATTTGACTTCTAATTCAGCACGTTTTGGTTGGCTGTAACCAGCTGTGAATTCGCAAAACGTATTTACAATTTTTCGGATTTTTCATTGCCTTATCGTGAAAAGGAAAAGTTTTCAAAAAATTGCCTGAACCCGTCATGGCCAATATCCCATCTTACCAAAAATACAAAAAACGCTTTTACCGTGCCGAAGGTGCTGAACTAACACTAGTAATACCATAGAACATTTGAGGAGAGGTTTGAAATTCCAGTAGATCGATATTGCTCAAAATACGCGTACAATCGTAACAGGCGTTTAACAGCCTCAAACTTCTCCAAAAGCATTGTTTTATTTTTACATATACCTAAACATAGTTCACTTGTTAATTTTGTGAAAATTCTTATTGAAACCATACCAGGACAACGCAAAAACCTGTTACCAAAAGCGTAATGGACGGATTTATGCTTTTTAATTCAACCCATCATTATAATCCCAGATTAAGACGACGAAATTCCGAAATGCAAATCAGTGGTCAGCAGGCAGGAACACATCGCCAGGCTTTCTCTCCAATTGCAGGGAGCGTCTTTGTATCGTTCCCCTTTGTCTGGCACCCAAGCTTTCTTGGAGAATATCGGAGATTTGGGGATGGAGCAAAGTCGCCTAATGTATTCTGCATCTTGGTCAGTCGGCTGTACATGACATAATGTATTCCAATTATACAGAAACAATGTCGGCTGGACTGACCTGTCGAGCGAAGGGAGTCCGAACATTTGAGTTTGCTCTCAGTATGCTAATGTGACCGTGCCGCAACGAGAATTATCAATATGTAATCAGGAGCTCTACTAATCTAATATATTCTGTTGCTGGAAACAACTCTGACCATAGAACATGTTCAAATATCGTGTTTTTAATATGTGCTTCAAAAAATAATTGAGCAACTGACTCACCTACAATATAACACCAATAACCAACGGATCCGTTAACATGTTCTTCTTTCAATAATAAGGCGTCGTGTGCAATACAACTAATCTCACCAAAACGGTCTCAACTTTCAATTTTGAAATAGATTAGCTATAAATTTAATTGTGAAAACATTGAATATATTCACAACTTATATAAAAATCTATATCTCAATTAGAACAAAAGACGATAATCACAAAAATGTGTTGAGAAATATTACATTTCAGCTTACTTGAGGTAACACAAACGATGCATCAGAAATAAATAATATTTTCTTTCACGCAAAAATTAATGGCTAATTAGCAAATTAACAAATTTCTTTCTGCATAATAAAAAAAACACAGCAGACAACAAAATCCGAAATAATTTACGGTTGATTTGACCCAAAATGTCTTATCCGAAACAAACTTGCTAGTGTGGTTTTGATAGGGGGAGTGAGTGGTATAATCATAATCTCAATTATTTTCGCCATAATATAATATTAGACGTGATTTGTGGATTTTTTAATTGCTTTTCTATATATTCGCAATTAGACTTTCAAAAACTCAAAGTTCATATATTTTTTTTAGCAAATTAAACGAAAAATTTCTTTTTTTAGGAACGATAAAAATATCTTTTGTATTGAACTCGAAAGACAATGAATGCTTTTCGCTTACAAGACAATGTCAGATGACTAACGCCAAAAAACTGTGATTATGAAAAAATGTTGCAAGAAATTTGTGGTAAGCATATCTCAAATTAAAAGGCTATAAGTAGCCGAATATACGGATGCTTTTGTTCCCAATTAATGATGTGCATTTAAAGCCGTTGGATATTACACCAAAACGAATAACGTTTGCAAAGAAAGATGTTTTTCAAAATTCTATCGGTCTATATTCTATATTCCTTAATGCTGATCGAAATCGGCAAATTAAAATTTTAATATTACGGCTTTTAGAGCATATTAAAGGAACTAATTTTTATATTGAAGATCTGACAAAAACTACCGCACGTACATGATGATATAGAAATTAATTAAAGAAAGGAAGTAATGTCAAAGCACAGATTATGATGTAGAAAAACTATATTGGTCTATAATCGTCCAATTAGTTTCTCGTAAGAAACCGAGTTTGTAAGCCGCTCTAAAAAAAACAAGGCATTGTTTTATAATGCTGCGATTTAATTTAATTTAATTTAAATGGTCAAAACTGAAGTTTTTGCCTTGATGCTTGGTGCCTTATACTTATAGACAGGATATGTACTGGGTGTTTCTGCATAATTTCCCTTTAATTCAGAGGATATTTGAAACATCGTTAAAAGTCAAATCTCACAACTATATGTATTTATATACACACATTTATTCTGCAGAAAGAGAATTTTATCATTTTTTCATAAAATGAATTTGTTGATCTTAGCTGTTGATTGATTTGGTAAGAGCCTCCAAATTGAAATAGGCAATTGTAACATTTTTAGAAAATGTTTTTATGGGAAAATGGTAATGCAAATAAGACGACGCATTGTAAGTAAAACTACTAGTAAAATTATTGGTAAAAAGCACATCGCAATTTCTAAAGAAGAACAGCAAATTATACGATAGAAAATAGCTTTTTAACTGATTGCACAGTCATAAATAGATGGTACCTACGTGCATAGGTTTTTGGCTATGGTACCAGTAAGTCGCGTAAGACCTCCTTCCGAACTATTAGGGCTCAAACGCCGTTGACTTAGAAATTTATGTATGTTGCAAGTCATACATAAATACCGACCGTATARTATTTATATGTTCAGGTTATAGATATATGGTCTGAGTAKAGTTGAACAAATKTAAACGACATGGAATCTCGTACATTTACTTTCTAGACCGTTAACATAAAATAACAAGAAATTGTACCTATATTTTARGYATACAGGTACAATTTCAACACAATAAATTTTCTGCRCAAATATGAATAGTTTAACAGTTTTAAAGAACCACAAACCTTTTAAAATTCATTGTAATTGTAAATTAATAAGTTTCTCAACTATATAAAAACTGRTCACAWTAATTAAAATGACGTTTTTTCACTCTSACCGTTGCAACTTCACTTTTTTTTTAAATTAGTTTCACATTTCACTTTATTTCAAWGTAAAATRAAGTGAATTCTTCCGTAATGTGAAATTGGAAAATTTGGTTTTGGGTAAATTKGCTACCMTTTGAACAATTATAATTTTATAATCTCATAATAGTTACCAAAATCTCAAATTCTAACGTTGTATRYATKGGCACACAATGATTAAATTATAACACTCACAGGCCTATTGGACRAAAGAAAATAATGCTCTTCAACAGGTGTATTYCAAGATACWCATTTCTGTTTGATAAAACCGGGTGCGAAGTCAACACAGCGATAAATGGCCAKTTACAAAGTAACAGCGTTGAAAAAATCGCAAAACCTGCCAMCATTCAMATATAAGAATAGAGGTTCAGCAGTTTTTCAGTAATTGTGYAGTCCTGTTTTAAAAAACAGGCGCTTKCCCCMAAATGCGACCAGTTTTATACCTATATGTTCTCCATAACATATCCATACAACGTTAAACAAAAGTCTGGAATAATCAAAATAAAKATGTTGCATACAAATATGCATGCATGTTGTTCACTATTCTTGGATAAAATTTYGCACTTTRATATCATTTTCTCCATATAAGTTTTCGTAGCCGTATTTTCAATTTTCCTGATTCCTGGGCTTCAGTCTTTTATTTAGATATTACAAATCAAAAAACAYAACAAAGCCATGAATTTTAGATCAGATACAGACAATCTAAGCTCAATATAGCAAGCACTAATTAAATGAAAAATTAAAGAGACATAAAATATTAGCATCCAGTATATTGTAAGGTATGCAAATCAAAAATTGTATCTGCAGAATGCAAAAGAAAAATAAATGAAAGAAAGGAATTAAATATAAACCGGTTTTTCGCTATTTTGGTTCTGAAATGAATAAATACCAATGTATCAGGCACAAACCTAGCGTACAGCGTAGCAACAACTGGCAACACGAACAAATTGATGATGGTGGAAAGATTTTTAAGAAAAATTAATAAATTGTAATAACTAAATAAATAAGTGAAACCCAGGAATATTGTTTATATTAAAATTATTTTCTCTTGTGAAAGTATACCCGATTAAACCACATGGCATTTCGACCAATAGTGGTGTTTTCATAAAAATGACGAGACATCTTCAGGTTCCCTTTTTCCTCTAATTGAATCCATACTATTAATTTTTTTCGATTTCGTAAATTCCTCTAGCAATTCTGTTTATGTACTTTTTGGAAGTTTTTTAGAAATGGCAACGCAGAATGCGTATTATATTTTAATCAGTTTTTCTTCATAATTATGTAATTAATAACAGGAAACTTGTTCTGTTTTCATAGCGCCATATCGTCAAGCTTTAATTTTTTAAAATGTATTAATTGTTCCATTTTTTACAAACAAATATAATTGTGAACTACTGACCACATATCTATAGATAGGTTTTGCGTATCCGCATTTTGGGGTAAAATTTAGTAAAAGGAAAACTTTTCACCTCAATTCACAACACACTTCGTATAAATTCTACATTTTAGAAGAAATATATGTTCAATGAGAAATACCTATTCAGAATTCTAAGCGTAATTTAAAAATCGCAAGAATGGTATAGTGTTTCATTAGAAAATAGAAAATAGTAAACTCAATTGTAGGAAAATGGTACACTGTTGTAGGAAAGTTGTCTATCCGATGAAACTTTATTTGATCTTCTCTTTGACCTCCTGCTGAAATGTTCTAATTGATTTGACTTGTTCCAATTTCTGAATGCACGTTAATTTACATTTTTTGCGCTATTTCATAATGCATTTTAAAAAAGAAGATCAAAGTAATGCTTTTTAAAAATATTTATTTGAAATTTGGTTTAGTGTAGTTTTTGAAACTTTAAACACTGATCATTATGTAACATCGGTTTTTTTGCTTTGTTAATAGGCTATGGTATGAATAGGCCCAATCTGAACGCATGCCAGTCTTTCAATTCAATTGCCTTTATACCTATTAAATAATGCGAATTGAGTAAAAAAGCGAAATAGATTTAAATACTTCATGTAGAAGACCACTCGAGTTCCTTCTGATTTAAATGATATCACGTATTCAATTCTGTTTCACTTCGAAAAAACTACTCGAGCTCCTCGCTTGCTATTCATGCTCATGTCAAGTGTTAAATCGATTTTGTATTTTAATTCCAATTAATTTAACTGTAAGGAATAAAAAATTATACAATTTTATTCAATATAAACAATTCGATTTAAACTTGAATGAACCGGAATTTACAGGTTTTAGACGAAGGCTCATTTTAGAAATATTTGTCTGTTCTTTCCGACTCTTAAGCGAATTCGTGAACTGCTAATTTAAATACGATTTCTTTTCTCTTTTCCGAAAAACTTATCAAGATAACTAATATTGTTTTTCTTTCCTATAAATTTTATGCAAGCATTTTTTAAAATGTTAGCATGTACATAAAGGCCAATCTGTGCATAAAATACTTTCTTGGCTATTTGTCAACTTACTAATATTCGAGAAGGTCCAAAGTTCAGGTCGAAAGGAGTGAAGAAGAGCTACTACGCCAGCCAAATTTTTGGGCGAATTTTATGTACTTTTTGTTGCATCATTCAATAAAACTTGAACTTCATTTAGAATTAATGGGCTTTCCTAAAGACTTTTCTCATTCATTTTGCATCGAAAGTCTGGAAGTGTCCAACATTAAATTACGAGAACAGGCAAAAAATCAAATCAATAACAATAATTGGGATGATATCTCAAAAGTAATTGTTGAGTTGTCCATAACAACTCCTAATTTTTTCGATGGGTATAGACATATGTATATTGAAATCAACAAACATTAAGACTCCAAATTCTATAGAAATTACTAGTTCGCTAAGAAAGTAAAATAATAGTTATTAATGTTGTAACTTCACGATATTATAAAAAAATCTGTTCGTCAATACAGCCATAGTAGTTCGTTATTCAGCTGCATTTCTGTTCTACATTTATTGCGTCGCATCCTATTTCTTTTGCTTTCAGACATATGTATTTTAATGGCCTTTTAATGTAAGATAAAAGATATCTCCAAAGAATCCGATTTCAACCGCCGCTGGTAATTAGAGAGCTGGTCAGACAATTACTTAAAAGAACTGAAACTAAAGTCGCTGATTTAATTTGTTTTTGAACTAAATGTTTTAAAGAAGCAGATCGCGGAAAAGAATTAACTAAGCAAATCAGTTATCACGAACACAAGTGCTTATGATACTAAGTTTTACGTTTACAGGCTAAAACAGTCTAACGCTTTATGTCAGCGTCAAGATATTTTCAAAATATAACTGTTCTCTGTTTTCTGCTAGTGAGAAGCATACATTTAACAGAACATTATTCTAGGCTGTCTACGTAGTATTGGCGTTCAAGGCGTAAGTTTACAATAATCTGTACAATTTGGAATTTAAACACTCTTTCTGGTAGACAACATGTAAATCAATTGTTTGTACCGTTTATAATAATAATATAATAATATAAGCGATTATTGGCAATATTCTGCTTCAAATGTGTGGTTCTTCAGGTGTTGAGGTACGAATTTTACTTTTAAATATTTATTTAATGCACGTAAAAGTCCATCAAACCACTTACTTACCCATTTAAGTTGGGATCAGCTAATAAAAATGAGTTACTTTTACAGTAACGCGACTTAAGTCTGTAGGCATTAACTTAACATTAATTTTCCTTCCGGGGTGCAAACGTAACAGCTAAACTTCTGCTGGTAACAAATGAAACTTCCCGACCGACTACTGCGCTGACCAAATTTATTAACGTTTGAAATAAAGTTAGGTTTAATACTTCCAATAAATATAACAAATAAATGGTGATGTAAGAAATTCTATGAGTCTCACTGTTAAGATACAGCCTATAAATAAATTCGAAGAGTCGATGGTATATGTAATGTAATGTAATATTAACAAAACCTTTCATTAAAAATAATAATCCTTTCCCAAAACAGTACTGTACTAATTCAGCAAGTAATTTGAACATTAATATTTTCTGCAATTATATTTATATTGAATATTTAAAGAAAATTAGTTTATTATTATAAACTTAATACAATTAACTACCCTGTTCAGTATGATGTTATTATTCAAACTGATGGAAAACTTTAACTCGAACAGTACTATTCATATTCAATTTATCGCATTTGAGCAGTTAAAGATTTGTTAAAAACCATTTAAACGGCCGAATAAAAAAATGTATTGTACTAGTCGGTTTCAAAGTGAATTTATTATAATGGAAACCGTTAGATCATATTATTTCTGCATATTGTATTCGGGCTTTCGCCGCTTCATCAGGAAGCGCTTTTTGCTGGCAACCGATTGATTTCGGCAAATTTATATTTGAGAAAATGCAAATGAACATTATTAGATAAAATGAAAAAACGCAATCGTTTCTGAATTTTTATTAGGAACTTTGAAAATATTATGCCGTGTTCGATGAGGCGAAACTAAATTATTAACGAGACCGGGATTCCACATAAAAATCTTAACCAAATCGACCGACTACAATTGCTTCTTACATAGTTTTTTGATTGGTAATTTTGAATGGAATTATTCATTTAGATAATAATACGGGATTTTGTAATGTTTGTGGTGCGCTCGGAAATAGAAGTGTTAAGTTCGTTCACTCTTCGGACTGTTGTAAATATTACATGAGCTCTTTAGATTCGTAACAAAAAGCAAAAAACGATCACACTTTTAATTAGTTTAGCAACGACCAATGGCGAAATTAGAGAAATCACATTAATGAAGCATAAGCATGGTTTCAAATGGTGGGAGCATAAGTTTGTTTTCGAGTTTCTTACATTAAGCAAAGTGTGTTTTGCACTGAAGTGCCGTACAATGAATAACATACGCACGAATAATTTAAAAAGCTGAAAGTTTAAACACCACAGGAAATTTGAGATGATTGATTTGATAAATTACATTTGAACGGCTAAATGAGGTCCCATTCGTTATGATTCAGTGCATCTCAAACATATTAGAAACTCGATAAATAATTCAGCTTTTTTATAGTTTTTAGAATTATGTTTCCTTTTTCCTTCATGCGTTTTCCTTCCAGAATGCCTTTTAATATCACGTATCACTTCGCATGTAGTGTCATTTAAAAAGATCGATTTTGTTCTCTTCAATAATAATTCTTAAAATTACCGAAATTAGTCATTAATTAAATTAATAAATTGGTTTTCAAATGAAGGCACTGTCGGAATAAAGCTCCTTCTCTCTGAGAAGTTTCCGTTAAAAGGCAGATAAAAACTATAACTCCGAGAAAATATTATACAAACTCACCGGACATCGATCTGAAAAACCATTCCGCATTGAACCACGTTCTCAGTCAAGGAAGTGTGACATTCATTCAACTGTATACGACCACATGATGTGATAAATCCCTTTGGTGACTTGCAGGAAATACCTATTAATTTGACGGTACCTCTAGTGCAATCGATAGACTAGAAAATGCCTGTTCTTCCACAGAACGAGATGTTCCGATAATGTATGCACAAACAAATTTAGGATCGAACTTAACTGTAGTATTATTTCTCGAAAATAAGAGGGCTTTAAAGACAATTTTCACGTTGCAGTTAGACAATGTTTTATTCGCTCCACACAGAGAAATTCAGCTAACTTTCATCGCTGAATTGGAGATTTAAGTCGATTTTTTTATAGATGAACATAATATACCACCCATATACCTACAATACAAGCAATCGATGTGGAAAGGTGAAACAACTAGACTAGGTTGTAGGCATTTGGTCCAAGATCTTACGAAAGATCATTAATGAAAAACACAGATTAAGCAATTCTAAAATCAAAATGTTAAAAGATGCACAAATAGTTAAGAAGGTGAGGTTTTAGTGAGGAATTAAGTTTTATTCAGTATGAAGTAAGTGAAAGTCTTTTAATCCCCGGTTGACTACATTTGGATCAATGAAAGTTCGTTCTCAAGCGCGTTATTTTGTCTGAAAATCGTATTTTGCAAAATTTAAATCGGTTGAGAAACTTGAAAATCATCATAGCTCGAAGGTCGAAAAATTATTTAAGGTGGCAATTTTTTTGGGAAACCAGCTTTTAGAACGTAGACATTTTCTGCAAAACTCTGTTCATCGGTCCGATTAGGAAATTTTGAAATTTGATGAAAGATGGTAGATTTTCTATAAAACTGCATCTCGGAAAATTGCAATCAGTTGAAAAATTTGGATGTTATGATGATTTGAAGGTCGAAAAGACGATTTTCCGAACAAAATGCTTTGAGTTTTTACCTCGATGAACTCATTTCCAAAATAGAACATGGGATTGTTTGCAAAGTGTATTCTCGACATATTCACTGTATATAAGAAAATTTGTATTTGCAACAATTTAGAAGTAAATTGGCTCTGAATATTGGCAAACTGGCACATATTTCCACTCTTTACCCTGTAAGTCGATCAGATCAATATTTTTAAAAATTCAAAAACTCTTAAAGAGCCCTTAAGTGGGCGTAAAAACGTGATTCAGGGCCAAAGTTCATTTAGGTTTCAGTTGGTTTGGGAATTCATTCGGGAAGTTTCAAAACTCAATCTAGAATCCAAAATGTCTCTCGTCGATCCTTGTCGAATAAATATGTCATGCAGCAATATGATGAAATGCAAGTCAATAATTTGAGACTAAAAGCTCTACCGAAAAACCGGAATAACTACATGACAACAAGAGGCAAAGTAATTGTAAACTTACCGAAAACTGCATAGTGAAAAGAAATTAAAAAATTATTTCGTATTACAGACAGTTAGTCACTAGGTTAATTAACTAAATGAACAGACGAACTAAAGAGAAAGAGAGAAATAAATAATGCCATCAACTTCAGTTGCATTTCGAAAAACCGGAATAACTTCAAGCCAAGAGACTCATAGATTAAAAATTATTCTTACCAGCTTTCTGCAAGCTGGCGCCCCATTCTCCGTTTTCTACCCATTCATCCTCAAGAAACTAACACTACACTTGAACAAACGATAAAGATTCACCAGTTGTCTGGATGTAGAAGGCGTTCTTGGGCTCACTTTGCTTCCAAAACTTGAGCAAAAACGGGGCGGAAAACATAAAATGTTGGCATAATATTGAACCTAAGTGTCAGATATTCACATTTTACACGTTGTTCGAAATGAATTTCGAAATTATGAGTTCGATATGAATTTTCAATTTATTCTATAGTATCTATTTAAGTCGTAAACTCCGTCTATTCTAATTTATTTGGCATTTTGCAACACGAAGCTGAGACMTTGAGGATGTGTTAAAATTAGCTGAAGATTTTAAAATATTTCGAAAAAAGTTCATTGGATGTARGCATTGTTGTTTTCTGCATGCTATATACCTAACGCATGATCAGTTGCCGACTGTCTTCAGGCAGCTAGTCATTGTCCATCTGACTTGTTAATTAATCTGGCAGATCAATAATGAAGCGTCCATATCAAGAAATCGAGAAAGATTTTGATCACGATCCTGATCGTCGACTTAGAGGCGCGTGATTCAAAGAGATCGCGGCTGTTTTCATGCAGAGTACGGTTAATCTCGATCTATGAAAATAAATCTTCGGCTTGAGCAAACAATGCTTTCCACGCGGCACGCCATCGAGTGCAGAAAGCACGTGTATGGCTATACAATCACATACACTTGACAGGTGACCATCAGCTTTGTCCCATCGATAGTGATTAACGATCAACTAGTCAAGATTTTAGCTCATTTGCCATTATATTTTAATTATTTTCTGCGAAGGATATGTTAGGCCTTAACGTKTCTGGCTACAGGTACAACGTGACTCTAAATTGGCTAATATMTTTTGCAGGATAACTGCGCAAAYACTTGAAARAAACAAGAGTATTTAAATTTCAACTTTGTGCTTCTTAAGCGGTCTACTTGGCTCACTACTTGTATAGCTAAACATCCCAATAGWMAATGTACATGCTTACAACTTACTTTCAGTTATTATTCAAGATCAAATATCATTCAAGATCAGAGCAAAGCAAAAAGTGATTTTACCATTTCGGCAAAAACTGTTTTAAACCTGAACTTTTCAAGAAATCTGCAATGAATGAATCAACAAGTCAGCGATTCTGGAAAAAAACGGCACATCCTTACAGTCCTCTCACCTTTGAGTGTGGGTCCAAAAAGTAGTTTTTCGTAGCCCCGACCGGGAAACAGTGAGGACGAATTCTAAATTTTGTCAGTAAGTTTTCTCAAACTGAGTTTCCAAAGAAATGAGAAATACCTGAAATTCGATGCGTACACTTGGAGATATATTTCATATATTTCATATAGACATGTTTTCCTATTTTATCAGATCATGTTAAGCCAACGTACGTTTTTTAATTAATACGTGTATCGACTGCTTGCTGTGAAATGCAAGAGTGTGTAGGAAAAATGAATTGCAAACATTTAGTTTTTTTGCAGTTATTTGATTTCTTCCGTCAACTTTATGAACTTACTTGAGAACCTTCTCATGCTTTTGCTAGTATTATTTCATTTACGTGTCTTATTAATATGAATACATATGAGATACCTGATACATATACATACATACATATGAGATGCAAGGAATTCCGGATTCAAACTTTTTGATCAAGTCGAACTTCATTGGTTTGTTGATGAATTTTGCCACTAATTTGATCTTTACCTTTCTTCTTACAAGTGTCTACAGACAGGTTTCGGTCATTTTTTCGAGTTTAACACAATTTTGCGGATCACTATTTTAGTCATGAGTGACTTTTATGCTTTTTAGATATTTTTTATGCGTTCGGATTGGACCTTCTTCTCTAGTTGTCTGTTTTAGTTCGTAATCTCTTTGCCACTGCTACTTCTGGTAATAAAGTCTTCGCTGTAGCCCTTGGATATGGAATATTATTTTTTAATACTAGATTCAGGACAGAAACTTAGAGATTGTTGGAGTGCGAAACTGCAAGTTTTAAATTTTTCGGTATGAGAAAAAACATTAAAGTGTACAATAGCCAAAATTTAAAAGTCATCAATATCTCGCAGAACAGATACTTACAAGAAATGAACGTAAAGTCCAAAACTTTCAAAATATTTATGAACAAAAATTATTAGAAGCATTTACTTTTCACTGTGCTTACAGGCTTGCTGGTTGAACTTTGCTGAAGAATTGCTGAAGAGACAAACGATACATTTTCGAATTACCAGTAGCGTTTAAAACGTTTGACGCTAAAATCCAAATCGCGATAGCGACTTAAGCAAAAAGGTTTATTTCAGTACCTTTGGCGAGCTTTAAGTTGAATTAATGATTACTTGTGACTTCCATGAAACAGTGCAAATCAATTAGCTTTTTCGTTGGTTCGGCTCGACTGTCTGTTTAGAAAAATAGCCTCAATTACTTCGCATTACAATGCAAGAGACTTGATCTGTGCCCAATGCTGCTGCAACTTTCACATCGATTAGCAATTTGAAACTAATTCCAAAGAACATCGCATTACTTACATGCACGCGTGAACAAATCGGCACGATCGCTTTTTGTTGTTTTCTTGGCGCGCCTGCTTTAAGTTCGTTTTGCGCCCAACGCCCCAAACACATCAACAATGTTTGAAGTAGGTGGATGCGCCCGAGGCCTCCATTCGATTTAAAAACAACAATATGCTTTATTTTCAATTGTTCATCAAAGTCACTATAATTAAATTGCTTTGAATTTTTATAGATATCGGTTTCGAGATTTGTTCGTTCAGTTTATTGAAAAAAAAACTAGTCGGTACAGTAAATTGATTTTACTACCTTCGGATTTTTCCTTACACCCTTTCATTGTATAGTAGCCCAGCCTTAGACGTAATATTACCTGGCAAACAACAATTTATTTGTCTCAGACCTCAAAGAAGATTTCAAATGGCCTCTAAAACCAAACCACAAATAAGTTTTAAGTTAAGTTAAGTTTGAGTTTTAACACAAATTACATTATATTTTTTAACAAAACGTAGATACGTTGCTTTATTATATAGGGTGATTCACAATTTTATGGACACAGAGCAGGGGCGCGTAGAGACCTCGAAACAAGTCGAGTTTCCATTTAAGTTATTTTTTTCAGGCCCATGGTTAACGAGATTGATGGGGTTAAAATTTCAAAAAAATATTGGTATTTTCTCTTTAACTCCTACCGTTTACCCGAGGTAAGGCGACTGGTTGCGAAAATCTACTGGGTGTTCATTTTTCTAGAGACATACCAACTTTTACTCCCCCGAATTTTTTTGTGGTGCGCCACTGACTTTGACCGAACGAATTTTGGAATTTGTTGTTCAATTTAAGAATTTTTTGATCTCTTGCAGTTTTTTCATATTTGTGTTTTTCCCATATTATTTCGTATACTTTTTTTGCGTTCTTTTATTCACATTTTATTGTGAAAGAAATTAATTTCATAATAAATTGAAATGTTCGTCACATTTTTGTGTATTTTTATTTGGATTAGCTTACAACCCGATCAACCTCACTTATCGTAAATAATAAAAAGTAAAAAAATAATAAATTTTAAAGTTCTTAACTTAAAGAGTTTTAAACTCCTCAGCCATCCTAATCCAACTATACCTAAGATTATGGTCATATCAAAACAAACTTTTTCAATTTCAGCATTCAGTTGCACTTTGACGAAAGGAATAATTTGCCTGTCACACAAAACACATTCATCTGCAATATTGGAGATTTGACCAATTTATCGACTCTCCAAAGAAGACGCACATTCGCGATTGAAGTAACAATAATTTCACTTGTCTTTCTCGGTTTTATTCAGAATAAATTTTAGTTTTTGACAAAACATGTTTACATTTTTTAAAGTAAATGGAATAAATATATTTAAGAAAATCTCGTTCATTTATTTAATTTCACATTTCATTTCACTACATTTCATTTAAAACATGTTTCTATACCAATGAAAGAATACTGTGTATTGTTGGTGCTTTTTACATATCGTGCGAGAAATCAACGTGCTGTTTAAGCGCTTTTTTATGTGCAATTTTCTGCATTTTAATCCGGACTCTAGCCATACCTCAAAACCTACGTCCACAAATTTTTGGAATTTTTCCCCAAATGTTTTCAATATAATGACAATAAAACAAAACAAAATCAAAACTTTTAACACAATACATTTCCGGGAATATCAACTTTCGAATCACATGCATCGTATGTAGTCTATTTCCAGTTTCCAGATTGTTCATTATTATCGAATCGAGTTGAAAAGTAAGAAATTCGAAGAGAAATTCTCAATTGTAACAACTTCTCTACAAACTCCGTTAATTTTTTTCTCTAAAGAAACAGGAAATGTCTGTTCTCCCCTTTGATTCTATATAATAAATTGCAAATTTTCCAATTAAATCTCGAAGCCCATAAGAGCGACCCATCTATTTATTAAACGTGTTCTTCGGCAATAATCTATTTTCTTATCGGGGACTTTTTTGCTAAGTTTCAGGCCGGCTTCCTGAAACTTCTCCCGAATCGTAAAGTATGCATTAATTCCGTTCGGTGGCAAAAGTTTTATGAAGTCCAAAGATAAAATCGGGGCAAATAATAAAACACCGCCCCAGTTCGACTTTATGTACGGGAAAGATTTTTGTGCGTGTCTCTTAATTTCCTTTTGCGATACGTGAAGACGATTCAAAATAGTGGGAGAATGAAATCGAGAAAGGGCTGGAATATTCGCTGAATATTAACTTGGGCAGTGTTTAGCTGATGATTAATCATTGATTTGTGGTAATATAGAACTCAGTGCAGAGCGAAAGACAAACTTAATTACACTTTAAACTTAAGTCGACACTGATTAAATCTCAAAACAAAAATGATTGGTGTAAAAATGGTAATTTGCCTTGTTCTCACCATTCTTTGATTTGGTAACGTTGTAACTATGTAATGTCAGGAAATTTTCCCTTGCAAAAATAAACGAAGTATCCTGTAAGAAACTGCATATAAATATATGAATTACTATTCGAGAGAAAGGATGGAAGTGAGCTATGTCAAACTTAAAATAGAATTAACTGAAAAATAAACTAGCTCTCATTTTCCAAACCAATATTTGCTAAGCGCTGTAAAATGCCTAAAATAATCTGATCAATATCGGAAAACTGTGTAATATTTTATTTAGTGTGTAGTGCAGTCTTTTAATCTTAATATTTTTTTTGCAACTAACATTTCAAGTGAAAAAAGTTATTTACAAATAAAGACGAAAACATTATCCATAGATCGGCACTGTTATAACTCACAACTTGTCATTTCATGCTATCTACAAACCTATCCTTAAATCATTTATGAGCTCGCTGACGTTACCGTTTCAAAAAGAACACAAAAGGAAACGGAGATCCCCTATCTTTAACATATTATGTCCGTCTATCCCTCTCAACACGCCCTTTTTCTGGTCGCTTATTGAAGAATAATATACTCCACTTGTAAGTCGAGCTGTCCGACATCACTTTTATATTGATATAAATTATAGGCACTTATGGTGCTAGATTTAGAAGGTTGATTTGTCCACCCCCTAATGTGCTAATGTATATGGCCATTTATTAAATGGAGGATTCCTGAATTATGAGATTTATTTACTTGTTTATTTGATATCATCATGTCTGCTTAAATAAATTGGTTAAATTGACTGAGGATTGAACGTTTTAAGTAATTTATATAGTCACTAGTATAGTTTAAGAGATTTTAGTCATGCTCCAATGTTAATGGGTTCTTTAAATTTAAAATAATTTTGATTGATTTTACAAGATATTCAGGGCGTCTACAAGTAATGATTCAAAATTTATTACCGAATTGCTGTGGTGAAAGTAACACTATTTAGTCTTTTTAGCAAGATGAAAAATCAATTAAAGCATAAATACAGGAGATCAAAGCTATTTCTTAGCAAAAAGTAGTTCATTATTTATTCAGGGGTTTTCGAGGGTGACAAATTTTATAATCAACTCGGTATAAAGCCAGCTCATAAAGAGCGCCAGCTGCAGAACTCGAGTCGCCCTAAAATGGCCCCAACTTTTTTCTGATACTGCCAATTGACCAATAACACTTGAATATCTGTTTTCCAATATTTTCGGAGCAGAAAAGCTATACCTGGTTGGTATTCCTAAGATTAAAAGTTTTAGAGATTTTAGCAATTAAAGCATTCGGTTTTAAAAAAAATTTATATTTTTTTTCGCAATTCAAACAGATTAGTTTTAAAAATCTCCCTTTAACACGCTTTAGGTCAGTTGTAATTTATTTTTCGAATAAGTGTTATAGGAACTTGTCTCACTAACTTTTGCTCTAGAACTACCTTGTGAAGTGTTGGTCGCACCATTTCCAGATACCCTGTATTTACAAAAGTCTGCTCAGTTCGTTTTAATTCAAGATATTTAAATATTTTCACCCCATCATTTCTCGAATATGTTACTTACGTTAATGTGAAGATTAAGCTGATCTAATTATATTAACTATCGTGTGCGACATTTGGCCTAAAATACCGTAGTCAATTTGCAGATTACCCAAAGTAATTGCGATTTTTCAAAATGCCTGAAGAGTTGGTCAGTTTTCAGAGTGCCTAGGCATTGCGCAAATTGTCATCTTTAGTTTTAATTTATTTAAGTAAATTTGTGGCCCACGTTTTCATTTCAGGCATGTCAAGCCTTTAAGAGATATCTTATTGAACATTTCACGGATTTAAGATTTCAATTATCCCACTATTCCACATTTAATAATCAACTATCAACTACTTTATAATATTTAATCAAATTACCTGTGAAAACGATTTACTATTCATTTTACATTTTAACTAAACATTTTCAATACAATTTCACAAACCATTCATCAGCGAATTGCTTAAATCATCTAATATTAACCACACAATTAATCGATAATTTCTTTTCGCGGAATTTGTCAAACACTTTTTTGCACCAATGTTTCCATTTGAGAGCACACCTACCAATTTCATGACGGTGTTTACTTTGGAATTTAACAAATTGCACAAATGCTCAGGCTTCCTCGGAAATTTAAATCGCATTAGTTTTAGCGGTACTTTTTCGGCTGTTTGTTTTAATGATGTGACAAAAACGCAGGTTTTTAAGCAAGTTCTAAAAGTAATACTCTTGTGTTTTCCCAAGAAAGTGTCAAGATGTGGTAATACTGAAATCGTACATTAACTCAAGCTGAAAGTTTATTCAAATGTGGTTTTGAACGCGATCGTTTTTAGTCGTTGTCCTAGAGGAAATCACAGTTTCCGTTCATACTTTATTAAAAAAACTTCCGTCTAATATTTAGATTTAGTATTGCGCATAAACATGAAAATAACACTTATTGGTTTAAATGGTTCATTAAAGCAGTTCATTCAACTACGCCAACAGTTCTTTGAAACATGTGGAAGTAATAATCAGTGCAGATAGCAATAATTTACTCAGACAACCGTTCCAATAATTTTAATAATGTAAGAAACTGACTGTTTTTGCAGAGAGCGTTCAAAGACTCGCAGCATAAGATCTTCCCAAAAAGATGTAGCATGTTAAGCCCTTATTTTCTGAAAAGAAATTTAAACATGAAATCAGATAGTAGCTAAAACAATTTCACAACCACATCATTTTCAATAAAATTATTGCACGCTTTATACACATTAAGTTATAGTTTACACTTTATACACATTAAGTATAACTGTTTCGTCAATTTTCATGAGGATCATAGTTTAAAATGCTTATTTATGCAACAAACGACTACATGTTTTAGACAACTGTTGCCTAACTGAGATCAAAAACGTATGTGGAAAATGTCTTCAACAGTTATGGGTTAAACTTTTAAATAGATTTTAAACAAAGAAATGCTACAAGGTGCAACTTAAGAACTACAACACTGATCAACTTTATGAAACCAAATATGATCTAGATATTATGCAAAAAGAATACAAAGTCTGCAATTGCTTCATTACCGGAAAATTGTAAAGAGCGAAGATAATCTAGTCATTAAACAAATCAGATTCATGTTCTGCCTCGGCTTAGATACCCATGACCAATCATCTGTTTGTTTTCTATATTTTTCCATTGTAAGTCAGATGCAAAGCAAATTCGACGCCCGCATCCATCAGGTTTTGCATTATGATCATTCATTATCTATGCCAAAACAATTTGTTTTTCGTAAATAATTGTCTTAGTTTGGTTCGTTTTTGTGTGATATAGTCCCTTTACTCCATTTGATTTAGATTTTCTCTAAAGCTGAACTGTAAGCTTTTGTATTTATTGCTACAACTTTTATCTAAAAGCAATTTAGAAAATTATTCTAGTTTGTGCAGAGAAAAATATGTAGGAATTGTACGAATGAACTGTTTACAACACAAGTTTTTTGCATTAATTTCTGTCTTCTGATTTCCACATGTTTATTACTAAAAACTGGATAGGGAACGTCTCGAGTTGTTTAAATAAAAAAAAATGTTTCATGAAAATGAAGATGCGTAATCACAAATATTCCAACAAAAAGTAGCAAAAATCGGCAAATCCAAAACACATGGTATTAAATAAAAACTTTCAATTATTTATTGAATTGACATTATTACCACATAAAAACAACATACTCTGATATAAAAATTATATATTCTTAAATCCCAAACTACCTCCATAGCTGTCAATGATTTAAAAAAAGTAAAAAGTTAAACCTAATTTGCGTAATTTTACTTGAAAGAACTTCACAATGGAAGAACTAAATGGAATCAGGACCAATTCTGTAAAAAATCAAGTATGCATAAATAAAACCGCCTCAACCATATCAAATAAAATCACAATATGGAACTACAGATTGACGTAATTTCTAATTCAATTAAAATGGTATTCACAAAATACAACAAAAGGCTGAACGAAAACCGAACATAATCGAAATCCCAGTTATGATCGTCAAAAGTATATGAGAATCACGGAAACCGAAGAGCACAATTACATTAGATTATCCTATTTATAACAAGAAAATAGAATTTGTAATCGCGCATTAGTGCCGGAATACACAAAGTGGAATGTTAATTTTATTCGGATGTAATTAAATAATAAAGACAGTAGTCATATGAAACAACTAATATAATGCGTGCGTAAATAAGCGCGAATCGATAACGGCTTTAGAGCTTTTATTGCAAATTCGGTAGCCGGAAGAAGACTTAGTTTGAGCCAAGTTTCTTAAAGCAAAGTTTCACAGAAATTTTAAACTGTAAATATGAAGCTCAATATAATGGAGAAGTTGCATTATCAGTTGGTTGAAAGTTTATTAGCCTATAATGAATGACCTCCGAAATTCACTACTCCAATTTAAAACTGAATAAAAAGTAAAACCTAATTAATCATATGTATTATAAGACCGACACTCTGGACGGCGATTATAAATTCTTTCCCTTTTAAGCCGAAACGAATCGGTGTATAGTAGTGCGACCAGAAAAACAATACTATTACCATCGCACTTCATGGGTAAGGAACGGACTGATTCATTCACAAATAATAAGTTCCGTTAAAAAGTGTGGAACAAATGATGTCTGATGTCGAAGCACCCGAACCGCTGAAGAAATCTGTGTTGAAAAACTGGCCGGAGATGTGGCGTAAGAAGCAAATTCGTATGTTCCCACACATTCAATGACTATTAATTCCGATTTCAATCGCAACGAAAAACTAAATTAAATTTCGAAATTGCATTACAAACGGTATTTTGGCAATGCTGCAAAATGTGCCTTAAAGTTAGGTTTAAGTTTTTGAGTGCTTCCGAATGTTCATGTTGAATGGAGTACTAAAAATCTTATTTTGTTAGGTAAAAAACGTTTGGCTGAATTTATTTAGTTTAAAACTCACCGGATGAAGTTTATAACAGATCACAACATGCAATAAATGAATTACTCCAAATATGAGACATAAACATGGTAAATGTATAGAATAACTGAATAGCCTAAGACAAATTAAACAAATTAAATTTGGATCGCAATTTTAATTGTGATAAAGTGGTTATTTATTGAGGTGACAAATATATTTTTTAGCAAAAAATATTATTTTAAAAGCGTATTTAGCAACAAATTTTAATTAATTTATGAAGTGAAATACTAAAATTTGAGCGGAAACACCAGAAACTATTTTTTATTAAAAATTTATCATTAAAAATAACTAACAGTAACCTGTACTAACGCCTTACGACCTCGTACAATTATTTGTATTAAAAACGTAGTGTTTCGTCTATTGTACTAACTAAACTTTCGTTTATTGTATTTACTGGTATAAACTAGTTATGGTATTAGCTGCGAAATTAGTCATTCCTGTTGTTATACCTGCGTTATTAATAATTCTACCATTTGTAATTATATGCTTTAACTCAATATGTAACGGCGATTAGAGTGACTACTAAAGAATTGTATTGAAATTAGTGCATGGTCAAAATATTAAGTTAGTGCAATTCGATATAGACTTTCTTCCGAGTTGATAGCGATCTCTTCCGAGTAATAATAAAGTTGACAAAGTGCTATAAAACTGTATCGAATTAATTACATACTAATCAAACGGAAATAAGAATACTTACCGATATACTTTCACAGATGGCAAAGGACATACATATTTTGGTTTGTAAATTTTTAAACAAACTGAATCTAACTTAATATGTAAGAAACATTTCAGCCCATTTAAAACAAAACCGCAGTTGGTTGCTGACCAACTTTTCCATTGCTTCAATATCTTAAGACGCATAAACACATAAAACAAGTTGACTTGCGTGAGGAAGTTTAAGTAAAGGTTGTTTGGGGATTGGGATTCAAAATATTGCAGTTTATTTAAGAAAATTGGAACTTAGAGAACGTAAAAACAATACTTCTGAGGAAAGTCATCTAAGTAATAAATTGACTCTAAATAACCGGTCCTCCTATTAGAAGTCAAAATAGAAATTGGGCCAATGCACTTGCAATATTATTATTGACTAGAGTTTTTGTCGAACATAGTCACATTTTTATTCATAATTTGGGAAGCTGGAAATACTACAGAAAAACTATTTCTTATACACCAATCATCTTAAAGTAGTAAAAAGTAAAGTAGTTTCAAAGTTGATCTGCAAGCAGAATTGATATTTAGGTATATTCTGGACACGGAGACTTTTGTATTGGCTACATTATACCTACGACTTAACATGCAGCCCAATAGACTTACCTAGAACTGGTCCTACTTAGAGCATATAAAATGCGTTTTCTATTAAGTTAATTTGAGGAAAGTAAGATATTAGATCTTCAGGATGCACTTGAACTTTGAAATATTTTAGTTTTCGTAATCTTTTAAAGTAGCAGTTTGTAATCCATTACCCATTGGGAACACTGATCTCAGAGCGCGTTATTATCAAAATGCTCCTAGATACGTCTTACACCAAATTAAATACAAACGAGAACTGTACAAGAATAGAAAAAAGAACATAACACACTGAAATCTGAAATAAACAGACTCTAACAAAAGAATATTTGTATTATCGCCCATTCTTACACCGTGTTATGTCCTGAATTTAAAAAAATTAGAAAAGCCATTATCCTATTCATTACACGTAAATAAAGCACACATCGACTGAAAGAAACAACCCCAAAAAAACCTTATTGGATGTGGAACATTATACCGAGCTCTTCCATTTATATTCACAAACATAAAATGTTCTATCAATATGAGCGCATGTTAAAATATTATTTCGTTCAGTTTTGGACGCGTAGGTCATTACTGCAATTTTATGAAATACATTATTCATTTATCAACGTTTGTAGTTATACTCTACTATTCGGAACAATACGCCCATATTGCATCAAATCTAATAAAATTTTCTAAATATCAAGATACACCCATTCATGTGGCCGACCTTTTCATTGGCAATTGTATTGAAGTACCAGACAATTTCATTACTTTTTGTATCAAATCTGCTTCGTGAGCAAAACGGGATCGAAGGAGAAAAGAATGGTTTGTTTTTTTAAGTATAAATATTGACTTTGCCCCAACAAGCATACGAATGTAGAATTCGAGTCCCATATTAAATTTAAATAAAACATGTACACGGTGATTCAAAATTGCGGTTACAGGGGCGTAATTTGGTAGTCAGGAAACAATATTGAGTATATTTTTCAAAAATATTTGCTGTTAAAGATGCACTTCTGACTTTGCAACTGTGCAACGGTAATTTGCAAGACTTGTTTTTGTTTGCTAAGAAAGTATACACATTATCTACAAATTTACCTTTATGGGAAAGTGAAACTTTTTGAAGAAAGTGGAGGTGGCTGGAACGGGAATACTGAATGCTAAAGTAATTGAAGTCGCACTCCGGGTCCAGGAATAGCTGAAGAAGAGCCACAACCTTACCGCTCTGCCAAGTTTGCACCTTTACGTCCGAAATTGTGGTTAACATTAAAGAGTTAATTAACAATTAAAATTTGGAAAAAAAATAACATTAACATTAAAAGTCGATGTTATGAAATTGAGGACATTTGTTACGAACTGACTGTAACAATAATGTAGTTCTTTAAGAAGTTATGGATACACAACTCATGTAATGAATGTAGATACGCACTGAAATACAGACATTTATATTACTACTTTGCAAACTCAATTGAAAAATTAAATTGTGAAGCAATGAATTTTTCTCAATTGACGAGCGTTTCGAATTAATATAATAATAAAGATACATCAATAAAATGATTTCTTTTTTTACTCATTTATCTGTTAGTTTCACGTGTTGATTTTGTCCACTTACGAATCAAGATATGAATCTATTATCGCTTGGAAAGCTTTCCGTGCTTATAACAAAACTTACTCAAAACCCTTGAGTCTAAAAAACTTACAGAACGAGTTTTTAGCTGGCTGTAAAACATTACTGTTATTGGCAATTATGTTGAAATTTTTAAATTATGTTAAAATTTTACAAGTGATAATAAATATAAGCTGAAAATGAAAAATTAAGTAATAGAACTTTTAACCTGAGACTTTCATTTTAAAAATAATAATATTTTCGGATACATTTTTAGTAAATGTTCTAACCAAAGAAAAGGCAAATAGCATTATTAGCTTGCAGGCCTCAGTACTAAAAATCTTTATCTTCAAAATTGTAAATTGGCGTTTAAACAGAATTCTCATGATCTTTCAAGAACGATGGCTTAATAGTGATGATAATAGTATTAAGCGCACCTTCCACGATTATTTGTCTACTTACACCTTGCTTATTGACCTACATCGTTGATTCTTTAACGAAATGCACTATCCTCTTATTATTTACTATTGTTCGTCTTAATCGAAAGCAATTATTTACGTTACCAGTTGTTTGCTTCAATTTTCTTCAATTCTTCCTTTTTCCAACGTTTTACTGTAAAATACTGGCAATCTGAATCTTTTATCCAAAAAAATTAAGGGATTGATTTTACAATAAAACTTGTCGGCTTTCTTTGGACTCAGTTCGATTGCTGGGAAAACCTATATTACTTTTTTAGTTGCTTGAACACTTGAACAAAATAGCAGTAAAATGTTGATGACCTTTTTTTTAGATGTGAAAATTCCAGTCTCGTAAAGCTTTAATAAATGGCTTATAATTTTTTTTATCTTTTATTAAAAAATAAATAAGCATATATTTAATAGCATATTTAGTTTTAAGTTAAGAGTTATATTCATTACAGTAAGTTTGCTGCTTTATGGTTATATATTTTATAAGCCAGTGTTTTTCAAAAGCATACTTTTGTGCATTGCGTTGTTTCAAAACACACTCTTCTGTAACAGAATAAGCATATGGAAGACCCAAACTATTCCTCTGGATCTAAAATATTTATTAAGTTGTAGATGTGTGTAAGAAAAATAGTGCAAATTTTCATATGGTCACTTGCAGCAATTGACATAATGCTACACACAATACATAACTCGAAATCCTGCAATCTACACGACTTTCTAACATGTTAAGCGTACTGAATGCAATTCTCTAAGATCAAATAAAGCATTCACATAACTTATTATCAGGAAGCAGCAGACTGATATTTTACGATAGTGACACAATATTGTTTCATATAGGAGTACCGCTTAGCGATCTGTCTTGCAATTTGCCGAGCAATTTGTTATTTGTGAAAATTGAATGCATCGTCTATAAATAGGGGATCTAATGTGCGGAATCTCATAATAAATATTGACCCCCGCGGTGGTCCATAATTCATGGCCATGCAGCAAAACAATATTAAAAAGCAAATACTGAGCCGGAGAACCTGAATGTTCACATGGTTGTTTCGTAAGGGTCACGTACTGAACCGGAACGTGATAGATCCCGTCCTATATTAGATTACACATCACAGATATCTCGTCCGGCACGACGCTAATTACCGATAGCCGTTCCTTTATGTCCGCAAATATACATTCTCGGCTACAACAGGACAGGTGGCTTGAATCGGTAATTCGGACGCAGCTCTTGTCCATAGTATAATTGCAATACTAACTAAGACAAATTTTCGAGATTGTACAAAATGTGTTCAGTTTTACTGATCGCATACTATATCGGAACGTCGTTTAATCGAAGTCGGCGAAAAATGTCCTGTGAGATTACAAATTTGACGCTATTTGAGAGTAGGGAAGAAAATTTTTCATTTCGCTAATTTATCCAAAGCTTTAATACCCGAAAGTCCAAATTAAACTTTATTATATAACACTATGATCACATACATATATATATATATAACACTATGATCACTACACGGCGGTCCGAATTAAATCTGTGATCTGTTAACTGCCCAATGGCATAAGTAACCAATATGGTCCTAAAGTATGTCGCTTAGTCAAGGTAGCAGCGGTAAATAAATATTCCTTTCAGTGAGAAATATGGTCAAGCGGTTTCAACCATCTGGGCCCCAAAAACAACAAAGAAACAATAGATACCAAAATATGAAATATATTTTTAATATGTTTTCTATAAACCAACAATACCAATTAATTCGGCGTGTGGACTGTATTTCGTTCTATTTTCTTCTGTTTTACATCCGCGGCTACCCCTTTTATTACCCCCATGACATGACAGTTGTGACAGGTTTCTATCTTCGTGGCACTCTTGCCAACCGATATATACCTACATGTTATATAAGTGAATCTAATATAACTCCCCCCTTTGAAGGGCACCTTTAAAAGAGCAATATCTTACATATTTATGACGAGTGTAAAATAGTATAATAATACTAATAATAATATAATATGTTTGTGGCGAGTTTATGTAATAATAATAATGTTTGTGACGAAACCCAAACTAACTGAATTGGAGATGTACACAAATTACTGGTCGGTTTCCTGAATATGATTGCTCTAAAGGTTGCAACAAGTCTACTTTTTTTTTTAAGAAAGTTTATAAATTCTCCAAGCGCGTAGGTAATTCTGAGTCATATTGAAGCTCTTTCCAACCTCTCATGCTTGTTTTATCAAGCTTACTTGATAACAAATGGATAATTAGAGAATTGTATAAGGTTTCTGGATCTAATTGCATCCCATCAATTGCAGTGACATGATTCGTTACTTGATCTAACATGTGGTTGAACTGGCTACAATTTTCTTTATTTATATGTTGGATATTTAACAATTGTTGGTAGTGAAAGTCCAACAGAAATTGTTTTTTATCAAATTTATTTTGAAGAATTTGCCATGCTGTTTCAAACGGCTTGTCTACATTATCCAATCTTTCAGTTATTCTGGCTGCATAGCCTTCCAGTGAGGCTTTTAGAAATTGATACTTTTGGTGACTTGAGAGACTTGAATTGTTAACCACAATTGATGAAAAGTTTACTTGAAATGAGAGCCAGTGCTCGTAATTTCCTGTAAAAGTGGGCATGTTCATTTTTGGTAGCAAAATATTCTGCAAAGAGTCACCTGAATTCATTGATGCATTGATATGCACTGGACTTGTCATATCTGCTTGAATAGACTGCAAATACTGAGTTAAAAAAACCTTGGACATTGTAGTATTTATTTTCTAAATCTCCTCTCTCTTGATAGCGTATTTGGAGGTCTTTTTCGTCACAACTAGATTCATTTGCTGACCGAATAGCATCAAAATCTGCCAATAAACTCATGCTGTTCTTAAATCGCAGCTCAACATTGAAATTGTTGAACTAATTTTGAAATAATTGAAAACTAATTGAAAGCCGGTTTTTGATCAGGTGGTCTGGTAGACAAAGGTAACACTCTTGATTTGGAAACATTAAGTTCCTATACATTTATGTTAAAAACCCCGGCAGTAATGAAGCAAAAATCTACTGTTTTACTTACTTATCAACGACGACATGTTTGGTTAATTTTTGAATTGTGCCCCTCAAAACTTAGAGTGTATAACAATGTTTAAAAAGGATCAAGTTCACTTTCTTTGGACAAACTGTAAATGTGTCAAATTTTCTACATTTCCTGTGTAATTGCCTAAAAGCAAATTCATCCTTCACAGACAAGAAACAGTTTGGAAAGTAATGAAACCTGACGCAAAAAGTTTTATAGAGAGAATCAAATTCTACCACATTCTTTAAGAGTACGACGTGTTCGAAGGTCTGAAATGACCGAAGCTATTAGCAATTTAGAGTTACACGGGAGATCACTACATGCCCGTGCCAATATTTCACCAAAATAAATTGATTTTTTGAAAGTTTTGATGTAGGAAAGTTACTAAACTAACTTAAGAAACTGATCTAAGGTCATAAAGTTGTATATGCCCTGAAATTTACTTCAGTTGGATAAATAGCTCGACAGTTGGTAATAGCGATTTTTGGAAAATTTTAAATGTTTAATGGACTTTATTGATTAGAAAAAGCAAAAGGTTTTATTTGATTTTTAACGGAAAAGCAGAAAACTAAAACGAAGGTAAATCCACGTATTATCCATTGATTCAAGTCATTCAAATTTCAGTACTCAAAACTGGTTACAAAGCCATATTTTTATATCAATCTAACGATTGCAGTGATCGAGAGAACATGTCCGAAGAAGGTTTTTTGACTAATTTTATTTTATTTTGATACAGCCACAGACCTGTTTGGATTTTAACGCATTGAGAAACCATGTGTCGACAAAAATTTGCAAACAGGTCTCACTTTCTGGAAAGCTGTTCTCTCTACCAGTCTTTCCTGTATGCAAGGTATGCAATTATTCATTTATTGCAAATTTAAAACATTCAAATTGATTCCCTCGTCAGTTGCAAGTTTTGAAACTTTTATTTGTGTTTGTACATATATGCTAGCTTCAGCTAAAAGTTTTGTGGACTTGAAACAAACAAAATTTAAGTACCTCGTTTTAAGGTAGGAAAATACTTTACGAAATACTCCTCAAGTGATAGTGTTGCCCATTTTTTACTTTAATGTTTTGTAACTATATCGGATTTAAGCCAAAGCGTTTTTTCTGAGTTTCTTGGAGGAAATGTGGACAATATTGAATCAAATTGTAGATCAACTCAAAAAAATTGGCCACCATTGATAAGCAGGCATAAAAATGAAGGACTGATTTAAGTTCTTGGCTAACCCATCGTTATGATACTTCTTACAGAGACAAAGTGGACCACACATCATCAATGCCGTAACAATGGTCAATACTTCGAAGATGGACTCAATATATCGAACGCTAGTTGTTCAGCGGGGTGCAGCACGCACTCATTAACGTTGTCAATGAAGAAAATAATATGTGCTCTAACTATTTGCCGTACTTTGAACTGTGTAAGCCATTCCATCAAGCAACATTACCAATGTAATGTTAATGCAAAAAGTTTTGGTTTCTTTGATAATTATTAAGGCTGATTAAGAAGATAGCGACTCGCAAAGAGTTCTACTAAACGCATTACTAGAATTTGTTCAGACACTTTTGAAACAATTCTTGAAGTTCACAAGGTCAAAGAAGCTGATTTTTAATTGTTTTATTGTAATTTGTATAAAACGCACTTAAGTCAACATAATCTCTTTGTAAACCTGGAATCTTTTAATAAGTGTCCGATATTTCAGAGCGCATTTTTCCAGATATTTTTAAGATAAAAGTCCATATAGACATGGGTCCACAAGACGTGACTTGCAGGGTGTTCAAAAACTGACTTTTAACTAATAAAAATCAAAGATCAAGGTTTAATAAAATTATCTTCATTTGCATGAAGGATGTTTCGGCTTTCATTACTCTTCACTTCTTTCGCTATTTAGGCAGAAAAATTGATGAATATCGGTTTTTCTTATTTATTATTATTTAATAGAAAATATATTCTCTTATTTTGTAGTGGACGTCTATGCCAAAATAAACATAATCACGTTACACGAAGCCGTAAAATAAGTCTTGAAAAACCTAATCTGTGGAAACGCTTCAAATGTAATTTGGTTACCCTTTTCAAAAGTTTATATTTCAATAAGTAAAATCCATATTTTTAATGCAAACTTTTGATAAAATCTTACACAATTGCTTTGTAAAAATTTAGATATCCCTTCCAATATTTTTCCTTACTTTCACTTGTACAGATTCACCCTAACTGCTATGTAATCCCCATTAAGGAATGGGAATCTGCTTTATCCTTTGAAACTATTCTTGAACATATTCTTTTCGTGTTATTGCACATTTTTTAACGAATATTTATAGACGTCTTAATCTACGACAATTTAATAGATTAACTGCCGGAAACCTTCAGATTCATGGCATTTCAAGGTGACGCTGCGCATGCGTTTATCGTTAAAATTTAATATTATTCCAGGACATGAGATTGTTTGTACTTAAAACACACAAGAGAAATATTGCTACTTCTACATCTGTTAGAGAGTTAGAATATTTGAGTCCTGTTGAGGGTTTGCTCGTTTAAAAAGATCAAAAACTAGCGCTGTGTATGTATTCAGTATATATAAAATATGGCCACCAAAATGGTAAATTCTGTGAAAATAAATGTAGAAATGTAAAATAAGATATGCTTTGTTCTGGAGCTTCTAAAACGGGTATTATAGTAACCCAAGTAACAGAAAAAATGAGAATTAATAAAATATATAAGAAAAGCATACTTGAGATGCTTCCACCAAGTTTCCACTGTTAATAACAGTAATACAACATTTTCATCAAATTTGTAATTACTTAAATTGTATGTGAACATGTATAAAAGAACAAGCACTAACATAGTTACGGAAGACCATTTTTTGCGGAAAATTTCCCTTAAACTTGAAAGATTAAAGCAACTCCATATCAAGTTCAACCATAAGATTAACGGTTTTTTTCAAAGACTTTACTTTAACTTAAATCGATGTCATTTGATCTAAGCACTTAACAGTGTAAGGGGTAGTTTTGAAGTTACTGTGATGAAATGTGCACATTTTTAGGTGGCAAAAAAGCGGTAACTCAGAACTTATAGATGAACTAGTGTAATGAATTTACGCATATTTCTATCACCATTTTTTTAAATACAAAAATGCCATATATATGCAAAAGTTAGCAACATTGCAGAATTAATGACATTGTAAATTTTCAAATATTGAACCAGAAATACTTACTAATTTGTAAGATTGGACAACGATCATCTAATTTATATCCAAATTCGAATGATAAAAGATTTTCATAATTGCATCCTTTCAAGCAATAAGGAAGAGAGCTGGGAAAAATATAAATTGAACAATGCTTTTAGTCATACATTTAGAAGAGCTCCGCCTCCCGAGACAATAACTTTGGTTTGATAAGTCGTAAGCCAAAATAATTACATGTAATATTTTACGTCTTTCTTTGAAATTGTGGTATAATTCTGAGCATTAAGAATTTGAAAATCTAAAATCCTTTCTCATTTCGTATTTAATTCGGCTAAACCCCAATGGAAATCAGAATTAAAACGTAGTTTTCTTGCCTAAGTGCATAAGTTTGACGATTCCACCAGTGGTCCCAGCATATTAACAGGAATAAAATAATTTTATGTGTTCAAATCAATATTAACTATTAATATATATGAAATTATGGCAAACTGCAAAATAAACTAGAAACCGTATGCCAGTGAGCTCAATTAGCTCGTACCTACATATTTCCGAAGATATTTTATTTGTTTTTTGAAGGAAATTTTTCGATTGAAGCTATACGCATGTTGCAACCACCACACCTAAAAAGTTGGGCAAGTTTTAAACCAACATAATTCTGGCAGTGGTATTTCATGTTTGAACTTTTTGTTGTTTCATTTTTGAACAATCTTATCGTGCATTTAGAGCTAAAAGTGGTCAAATTCAAAATTGTCATATTTCTTAAATAAATAAAAATTTTAAAAATTTAAAAATAACGCTTCAAGTCAATCGCGTAAGTCCGTAATAAGAAAAATGGACGAAAATCTGGGAAACTTATTTAAAAACCAGTTAGGTGGGAGCAATTGTAAATTTAAGGAACAGTTCAAAAAGTGTACTTACTTATCGAATTAACAAAATTCACAAATCTAAGGTTTTAAGTAAATTTTATAAACAATGTGTGCTGTAATGATGCTGCGAAATAATTCAGAACTATTGCAAATAAGAGAAATTATTTAGCGTCCATAATATGGTACGATAAATATTCTTTTTGCAGGTCTGAGGTTTATAATCGCGAATAATTTTCATCACGCGCGTTCGGTAATCCCCATCTTGCTGGATTTATAAACCTTTTGCGCCTAGACTTAAAAATTGCTTTGGAGAATATAAAAAATAACAAATATTGGCGAAGCTGTTTTTTAAATGCCACATTGATTTATTTTCATATTTAAAAAATAACAGTGAGAACAACGTCGAAATAAAGCTGCTGACAAAGGAGATCATACGTTGTTAATAAATGCTAGCCAATAATGCACAATATAAGTACATATTGTGTTGCGTATATTAAAACAACCACTGGTGCAAATATTGAATTCCGCGTCCGAGATTTCCCCGTCCGACTCTTTTTCCTATTTAAATATCTCACTTGTTTTATAATCTATCTCTGTCCCTTATTCTTAAATCTATCACAATTTTGCGTGAGTTTTATCGCAGTCGCTCCAACAAATTACTCCCCAGGTTGCGCGGGGGAGCCAAACCTCCACTTTCTTCTTATACGCGAGATAGAAGAGTTGGGGTAGAATTTTACGAAATTAATGTTTATAATTGCATTGTTTCTCTCTGCTCGCGGAATAATGGAATACATTGATTAAGTTTCTTAAGTCACTAATGAGTATTTTCTGAAACTAAGATATACAAATTGAATTTCGTGCAACTCGAAGGAAAAGTTTTAAATAATTAAAAATGCCCAGACGATGCAACGATTTTGCATACTTTAATCCGGGTTCGCACCGGAATTGAATACAACTTTCCGGCAAACAAGTTATTTGCTTCAAAATTTAATTTATATTGTTTTGGATTTGTACGTTAAAACTGTCGGCAAGATCTTTTATAAAACGTTTCGCTAGTTATGGCGTGCTTCCAAATGCATTATGTAGATATCATCTTTTCATGTTCTTATATATTCTTATATATCCGTTCATGTTCTTATAAAGACCAGTGCAATTGAATATTTTCTTTTAATTTATAGTTTAATGTTAACCAGATTATTGCGTATTTTTTCTCATTTTTCTTATTACTTTGAAAATTCAGAAATAAAGTTAACATTTTGATGGTGATTTTTTATATAGAGTTTTTAAAAATTATCGTAACAATTTTCCGAGAATATTGCGATGTTTCAATATACAGAATGATTCAAAATACCAGATAATATTCTACTAAATCGGTCATTAGGACCCACTCGAATAGTACGAAAAAGAAGATTTCAAAAATGTAATTTTCAATGGAAGCCTGTTAAGCATGCTGAATTAAATTTCGCTAATTAAATGCGATATTAGTAACTACTAATAGGGTCTCAAACTAGAAAATTTAAGGTGCCCAAGACATAATGTCTAAACGCAAATATATGTAAGTAAATAAAGCAAAATAAACCTTAAGCGCCACACGAAAAAGTTTGAAAATTAAGAACAATGCAATGCTTATAATTTTGAACAGGTTGCTCAACAATGTTCAACAATTTCCAGCATGTGAACAGCGAAAGCGCATTAACATAATATAGAATCCTATCAAATCCATATCTCCACCGGTACCCACCCACAGATTAATTCACACTCAACAAAAGACCAATTGCCAATAAAATGACGTGTATGTTTTGTGTTTCACTTTTAAGTTCTCATTTATCCGATCCGGCAGGCAATTCAGCTAGAGGAAGGACCTGTTGCAACATACATGCATGTTTATTGTATTTTATAATTGAATTCTTAACAATCGAAATGGTTAAATGATTAGCCGATCTCCGTGTAACGCAAGTCATTTAAAACTAATTAAATTTATATATGTGGTAAACATGAGGAGGTCTTTAAGTGAACCGTTTATTAATATCGGCGACCGCACCTTTTCGCGTTGTTACATTGATTTTTGGTGCACTTACTTCGATGGAAAAATGTTATCTGGTCGGTTATTATCTAACCATTATAAAATGGTTACAATAGCGATTTTCTTTTTCTTTTATGCTATTTATTATTGAAATAATCGGTCAATATGTATTCAATTAGAACCTGCGCGGATATGAAGACAGCAGGGATCAAGGATATGTACATTCCTATAAATATGGCAAGTCGATTGTAAAAAAACATCCCAATTTCTTCAGGGATCATTTACAAACTACATGTGGATAAAAGCATTGCATATGAACTTGCGCCAGCTAGAATACTTAACTGCTTAATGCTTACTAAATTATTATAGTTTATAATTTTATGTAGGAAATACAGAATAATAAAACAAACTTAATAAGCATTTCTCAAATTTTTATCCCAGTTTGATACACAGGCTAAAATAAAATGTGCGTCACTTATTTGGAGGATTTATTGCGGTTTACTCGGTAGCACAAAATAATTTTAAAAAATCTTCAATAATTATTGAAAATGTTACGTTCATGTATTATTTAGTCATGTATAAGAAGGTCGAACATGCATAAAGTTAGCGTTCCTTGTGAAGATTGTAGACACAATACATATCAATACAGCCAAAAATAGACAATATTAGAAAACAGAACTGCAAAGACTCATTGTTTATAAAATTGTTAAACGATCGACAATGAGATCTCCGGAAAGGATTAAAATGTTTAACAGGCCTAATCAAAACAATGATCGGCAGCAGAAAAAAAATTTCTTTGTCCATTTTATGTACGTATGTGTGTAGAAAATTAGCTAAGAGTATAGTTGGAGAAAAAAATGCTGTTGGTAACTCTTGGTAAGCAAATTTGTAGGAGTAATCCAGGAACTGCAATTATTTTAAATGTTTCTATATTTCAGACATTATTGTCTATGACTGGGAAGGCGATCATTCACTATATAGTGATAAGGCTACTGATGAGCATGCAACACAAATGATACTGCTATTAGTACTTGCTATATAATACGTAAAAACTCGCCCGCTACATTAAGATGTATTATTAACGGATTTGTCAGACAACAAACTAAAATCGATAATCTTAATTAAAAATCATCTGTACTAGACACTACCAGATCATTACTCAATGCTACAAATCAACACTGATTCGAAATCTAACTAGAACCTAGACGGGAAGCAACAATCATGAAACTACGGTTATTATTAAGATTATATATTATATAACATATACAGTTGCATTTAATTGCATTTGTCTGAACATAGCTGATAGAGCGGTGCTGGAACCGAAGAGTCTAAACAGACCGCTGGTTATTTCATTGTTGGGATTGGGATTTCTTAGGATGGGTTATAAGTGTGGAAAAACTTTGGTGTAACGCATGTAGCAAAGATACGCATTGAAATACAGATGTTTAGCACGTAATGTTAATGCCGAAAATGTCGGTCACCGATGGGAATCAAAATATTCCTATTTTTATCTCTATTCTTATGTACCTTTTTATATAGAAAAATTCATGTTTTTGTGGGAATTGTTGCTTTTACTACTTTTTCTGGTAACTTTAAAGTCACCCGAACAAGAGCTTCAAAGTAAGACACTAATTTTGGAACGTCCTGTAAACAGGCTGCATTGTGGTGAAAATTGGAGTCGCCTCTATTGAGTGGTCAATGCGAGTTGTCTTCTTAAGCTGAGTATACACTATGCAGACAAATAAGCTTGTGTACATTAGCAAACTTACAAATCTGATCATATACAACTAAAGCGACTTGCTACAATTTGAAAATTTTTCCCAAATTGACTCGAAGAAGAAATTTATAAATTCAGCATCAATTGATGCTGCTCTAGTTGCAAAAAAAACTTATGGCTGAAAGGCTAGAAATACTTTACGGCGGTCTAATACCCGCAAGTCCTTTCTTCAGTAATTTAAGCAATTCATCCTAACATCGAATGTTTCCTAACTTTTCAAACTGAAAAAAAGTAAAATAAGCAATTGAATCCTGAAACAATTTATTTATTCATTGTACATTCTACATATTGTAATATAGACAAATACATTCACTTTTTATATCCGATGTTTCTTAATAACAAAATCAACATATCAACTTTTTAAGACAACTTAAAGGTACTAAATACTGAAAAACTGTATGCCAATCAACCTGAAGAGACAAATGACCCTTCTTTCTTCAGAGTTCGTGACGAATCAGCACAAATTACAGTACGCAGATACTGACCAAACGAAGCTTGTTAGTACCAGAATCAAATTGCCGAAGTATAGATCATAAAAATTAATTAATCACCAACAATAGGACGGAGTTTTTTGCGCAAGATGATCGTGTATAAATTTAATGTGAGTACTGTTAGAGAATTAGTTCCCACAGAACATAAATTTGTCACTCGCATCGCAGGATTTCAGTATTGTGTAATGGGTACATTTTGTGGCTTGTCGAAATATCACCGAGAGAGTTACCGCAAATGGCGTTTATTTTAAAATTGCTATTTGGATAGGATAGATGCCCTAGATATGTATAAGTTAGCTTTTAGTAGTAACAATAACTGAATGAGCAACATGTAGAAAATGGTTTTGCAGGAAAATAAAGACAATTAAAAAGACTTGGCTTTAGATCAAAATTGAGGGAATTTCAATAAACCATCTTGGAGTAATTTGAAGATAATCTCGCTAAATTTTTATATAAAATCAATCCCTTAAAATTAAGACTGTAACTATGTAGTTCCAGAAAGCAAAAACATAACAGTACCACGAAACAAAATGATTCAAATAAATAGTATCTTTGTATAGATACTAGTTATCCTTGCCATAAAAACTTTCGGTTTCTTAAACACACACACTCGAAAATTTGAATAATTGGGAGTATCATTGCTATCAGTGAAAATCTACAAAGTAACATGATTTCAAGATTCGTTTCAGGCCAATTTTTGGGAGAGTAAAAAAAGAGTAGTTAAAACAGTTAAGTTATATCATATGAAAATAAGTATTTTTGGGTAAGTTTCCTTTGGCACCTTTAATAGCGAAATGGAAAGGAAATTAACCTGTTTCTTTTTTATGCTGAAGGATGCGGTGCTCAGAGTCTCGCCAATAAGTCATCGCATCATAAGTCAAGCATCGATATTTTAGAATTCGTACTAGAGGCGGTTCAGATACACGTATACTTATGCGTCATTTTCTCTCGGCCAGCCGCAGATCACATCGAACTATATTAATGAGTAACGATGCACGACCGATTCCAACATACAAAATCATTAGTAACAAATAGCAATAATAATGGCCGCAATGATATATGTCGGGTCGCTGATCGTAATCATATCGTGTTTTAAACTAGACTCATTTCCCCTCCATTTATGATCATTGCACCAAAGAGACTGTGTTCCCGAATTCAGAACAGCAATTTTCAAAGTTTCTTCAAAAAAACATTTCGAGACCCAGTAAGTGAGAATGTACTAAAAATGCATAAATTTCACTCACTTGCAAAATGTTTAAAAAGTCTAGCTAAGGGACAAACCTTTAATTTGGTTTAATTGTTGCGTCTCTCTCTCATCTCTAGATTCCACTGACTTTAGCTCTGTAGTTCCATAATGTAATATCGTTTCGAGACAATTGAAGAAATTGAATTTTAAAAATTTGTTTAATTAAATGGAAAGATAAAATAACTAAACAGATACAAAGGTATAAGCTTAAAACCGAAAGTCCGCTTCAATTAGCAAACATTGAGTTAAAGCAAGCAAAACTGGAAAAAGACAAATCCGAAATGAAGTCGCAAATAAATGTTAATAATAAAATTTTGTTGTATTTGTTGTTGTAGTTCGTTTGTTCATTCATTGTTATATCCGTAATAATTTAATAAATATGTTTGCCAAATGTCATAAAAATACAACTACATATTTTGTTTTCCTTGAAATCATGATAGTATCAAAATCGAAGTAATTTCATATTTTAGCTAAGATTTCATACAATTTTTTACTTTGTGATATATAATTTTTTCATATTGGGTATTTCGCCTCAAAAATTGTTGTCTTCAAAAAAGACAGAATTTCCTCACGTCTTCTATTACAGATTGATAAATAGTGCTCCTATTTCGCAATAATAACGAATTATTTATCAAAAAGTAATCAAGAACTGTCACCTAAGGGGTATCCTGCGACACACTTAGGCTCAAGCTGTAAGAGAAAATTCCAATTAGAAAATAAATTAATTTGAAAAATTACCTTGACGTTTCGATAGCTATTTTCTGCTATCGTTATCAAAAGAACCTAAATGAACCTAAAAAAGAGTATGTTAATAAATTGTGTAACAATAGTAGGATAATACAGTATATGAAAATTCTCTCTGATAATTCGTCTGCGCAAATTGTCAGTTATGTGACTTTGACTTAATCTCATTGTTTAAATTCATAAACATAATGTTAATTAATAATTTTGGTGTAAATTTAATTTGGGTTTATGTTTCTCTGGTCTAATTCAGATTTTAGCATAGGTAACAAAACACAAAAACAGTGGTGATATATGAAATTTCAATTAATAACTGTTTCAAATAACAAAAACAACTTTTCTAGTTGTTTGATTATTTATTTGTCTTTTTACGTTAAACATGTCTCCAGATGCAGTAACTTATTAATTTTTGTCATGCAATTATAAAACTATATTGATTGTGAATAATAATAGCAAAACAACACGCAAGTAAAGGAAATTCACTGTCCACGGCAATTAATCTACAATTACAATTAAAATAGCACATAGTTACTTAATGAAAAAACATACTACCTAGAAAAGTAACTAATAAAAACAACGCACTGAGAAATAACCATATTTGAGAATAAAAGTTTAGTAAGTCTGCTAGACGGCAGCAGAAACATGTATGTATTTAAGCAACAAGTTATATTTTATTTATTAATCATTAACTCTGAAGCGACTTATTTGAAACCATTGGAAGTGAAGAACGGGTTCCAGTAGCCAAATCGACGCAATATAACAAACCCAAATTTGGTAACCTAGTCAATGATGATCTTTCGAACTATCTTGTCAGAACCGTACGAAAAATTCATGCTGCTCTGATTTTTTACGTGGTGGTACCTTTTCTACGTACCGCCGACCGATCCAACGACTGTGACCATCTGATGGTTCTAATGAGATCTCTTGCGGGTATGAACGCCGCTCGTATAATATAGTCTTTCATGTCTTTGACATTAGGTACTGGATTTACTAATCATTTTTTCTATTGGATATTGTTAGTACTCTAGTGGAGCATTTAATCGTAGGAATTTTTGAGTCAAGCTGTAGCTGGGTTTTTAACTTATATAATAATACACGTAATATTTTAATAAAAATTATAAAAATGTTCCATATTTGCATGTGCTTATAAAATGTGAAAATGACATATTATTTTTTTAAATTAAATGTTCTGTAAAAGGTATTGGGATTCTGACTAAGAAGTAAGAGCACCGAACAATAGATAATAGCTGGATAGTGTGAGATTTGTTATAAGCTTTTAAAGAATATCGCGTAGAGTTAAAAAAATTAAGCTGAAAATAATATAAAATCTAATACAATTCGGCCAAAATCAGTTTGTCTGCTTTGAAGAATAAATTTTTATGCTAAAAATTATCCAAAAAATATATTATTATACCAGATGCAACCGCGCAATTCTTAATTATTCACTTTTTAAATATTATTTCACAAACTCGCTTCAAAGCATTATTGATTTGAATCAAATAAGAAGAGGGATTTTGTAAACTTTTGACAGACCAACAGGGCTAGATTTACGAAAACAAAATTGATGATAAATTTTTACCGTTGCGCTAATATAAATCCGTTATTACTATTTATTATAAAAAAATTAAATCCGAAAACATTGTGTCTTTCAAATAAGTCAAAAGCCATCAAGCGTTTTTTAAAAGTAGTCCAATGTTCTCTTAGTTTCATTGTCTAAGATAATGATTATAAGTTTAAGGTGCCGATCCACGTTATTTGAGGTGCTGATTTCTGAACGAATTTCTAGTTCCCTCAATAAAGTTAATTTTTCTATTTTTACCTTCTGGTTTTACCTGCCATCTCTGAATCTGTAAAAATGCGTAATGTTAAGACCGTCATTTCCAGGTGCAAAAAGTATATTGCGAAGAAATTTAAGAGTTTATTTTTGGCGAATTAATAACTAATTGTAAGTGTGTAAATATCAAACCCATAACAGTTTAGAGGAATTTTTTGTTAATATATACGGTATAATGTAGCCGCTCAAAACGACAATCGAGTTTTCGATATTGGTATTAAAAATACCAGAAGAGGAAGAAAACATAAACGCAATTGATATAAGTTGACCATTTCAAATGTATTCAGTTTACAATAAAGCAATAATTTTTAAATGAAATTCTATAGGAGCAAACCCAACTTTGATTGTTCGAAATAAATAGTAATTCAAACAATTAAAAAAACCTAGTTACGTCAAATGTTAAAAGTTTCAACTTCCGTTAAAATAAGTTTTGGATAAGACTATCACCCCTAGAAAATGCTGAGTTTATTCGTTCGTTTACCTTCCGGAAACCGTGGATTATGCCAATAATATCCGAACAATCCCAGCAATATTTTACAACAGTTGCGATACCAACGAAAATTTGTGTTATGGTTCGTATATAAACCAAACAGATATTTGTTTCTTATTTGAGCTTCAGGTTTTGCATCCTTGGATAAACGCATTTTCTATGGTCTTCCCATCTACTATTAATCGATAGGCTAATTAAACGAAACGTCTTTCTAAAATGTACCCATTTTCTCAGGCATCACCATGTTTTAGTGTCTTTTGAATTAGTTTGGGTTAGTCTGAGCATTATTAAGCAAAAGCGACCATTGCGATTATTATAGAGACCGAGAACATATTCAACTAATACCTTTCACCTTTTGACACAAACTTTATACTATTTCAATTTAGACGCATTTGCGCATAATTAATACAAAGCTAAATCATATTCAATTTAACAGAAATAAAAACTAATTCTAAGCCTAGACTAACTGAATTCATTGATCAAAAGTGGAAAGGTCTTGAATGAAAAAAATGCGAAATGAACAGTGTTATCGGAATTCTCTTAACATTCTCTTTACCCAAAACATGCCACAGGTTCAGCATACGCCCTTTTATTGTGTAAGGCTCACCCACACCGAGCACAATTTGCAGAAAAATGATTTGAACATTTTACCATGCATTATGGCTTTTATCTATTATTCACAAGAACCTTGTGGGATGGGTTATCTGATCTTCGACCGTTTCATCTGTTATTCCTTTTCTCAGCCTTGTTTTATGAATTTCTTATAATGTAAACAGGAAGATGATTGAGCTGGCATATGAAATATGATATAATTTTGCCTTCAGCACACGAAACCATATGATATTCGATTCAAACTGAGTTGAAAATAATTTGTATAATAAAAAATAAGTCGATTAGTTTCGAATAAATCAGATTTAAAATCTGTAGGCAATAACGTTTCTCAAATATACCAAATCTAAACTAGCTCAATCTTCAACCGGTAATAGTATAACAAAAATTTTAAATTTAATTCTTTGTCGCAACTTTAGGGTTTCGGGGATAGAACGGGGATATCAAAGGAAAGAGGATCAAGATCAGCACATGCTTTGTTATTTTACACTGGTAAATACTCCCATATAAGATTACGTGAAGATTCTAGTCAAAATCCAACCCCGAATGTAGAAATATAACAATATCAAAGTAAAAAATATTTAAAGTTCCAATCAAAGCTTCTTCGTAACTTCGACTTGCAAAAATTTGTGGCGTTTCAACTTGAACGCAAATTTAGAAAGATTTTATTGAATAACAATTTACGTACTACCCCTTCCATGATTGCGTCGAAAACCGTATTCTGCGGTTCAGAAAGTTAATATAACTGATTTTCACGTTTTACGGAAATGGGTAGATATTTATTTATGATGAACAAATTAGTAAACATGTCCACTAATTAGAGCCTACGTCTTATTCTCGAAACAAAATCGCCTTGTTTATCGCCACGTTTTATCCAATCTCTCAAACAGTTCATGTACTTTAACAAAGTGATTTTTTAAAGAACATCGTAAAAATGTAAACATCGTCATATTCGTGCAAACAGAACAATTTCCATTTATACAGAATATAAATACGCGCACTAGACGACATAGGTATAATCTTGCGTTTACAAGTTCAAACGATGTCCGTCCCGCTACTCTTTGCAAGCAAATAATAATCAGGTAGACAGAACAAGTTTTTGGTAAAGAAATATTACTTTACTGTTTTCATTGCCTATAGCTTCTCATGGAGGACAATCTTTTTTCGATAAATAAGACCTGCTTTTGCTATGTATTAGACAAACTACAAACTACAGTAGTACTCGTAGAAGCTACTTGCTGATATAAAAGTATAGGTTTTCTTTAAACAAAAAATGTCAAATATGGTCCCATGATTCTGGCGAGAGTATACATACTTAAATCCACGATTTAAGCAGTTTTTGCTACTAAATAGTATATTTCAAAGTAATGTTCATTACGCTCCGTTGTATTTAATCACATCATCAAAAATGAGCATAAAACATCTTTTAGCATCAAAATCTTATGATGTAAGGAAAAGTAAAATAGCATGGTGAACTCAGGATTTAGACTGGAAAATATGTTATAAAATAAATGTAAATTGACAAAATATCAGGCAGCAAATTTTCACCATTTTCTGCTATTCAATGGTGAAGTCTGTCTTGAAAAACTCCCCAAACTTTCGCAAAAATTTCAGGAAAAATCTGCATTCATTGAGACAATGATAGTTGGTATCAACGTTCGTGAATATTTTCAAGACAGTAATTATTTTTGGTTTGTCACTAAAACAGTAAATTACCAGACTAAAACAGTAGATTGATTAATATTTATTCTTACTTTGACACATTTGCTCTTCTAAAGCCTAAAGCGACCATCCGATTTTACTTTTTCCTGCAAAGTTTTGCAAATAATTTTAATGTCTTTAAATTGGGTTGCGATTCAGGGGGAAAGTAAAATTTGAAATTGTTATACAAACTTCCCCTCCTTACCTAAGTCTACCTTTTTCTTCTGTTCTGCTTAACTCATCGAATTTAAAAGAAATTTGAGGTAGTCTGGTTTGAGAAGAAATCTATATTTATTAAATTTTCAAACATCGTGTGCTACACCAATTGCTTTTGTCATTAATTCTCGTGGGCGCAGTCTTGGACTATAACTAATAATATTACTTAAAAGGGTATGTATGTACAAGCGATGTAATGGACTTTAATGGTCCCATCAAATATTTTCAAACACACTAACAATCTTTGTTTTTGTATTGTGTCTACCACTGAGCAGAAAACATTCCAATTCTGTTACAATCCAAAAAACTTCATAATCATTTGAAATATGCATATGAGTTCTTTCAATATTTCTTAATATGCATTGGAAATTTTACCGTGACCGAAAACCTAGTACTTTAAGTGTATATGTCTATCTATATATTTGCATTCTACTGTAGTAAGAAATCAAGACAAAGTATCCCAGCTTCACAGTTTAAAAGGCAATTAGCAATCGTTGTCTGCTTATTGACCATGCCATAAGTCGTAAAATCCTACATGAGAACCGAACTGGTTCTAAATGGAACTCAAATTGCGTTTTGGTTTTAGTTTTATGTGTCTATAAATTTAAAAAATATGCAGGAGTGATCAAATTTAACGTCATTCCTCTGGAGGTGGTGTGTGTAGGTATACAAATATAGTTGGTATAGATCTAAGAATATAGTATATGTAGGGCGATTCAAAATTGTTCTTAATCTTCAACATTGTTATTAAGGATTATCTTGGAATGGTCCCATGTTTTATTAGTAGCTTGTTGAAATACTTAAGCATGTGAGAAGGAAAATGGCCATGTTTACTTCAAATTATATTGAAAAGGTGCTCTTCTACAACTTTTTGATGAAAATGCTAAGCAGCAGCGATGATTTTTGTCTTTATCAGGTAGTTAAATGTATGTAAATTTTGTCAAGAATAACAAGCATGTGTCAAATTGTGACTTAGTTTGAAGCTTAGAACTTTATTTTAACACCTAAAAGAAAGATCTTTGAATGTGTTGCAGTGCGTAAACCTTTCCAAATTTTAGCGGAACACCAGTTCAGGTTCAGCGGAACACTGGTATTCCCCGAAACGCAGTGCAGAAAAACAAGCAAGAAACACTATGAACATACTAAATTATTTATAACGTTTTAGACTTTTTAAATACATTATGTATATAATAGAATTTAGATCGGAATTTAAAACATTATTACTTGCTTATTGATGATAAATTGGTCTCGAAGAACTGTGAAATCTATAAAATATATGAACCTTAAAATGTCCAAATCACTTATTTATATATTAATAACATGCATGAGAGAGGACCTAGGTATTCAATAATCAAAATCACTTTCTGTCGTTTCTTACGAATCTTATTTGTGTCTTTGTTGCAAGAACATCCTTCGGATCCAGGCTGACAAGAACACTTCTAATGTCAGCTACAATACCTTCTTAATCAAATGAGCGCCCAAGATATGTTTGCGGCCCCGTCTTATAATATTTGTGACGTAGTTTATTTTATGGAAACCTGACAAAGGAGAATTGTATAGCTCTTATCCGAAAGCGGGGATTATATGGAGATGAAATGCTTTGTCTCGCAAATTTTCCCGAAAAAGTATTCGGGATAATAATTACGAAAGCATCGCAAAAGAAGCGAACCGACTCTCTGATATGCAATTAATGGGGCATTAACAACACTTGCAGTTTCGCCACTATAGCTGGCACTTCCAACATAACTCAAGAGTATTTTGGCTAAGTATGTGTGCACGCATCGATGTTACGGAAAAGATTACTGGAAGCTCTGAATTAATTTATTATAGTAGCAACTTTCTTCATTGTCAGCCCGTACCACTGCCTAGCAATCATGCGAATTGCCTTTCTTCATCGCTTACAGAGGAAAATTATATATTCGATAATTAAAATTCCGCAGCTCTGTTCGCTCAATAATCATGGGAATTTCTGTAATTTAAATTGTTTTATTGGGACTATCGCTCTGCCATTACGACTTGAATGCAAGGATGGTTTTTCAGAAAGAAAGCTACTTAAGTAATTTGCAACGACCATCCGCCTGAACGGTTGCATGTTGGATATGTAATTATATCATAAGTATCTATTGCATCTTATATAACTGAAGACAAAGCAATTGCTTATTGGCAATAATCAGTTCGTCTACTTGATTTCGAAAACTTTCAGAAAATGTTCTTCAATACAATTTCCTTAAACACAATACAGTAGCATAAAGTTATACAGTGCTGGGAATTGAGTCAACATAGGACCTTTTCAAACAGGGGCGGATCCAGCTTTAAATTCAGGGGGGGTTATGTAGAAAAAATACAGTCTTCTGTTGTCTATGAAATTAGAAAAATTTTCGTCGTTCTGTGCAAGGGTGGCGTAAGATTATTGCAAAATTTCATGTTTTCCGTCCCGCTTTGCATGTTTCTCGGAAGCAAAATGAGCAAGAACGCTTATTTGTACATTATTCTAGACAGAAATAAATGGCCTTTTTAGAAAGTGAACCATGGATGGGGAAATGTTGGCCGTTTTCTCAAAAAATGCTTGAATTCAAGAAGTTTTAGATTTGCGTGGTTTTTTTTGAGTTGCAAAATCCACTTGAACATGACGC
>NW_026018165.1:12251827-12273051 GCF_020466585.1 Dendroctonus ponderosae | reverse complement strand
TTTGACCACGAAGTTGAAAAGTGTGGTTCCTAATTGCTTTCAATTCATTTTCTGTAGTGTATTTATCGACATATAGTTAACTGACAAACCGAAAACGCAAATTTCTATAAAAACGGTTTTAAGCAATTTTTATGATTCTGATTAGAAGCGCCGAAGTTTTGACAAATGAGTTTAATCAAAAGTACATGCAAGAAGTGAAAGAGGTCTGTCCCACTTTCGGTCAAACAAGCGATCATCGTCCAAATTAAATTATGGAGTGTTTCCAATTTCATGCCCGATTCATCACATGTCAGGGGACAGGACCAATAAAGGGAACGAGGGGATGATTGGGGCGCCTCCCGCTGTCTCCAAGGTGCGCCCGGGGAAACCCGTCCTACAATAGATAATTAGTTTGATCGGTGAACTACACTTGACATTTAATAGTAATCACGATGTGGTAGCAAGTGGTCTGTAAATCTTCCACCCAAAAGCACTATTTCCGGATGACAACGAATTTGGTGACTGGAATCGTCCAATCCGTATTTGATCTGTTCGGAAAACGACGATTTTCAATCATATATTTTTCCAAACACGCACAACACATAAAATAAACAAGTCAAGTTGTGGATAACTTACTACCTGGACTTATAATTTGCTCAAATACTTTGTGAAAGACTACCTTAACTTAACTTACAAGATGGAACTAAATACAATTTTTTTTCAGGTATTTCCAAATCTCAATGCTATCAAGGAATTAAAGTTGTTTTTTGACCTGACGATTCATGAGACTGTGGTAAAATTTTTGTATTCAATCGAAATTGTAATGATAAACGACGCTTTTTTACCTTTGAATTAAACAAGTCCTTTGTAGCGAAGTGTGTATGTGATTCTGAGGTATATAAAGTCGGTTTTAAAAATCAGTTAAACCCAAGCAACGGCGGCAATTACGCCATCATGAAGACCGCTAAAAATCACAAAGTAAAAGTGCAATCAGCAGCAAATGCAAACAGAAACAAGGGGAAAACATACTGGTCCAAAGACAAGCAAACATCCCCAAGAGCACCGAACAAAACATGTCAAATAATGGCCAGCCCGTTTAAAACTGTAAAGTAAAGAACAAACTAACGCAAAATCGTAGTAAAATTAAACAAGATACAAAAACCTAAATGATTCGACGACTGGCTTACTTCTTAGAATTAACTTTAATATTTCAAGATCGTTATAATTAAATGAAAGTATTACAGACAGAAAAAAGTCACTACGATAAATAATGAAATACAATAAAAAGCAGGCTCATACCCACCCGACAAGCAATGTTGGGAAACAAATTAATGAAGAAATAAAATAAAATGTAATAACAGAGCAATAGAGTGAAAGTGAGTAGAGTGGTAAAATGGTAAACTAAAGACTTAGAATAACACAATATAAATTGAAACAAAAAACCAACAGCATTTTGGATAGTTACAGTTAAATCAGTATGCATCTTTAAAAAGTGGTCTAAAATCGCCCTTTAAGTTAAGTATTATGATGTGTGCATGAATATATATTATGTTATCATCATTTAGAGAATTGTCGGCTAGACGAAAAGGCAGAGATCCCGGAAAATATCGGCTTGAACCGGTGATCTCTCAAACCGCTTTTTATTGTATTAGTACTAACAAATCTAATATAGTCTAGCTATAAAACGTAGAACTCCAAATTCTGCACAATTTCGCTAATTAGATCAAGAAGGATTTTTGGACCAGGAGAACTAAAAAAGATGGCAGGATTGAGGATAAAACAAATAAAAAAATGTCTGAAATCAGAGAAGCACGTCGGTTGTATAACAATTGGATGTCCGGCTGGTAGCCGCAGGGTCAATACATGGGTGCAGTGTAGTTGGTATAGGCCCATCTCGAATAAGCACGACGTAATACCGAGTGGTTGTTCCATCGACATACTAAAAAGATAGAAATGGGCAAAAACCACTGTCCATTATTTACATAAAGAGTCTGTGGGTCAAAGGAAAAATTTTCAACATTTTAATCGTTTCGCATTTTCTTCAACAGGACATGATTCATTCAGGGATGGTTTCTGCGTCAATTCATCAGCATTGAGCCGATTGAACAGATCTTTTGCAGACACTCTTTATAAAATGGTTACAGGCCAAAATGTTTTCAAATATAAGATTTTATTATAATAGGGTTCAAGTGCATGTTCAAGCAAACACCGAAAGTTTGATTAAAGAAGTAGATACTTGTTCTGGTTGTAAGACAATACGAAATGTATACGTTGTAACGCATGCAAAATATGCCAATCTGCATTTAAAAAAGTCACTTTATGCGTAATAAAATATTAATTTTAATAGAAATATCATAAAGCTCAGTGGGAAATTAAACAAAGACGTGCTTTATAAACATCAACCCCTTGTATGTATATTGAGCTAGCAATAGCTGAACATACCCACTTGGATTCTTTATTTAAATTAAATACTTAGATGTAATAGTGAGAGCACAACTATTAACCGACGAGGACTGAATATAATGAAAACAATACTTGTAATAAATGCGTGTAAAAAGTAATAAATAGTGTAAATCTGGAATCAGAACAGGACAAATTATTACTTTTTCTTGACCCAAATTTTTTTTCACCCAAGAACATCCTTAGCAAGATGTAAACGAAAGCAAATGTAGATGTTGGAGTGTGTACGGATAACGCTATTTTTTGATATCGTAGACACTACAGTCTACCGAATGCAGCAGTGTATTCAAGAAGCAATTTTCTAAACAGTACTGTTTAAGGTAAGACGAAACAGAAACAGCGGTTCTAAATGCTTTTGATATAAAACTGTTTGTCTTTTTCAGACGAAAACTAGCAAATATATGTTTTGGAAGAAATCAAATTGAATGAAATGAATGTTTTTGAAAAATGGATTTTATGTCTGTTTTAACTTTTGCTGGGACATTATAAAATTGTCAACGACTGATAATCACATCTAAAAATAAATGTAATGTTAAATTAAATTGTTGAACTCAGAGGAAGTGTCTGTAGGACACGAAGAAACTGATTAAAATACTCTTCAAGCACATTAACTGATAAAGTAGTTTTAAAAATGATCCTTTGTTTCAAGTTGCTGTAGGATTTTCCTGGACATAGTGAAGGTGTATTTGTTAAAAATTATAAAGTAATTGAGGCGAAAAACTGATGGCAGCCTTTTCAAAAAGTTTGAATTTACCTAAAGTGTTAAAAGGCTAATGAAGACGTTTCGTCATACATTCATGAACAGAGGACGTTTAAACCTTCGCTTACTGAGCGAAGACATTAAAACTAAATAGTTTTTTCTTTGTGGCAGAATTATACTTTGTCTGCTAAAATCAATAACTAAATATTTTGTTGTTCAAAAATGTTCTTTTCCTATGAAAGGCTGTAAAAAATAGAAATGCACAGGAAGTATTCTAACTATCAAGTGCATAAAATGTACTTGATAGAAAATGCTATAAAGAACATAAAATTGAACTTTTTTCTTATTGTTTTATAATATCTGGTTTTCTGGCATGAAGCATAATTGACAGTATTGGGTCATGTTTTTTTGAGGTCAATATCAGGATAGCGTAATCGTTTATTTTCCCGTAATTAAATTATGCGACAAATTGCAAACTTAAATGCCGAAAATATCTGTATCCAGACGGATCGTATTCATTCACATTTCACTAATGCTGTTATCAAAGTGTCACCATTTTTATTGAATAATTTGTTAAAGATTAATTTGGCTCTTGTTAATTTGTTCTGAGATGCGGTTTATTTAAATAAGAACAGTTTGTGCAAGTGTCAATTATTGAAATATTTTTTTTATGGGAGCTTGAGGGATTCGTCTCCCCAATCAATTTCATATCATTTCTCCCGTTATATATTTGAATTTACCTCTACGCTATCTATTGGATTCTATGACATAGTCCTAGAAATATTTACAAAGAAAAATGGGCTCAAAAAATTGTTCAATAAAAAATGGGAGAAACTATATTGAACCGAATTAAAATTAACTATTATTCGTAAGACAATCCTTAGTTTCGTACGTCGATGGGAAGGACACACGTGCTTTACCATAATGACGTTTGCCAGATCACGTATGAGATATGGCTAAGACGTTATTGTTCTGAAATACTGAGGAATGTGCACGCACAAAATTATACCTCCAATGAGATATATGAAGCATGAAGTAATCTCTCTGTAGCATCGTCATTCTGGTCGCCGTTCTTAAATTATTAACATATAATTTAACGTACAAGAAATTTCCCACAGACTTTTATTCCAAAGGTCGTACGTGTAATTTTACTTTGTGCATGGGCTCAGTTTGACTGCGTACTTTTTCACATCAAAGTTAGAAGAGTTATTCTTATTTGAGTGAATGATGCGGATGTAGAATGTGTGCGGAAAGAAGACTATCGCTGCAACGCACACTTTTATAATGCAGCTATAGCAGCTTCATGTTGTTGTTTTCTTATATATTTAAAATTATAAATAGTTATACTGACTGTATTTATTTTGCTCAAAAATGTGAAACTTTTTCAGTTTCAATTCTCATTGGTGCATGACATATTTTCAGCCTATAATTTCAGGGTGAATTATGTTATGTGATTAGATTAATTCTGAAACATATAACTTGAAAATGTTGTAATGGGAAAATACACTACTTATTTTTTATTTAACTACAAACATTTCTAATAATTATTATGAATTTCGCTCTGTACTTGTTAAATGTTGAATTCCGTCTTTTATGAGGCGCACGTTTTACCTTTCAATTATATCTACGCTTCTAATATATTCCTTCTTTAGGAAGTTAGGTCGTATAAGTACTTATATTGATAATGTATGTCTAATGAGCATATGGGTGTAAGAAATTTGAAATTTGGCTTTCTTAAATGCAAAGTGAGCAAAAAACTTGCATCCAATCACATACATTTCTTGTGATAGCCACCTACATAACTTACTGTATCGCGCTCTTACTCTAAATGGCTTTGACTGAATCAGTTATTTTTTAATAGACGTTTATTTTCACCACCCATTTATTCTCTAACCAATAAATTATCAATGAAATATCATGAGGATGGTTCGATGGATTTTAATAAAACTCGTTGTGAATTTGTTCACTATTACTGATAAGATGTTTGGATAAGCAACCGAGTTCATCTGCTTTGGGCAAGTGAGGAATGAGTGTATTGGTGAAATGGTTCTTGAGAATCTCCAAAAAAAGCAGCGCCATGTTTAAGTCGATTTTGCAACAAAAAAACCACGCATAGTGGATGGTTATATAGTATTTTAGTGTCTGCATAACGTTTAAGGTTAACGTTAAGTTACTAGGACCCCTTTTAAATTTATCCCAACATTCCAACATTCGTACAAGTAGTATACAGGAGCAGTTGCATTCTGGTGAAGTCAGCGTGATGTTCAACAATGTCTGATCTAGGTGAAAAATGGATGCATTCAGTTTAAAAACGTAAAACCGTCGGCTAAGTGATGCAAATATACGCAAAAATAATCGGATAAATTGACGCCTTCCAACAAAACAAGGCCCGCAAATCCCCAGCCCAGGCAAAATTTTAAATCACACACAGCGCTGCAAAAGCGGGAGTAAAATCTCGAAGCCATTATTCATCCCAAGAAAAGTACGTATACAAAATTTTCCCTAAATAAATTAAGACTTGCTTGAAGAATGTCGGACCATTAATATTTTTAATGATAATCGTCCTAAATGAGAAATGACAATAATGTATGTAGACGCTTCCACTTACAAAGTAAAGGAGAAGAAAGCCGATAGGAACAAAAACGGGTTTCAACCCTTTTATAAATTTACCACCCCTACCGCCCGCTCTATTTCTCCACGTCTCCTTCGTTTTGTTTCGACGATGAGGAACATTTTTGTCTACGCATCCGCTCTTCGGCTTTTCGGGTCGGTCCCTTCTTAATGATTTGTTTTTTCCGTTAATCTCTTTAAAATATAATTTTTAAACATATTTTCGATTGACGTAGTGCTTTTCCTTAAAGTCGTCTTTTATGCTTGCCAGGTCTTTTTCCTATTTTGTATTTAGTAATATATCATTTAATTTTTGTTTATTTCGATAAAGCTGAAAAGGGTCTATGCTTATAAAAATTGTATAATATTGATTAATTTAGTGCCAAGCTAGATTGCTCAAGCCACGCCAAAAAATGTTAACAACTTTATCATTTCATAAAATATTGTAAATATCAGCAAAATCGTTAAAACGAAATACTGTAATTAAGAGACCTTACAGACTGTTCCAACTAACAAAACCATTGCGGAATTCTTTAATCAAATCCTTTTATTGAGGCGCCACTAGACGAGCATAGAAAAACAATGATCATGAGCACGTCAAAAAAATTTACACTTAAGTTTCTATTCCTAAGCTTATTTTTGCAACGTTGATTTTTGGAATGTGCCTGGCGTGATTTATGTATGTTCTGTTGTCAAAAAATAACTTTTTTTGTCGTTATTTTCTTTAGAATTTGATGTTAGTTAAAATTACTGTTCAAGTTTAGAATTAATTTCATGTTTTACTTGCATGTTTAGATGCGACGCGGATATTTTTGTGTTGTGCATATGTGTGAGGTTTTTCGGTTTTCTAGATGCGATGTTTTCATCCCAAAATATATTTTGGTCAATTTCCCCTAGGACTTATTATAGAAATTATTGTATTATGTTGCCGGAAATAAAGAAACTCAAACTGAAACGTTCTATTTTTCTGTTTATAAGATTTAAGGATTCACGATTTATTTTTCCTTTCCTCATTACAAAGCGTAAATTTGGGTAAAGTAGTGTTGGTACGCGGTGAATTATTTCTATTATAACTGCATTTTTGACATATTTGATGCTTTTAATTCAATGAAATTGATTAATTTAAGTAATATACCTGATGATATTAATTTCGTGTATTATTTTCTAGAAATTTCATTGTATTCCAGTCGACTCTTCGAATTAATACAGTATCCAAAACATCAGTTTTATTATTTTACTTATTCTTGATGTAAATTTACATTAGAAATTATATTTATATGGAAATTTTCAAATGCTAATAGTCTCTAAAAGACGTTCTTTCAAAACTTAATATACTGATTTTGCAAAAATGTTTCCTCTAAAGTCCTCTAAAGATATAAGGTCATACTTATCCTACATCGGGAAGTCGACTATTTTAATCAATTTAGACATGTAAAATTCGCTTGGGTTACGAAAATATTTTTCACAAATTTCAACAAATTTATGGATTTGGTTGGATGAGCAATTTCGGATGGGAAGTTTTTGTATTTAGAGTTAAAAAAGAGCGTCTTACAAAAGTAATCGTCTAAAAAAATAATTCCGTATTTATCCTACATGTGATCTAAACTGAGATCAGGAGATCGGAAATAATCTAAATATTAACAATTACGTAGCAATTAGCAATCACAAATCGAATTTAGATTTTCAAGTGTGGTTCAAAATTGCTGATTTTTTTAATTGTAAATCTTTACGAAAGCATAAAATATGTAGAATAAAACGAACCCAACAATTCAAAGTACGGAACAAAAATATACTCTCTGATTATTTTAAAGTTAAAATTGTTAAGCTCCATCCTGTAAACGTCACATTAATGCAACCATACTGAAAATAAAATTTAAATCCAGTATTCGCTTTAAAACAAAACGGATTGTAGTTTCTATCGTTCCTAGGGATTAATTAGTTTAATTCTTAGCTCTCTCGTCTGCTCGGTAATGACGGAATATGGAAGAATGGGAAATAAAAGAATACAATCTTAGAAAACTTAGAAAACTGGTGAATTTAATATTAATGAGAGAGCGCAGCAGCACAATACGTCGGATATATTATTTACTATACGAAAATTATTTAGTTTTATATACTAGACACCCTCCATTCATTATGGAGATAATAGCGACAACCATATACTTACCAATTGCTACAGACAATTTTTTCACGCTTACAATGATTTTCGGTGCAAAATTTTGTCGCTTTCTCATTGCCAAACAGTCCAAAAATATATCGCTGAATTTATGAGAATTGATTTTCAGTTTCATTGGCTGCCAAATACAACTTAACATGTTTCGAATTACAAAGCAAATTACAGATGGACCACTGCTATTATTGACTTCAACTTGATTGTCGCAAAATTGATTAATATTCATAAATCCGAGGGCTTAAGGAATTAACGTTCAATTATAAACTGATGGTGACGTATTAGAAAATATGACATCAAAAAGGAATAATGCCCACAAAAATCGATTCTGTTTATCAGTTTGAATAAGTCACGTAGCAGGAAATTTTCGCAATATTCGATTAACCTCCTCTTTTTTGGCTGTCCTTCGTATATAAGTAGGCGTTTGTGTAATCTCTTCTCAACCCTTTCTTAAATTTTTCAACCCTTTTAACTTTTAACACAGAACCGGACTGACATCGAAAACATTTTAGGATTATAATAAATTAAAATGAATGGGAGGCAGTAAAATATAACTTAGCGTTGAACGATTTCTTGATCAACCGCAATTTCACGTCACTATACAACTAGTAACAATAAAAACGGTTTAAACACTACAAGAGAGAATAGAAAGGGAAGAGCAATTTTGTCGACTAATCAAAATACCTGGCGGTTAGTTGAACTATTTCCTGCTAACAAAGTATGTCTTGGAGTTGATAGCATAATTCAGACAAACAGTATCCATGTTATTATTATAAAAATTTGCAAAGATTTTTTTCAGAAGATTGCACAAAAGATGCTGCCAAAAGGTAAACATGTACCGAACGAGCTCAAATCCATTAGCCATATTTTGTATACAAATTGGTTATTAATTTGAACATAATGGGTGTGGATCTGACCGCAGGATGCTACACCGACGAGACGGGGCGGCGTCTTCAGCCTTGTTACTCTGAATTGTTAACGTTTATTGACAGCGTATGCAGCCATTCAAATTAATTACGGTATAAAAAAACCGAGAGATTAACTTGAGTGTTTCTCAAGTTTTCATATCTCCGACACCCGCTTGAGGCAATATTGAACTTTTCTCGTTTTGGTGTGAATCGTAAGTTCTTTAACATAAATTTACTGTTAGAGGAACCAATAATTACTCTCCAATATGAATCAGTATTATCCATAATTGTAATCATAAAAATAAAACCTTGATTAGGGAGATGATGCACGTATGGGATTGATCAAATACCACACGTTTGAGAGGTGATTTTGGTGTGAAAATTCAGGTTTTCTGCTAAAGGTTGACTTAGAACTTTGAAAGATTTAGAATGTGAGAAACACATTTCATCACATTGGTTTTTCTGAAAAAAAAATGTGAGGGTTTGAAAACAGCCAAGCCTAAAAAGAATCTAATATTTCTCAATTAAGGGTTTGTTTTGAATTTTAAATCTGATGATGGCGCTGTTGTCTCGCCGAAACGTAATATGAAATAAACGAGATGAAGATTTTTATTTCACATTTTGACTGAAACCCAGGAAAAAAAATATAATAACTTGCGCTCTTTATATTTTCCAGATTAATATGGAAACGATATTATGCAATAATTTTACCAGAGAAGCTGATGGTAACGCGAGTGATGTAGACAAATGTTAATAGATGGCTGTTAAATAAACAAATTTATTTGACAAAAACATGAAAAACATAGAGCAAAAATGTTTTTGTGCCTCAAAGTTTAATAAAATTAGTGGTATCTGCAGAGCAAAAGAATAGATATTGTTTAGCAATAGCATTGTTTACTCTAGCTATTCAATCTTGCATTCTGTTAAACTAATAAATATTTAGCTCGAAAATAGCACTAGGAAAATATGTGTTGGACTATTTATACAGGAATTCGCATACATTTAGGCTTTGTGTGGCTTTTATATTTCTCTCATATTCTCCAAGTAACATCTAATTACCCTGAAAATTAATTCGGCAAATTTTCACATTTTCTGCATTTAGGTATGTAACCACTCCTGATATAACTGTGAATATGGTGCCAAATGTCTGGTTGATTTTGAATGTTGCAGACATTTATTTGGAATTGTTATTATATATAATTATAAATTTTATTTAATTTTTAAGTTCGCGGGAAATTGATAAATTGATGGTTAAAGATCATTACCAATTTCAATTACTTTTACCTTAAAATACCTGTACCAAACTACCTGTAGCTAGTTGGAATCATCAATTAATTTAATAATAATTTATTTAATTTGTACTTTTAAATAATGAAAATATGCGTTAAAACCGCTTTGACCTACAAATATGCTGACGTGAAATTCATTAAAATAATACTTTTTGGCCACACTATCTTCCAATGTTAGAAAAAAATGCTTTCAAGGAGAAGTACTCAAAATCCCCAGCGGAATTCAAAAATCGATTAAAATTTGAGTCAATTAGAAGCATATAAATTTACATTAATTTCAGAGAAACGATAAAGTTAGATCCGGAGGTGATTTGATGCCTAAGGGACGAAATACGGTCGTAATTATTCCAGACTTTTGGGCCACACTCTATGTGTAATATCAACTGTAATGATATTATTTTATTTGTAGATATTATAGCTTTTACTTGTTAATTTTAATTTTTTTATCTTAATGCCGCTTGTTTACAAATGAAACAGAATAATGTAATAATATCATATAAAAAATTAATTGGCTCATTCTTAAGGTTCATAAATTTAATTGCCAAAACTTTCTGGAGTCTCTGATTTTTCTATAGAAATATGTCGGTGTAAGATTTATTTTTGCACATTGTGTTTCCAAAAAAAATTACATCAACGGTACTTTTGATCACTATAGAACAACGCGCGTTTGTAAATTTTTTTATAAGATATGCAAACATTTCCCAGCAGTGCTGATAATGTAATATTAATTGAATTGGCTTATTTTACGAAGAAATTCTAAAATCAAAATGAACTTTTTGTTAACATGGCTTTCTCGAAAAGAGAGCGAATTTTGATGATTTCAATAACTTGATTCAAACAGAATTTAGGCAATGACAATATTCAAGTTTATGAAAACAACCGTGAAATGTTGCAAAGAAGTGAAGCTATTATGAATAGAATTATGAGCGATGCAACTTGTTATGTTTTTTTACCGTCCCTTGTTCAAATGCGAGATCATGCCCACATATTCTGGGACACCCTGTATAGGGTATTACATAGTTAAAACCATGTGCCATAGTGCAAAATATGTATGAGAAGGGTTCATTTGGCATATTATTTAGTCATAAATACACGGTAAAAACGAAGCTTAGGCTTAGCTTTGGCTACCAGCAAACAAATTAAAACCAATCAATAAAAAAACAATTGCCATTTTCTCGTCTTTTGATTACAAATCGCAATTGACAAAACATAAAATACCATAAGGTACCATACTATATGATAAAAAATGGTATAAACAACAACAATAAAGTCTAATTCGAATCTGCAAAAACCGTTCCAGTCCAGTTCGAGTAAATAGGAGTACAGTAGTTGCGATAGGCACAAGTACGTCAAGCGGTAAATAAAAACCGAGCAACAAAAGAGCAAATTGTTACAAATCTGAAAGTTAAAAATCTAAACTGTCCTTTTGATCCAACCAATTCCGCACCTCATGCGTAAAGCAAAGTTTTAAAAATAGCCAACAGTCCCAAACGTGAATCTTCCAGCTTACCGCCAAATTGTTGGAGAAGCAAAAATTGGCTCTCCAGCCGCGGGGGGCGCCAGTGGCCGGATCGAGCGACAAAGACACCTGCAAGGCGCACTAATTAAAAACCCCGCCTTGCGGCGCGCCCTCTTGTAGTCCAGACAAACTATAACAAATTTGTTGTTATTAAACAGATTTACCAGGATTTTCTGACTCGAATTAAAGCAAAGTAAGACTCAAATTTCTTGCTATTTTTTTGTAGGTAAGTAGTTGGGTAAGTGATAGCAAAACGGCACAACGATATCATTTCCCGAACAGCAAAGATTTGTGTTAATATAAAGGATATAGTGTAATTAAAAGGTGCACAGGTACGTTATGGCATTAATTTGCCGTTAAAAAGCCACAGCAAATTTTAAAACACTCATAAAAATTATAAACATTAACTTGTTAATTGAGCGCTTTAGTTGCAATCGGTTGCATTCAAGTTGTGATGTCGAGAGTATATAGGAAGTGAGATAACAAATTTTAGTGTTACTACTGCCACAAAAGTACAAAATATTTAAAATGTAGAAAAAGGTGCAAATTGGCAGTTTTCAATACAATTCTGTATTTCAATTCACCATAAGGTATGGGATTTCTTTAATGTCTATCTGACTCTACCGGCTCTTTTCTTAGTATCGCTTCAATACCTTGTAAGTGTAGACAAAAAACATGTTTTGCTTCAAAACAATGTAGTAAATGTTAAATGGCGCTGTTTGAAATGAGATACAATTCAGGACATGAGAAAAACTTGGATAAATGTCGAAGTTTAAACAGCTGTGGAAAATAAAAGTTCTTACACGTTACACCATGTAATAAATAACTGAAAATATAGACATTGTATCTCATAAAACGTCGATTAATAGTGCAAAATTTTAATATTTAAAATCAAATTATAATGCGGTTTAGTGCTTATTTTTTTATTTTATGGACAAGGCAAATAATAAAAGACGCAAAAAACGAAAAACCACAAATGAAAACAAGAAGCAAACAATAGAGTAAATAAGTGAAATATTATTGGCATGACAAACAAAAAAAAATTTCTGGTGTGAAAGATGTATTTCAAAGGACTTTCAATTGGATTTGGTTGCACACATTTGACGCAGGTTCTTTACACACGCACCGAAAATAATTTTTTAAATATCTAATGAAAAAGTTCGCATAAATTTAAAGAGTATAATTTTTGAAATTTTTATTTGCAGTAATTCGGGGTTTGGGAGAATCAATATTAGTGTTAGTTTTATAAGCGTTTGCATTACGTTTATCCTTCACTTGCTTTGTTCCTTTAAATGGCTTAATTTTTTGCAGATTTTATTCTTCATGTGATAAACAAAGTATCGCATCATATATGTTATCATATTTTTAAGCACTTAAGCACTTATGCAAATAGTTCCAGCTGTTACTGAAAGAAAATACTGAAAAATATAAGCAAGTAAGGTAAATTATGCCAGTACAAGTACATTCTTGTCAGTATCTGCTGTTGAATAAAGTTAGAAACAAGAGTCTTTAACTTATATTGTCGTATATCCGGAATCAGATTTGATTCGAAAGAAAAGCTAACTTGTGCAAGAATTTTTAAAATATTATAAACTGTAGTTTCTTCTAGATTTATTCCTGATCCCCATCGCACATTTTTTCAAAGCTAAATTAGTTATTTTCTTAGTCTTTACTGCGCAACAACTACTCTTTCCTTACTTAGTTTCAATCTGAGCCTCAACTAAATGTACGAAGGTACATACGACTGTTCGTGCTGTATTTTGGTTAACTCTGCTATTTGAGTATTGTTATGGTCCTCACTATAAACACTCTTCCATTTAAAAAATAATCTTGTAAATCAATGGTGAATTCATTAAAAACGCAGCCAACTTAGAAGAAAATACTTTTAGGTTATCTTTATCCACAGAGTTATTTGATTGATTATTTTTGGACACCGCTATGGCAGTTGTTTCTGATTCTTTAGGGTCTTTCCTTCAATTGTTAATACTATTTCATCATCCAGATCTGTATATTGCAAGTTGGTTGACTTTGTCTAGTAAGTGTATAAGGATTTTCACATTTTTAGGTTGCAAAGCTTCAACTACTGTGAAATAAAAACGGTTAACAATTTTCGATTCAGTTTAATTTTGTAATAAATTATATTCCTAAATTTCGGTAAAATATCTATTTTACGCTTTCAAGTGGATGTACAGTAGTGAGCTAATTCTACCGGACTATGGCAAATCAGCCACTGAACGTAGGTGGTGACTTTACAACTGAGAAATGCATTTGAGGTGCGTCGTCCTTCCGCATATGAACTAGCGGGTGGATATTGCACATCTAGGCGAGGTCTACCGTCCGTGTTTTCTATTGTTTGGTCTGTTCTTTGTTTTGCTATTCTCTCCCTTGGTTCCGCGCTCATTCCGGGAGTGAATCGGACGAGAATTGAATTTGAATATCAACAATATCGGAAAATAGTTCGATTCCTTGTAATTGAATCATTTACTTTCGACTTATCAATTTTTATTATTTTCTACCTAGATTAGAATATTGTAACGACCTTTAGTGTTTTAATTAAAAATATATTCAATCCGTGAATTGACACCAGATATTACAGAAACTTTTTTAAGTTCCTGAGAGAAACCTTCACATGATTTCAGAGAGCACATTCCTAATTCCCATAAGAGCAAACTTTTGAAACTATGACTGCATGTTGCTGAAGAAGATCATTTTAAGAAATTTTGATATCTACTTTTAGAATTATTTGCAATTGTAAGAATTGAGATTGAAATGAAAAAGTGCATTAGTAAGCATCTCAATATTATACGGTGGCGATTCAAAATGGTAGTTATTTTGATTGAGGTGCAAGTATTGTGCCATTGCACAGTTCATACGACAGTAATAGATTTTTTTTGGAAAATTGGAAAAAATTGGAGAATTCACAAGGTGTTGAGCAGAAATTTAAAAAGGCTCATTTTCCAGGAATCGACAGCTGAAAAAAACGTAAGTTTTGCAATAAAACACTATTATTAATTAACCTGCACACTAATAAATTTTAAAAAATGGTACGCCACTGTGTTTATTAATGATTACAATTACTTTTCAAAGTTCTTGTTTTAACAGAAAAAAAATTCTCGGATTTTTTGGCTACGACAAGCGGTTAGGATTCTAAAGTAAGATTTGTGGTGCGGGGGCTTAAAATTTTCCACTTTTAATTATTCCTTTCTTGTATATTAACAAGTAGGTATATTCAAGTAGCTGTGGTATGACTTTCACAGTTCCTCAGAGAAACCAATAAATGATAATAGTGGTAAAATATTAAATTTACATAATATTAGATTTCGTTTTAGAGACGTTTTAAAGTACCTACAGCCCTATCCTTAGACTCAATGATATTTTTTAGTTTAATAATGACCAGACACCGATGATGCAGAAAAAATAATGCGAAACGCAGACAGTTAAAATAGCTGATGGCGCCTTACTTAGATCCAATTTTCTATAATAAAAGAACATATTACTGAAGAAAAGAATCGAAAAAAGAGCACAATTTATGGGTATTGTTGCATGTAAGCGCTTATTAAATTCGCGTTTTTCTTGGTTGTAAAAACGCTTATTTTAAAAACTATTTGAAGTACAAAAGCTTTTGTCAAACCGTTTCAGTCAGATCAATTGCATGGATGGCAAAAACATCGTTTGCAAGAAAGCCTTTCTTAGTCTGTATGATATCAAAGACGCTCAACTAACACGAATTAGAGATTCGTTAATGACTACAGGAGTTTCTCCTAGACACAAAAGCTAAATAAATTACCATAACAAGTAACGTCATAAATGCAAGCCAAAGAAAAAAATATGTATGTTTAATTGAACATAAAATAATGTCTGCTAGGCTTTTGCATTATATAAGATATAAAAATTCTAAATAGTTTTATTTGCTGGATTTTCCCATTTCTGACTCTCAGTATACCTAATAAATGAAACATTTTCTAGGAAAAAAAAAGTCAGGCATGTGAAAAATGGTAACAAACACTATGTACTTAGTGATGAGGGGCCAACAATACAACTGTTTTAAAGACAAAATAAAAACACTTAAATTAAATATGATATTTATAATTGGATCTAAATAAATGATCACAGCTTTTGGTGTTTGAACTGAATATTGATGCCTCTACCGGGTTGATGTATTGAAGGAAATGCCAGACAAAACCGAAGTTTAAAATAAAGCAATTGTAGGTAGCGATCACAAATGGGTCAGCGCAAAGATAATCCCTACCTTTAAAAAGAGCTACGAGAAAAATCATGGTAGCCCAGACCAAAAACTATGGACAGCAGTTGACGACAAGATGGGTACCAGAAGGCCATATACTGAAAGTTACAGAAAACTTAAAATCTAGAAGTTGAGAAACTAATTGAAAAGAAATTGATATCTACAAATCTTGCTAGCCAGCAAAAAACAGCATACATTTTTATATTGGAAACGAGAAACTGAGTGGCAGAACAAGGAAAATGATCAAACAAAAGCAACAATTAACAAAGACCATTGAAGAGCGGAGAATAAAAGAATGAAAGTGTGAAGGCGTCAAGTGGCAACACGTAGAAGCTTCAATAAAACTTAAGAAACAGGATAATGCAAAAACAACAAACAAAGACCAAACACTCACTCTTGTCGAAAACTTGAAAAATTTTTTCTATGCACAAAGTCAAAAGGGAGTTCATGAGGCAGTACAACAAATCAGAATGAAGAACCTGAAGAAGTAAAAGCAGCGGTTAGAGAGACGAAAGACAACAAAGCCCAAGAGATGATGACATATGAATCTAAGACCCAAACGTTCACCAGAAAAACCGCCCACAAATTAATACTTGCCCAACGAGTCATGGAATGAAGAATGCTTGGTATAACTTTAAAAGCTCGTATCATATAAATCATTTTGTAGAAGATGAAATTAAATATATTTTCAAACAAAAATCGCCTTCATTTATCAATATTTGAATGTTTACTTCTTGTAAAAATACATTAATTTAAAGCCCCAAATTCTGTCGTCTTTACAATCATTTCCAAATAGCATTTTTTTTCAAGTTTGTTCACTTTCTTATTAATATTGACCCATAACAAAAGCAAGAACGCGACTGTGAAATTGAAAGTTTCAATAAGATAATATGCAATTTAATCAGTAAATAATAGTTCTACGCCTCTAATGTTTTGAACTACAATAGCTTCACACTAAACGCTACTACCTACAAATGTAATGCCTGGTGCATTGTCGTTTGCAAAAAGTGAATATGATATTGGTTGTGTTCAGTTCCATTTTCTATGTTGTCACCTCGCATTTTACTTCCACATTCCTGTTTTTATACTCGCATGTATCTTTTTTCAGGAATTTTCTACATATTGCATGTTAATACAATTATTTTCTGCACTTATTCCGTATTATTAACAATATATATTTATTATTCACATAAACTGTAAACTTGAACACAATAGTTTAAGTAAAGAAGTAAATATATTGATTTCTTCAAATCTAAAACGCAGACCTCAAAAAGTTGTCGTTGATATGTAACTTATTCATTGTCAAATATCTTAGCGGATAAGTTTAGAGTAATTTCCTTAGTTTCTGTGGAATTGATGGCGAATAATTGCATTTGGCGTTAAAGATTAATTGAATAACTTAGTTGCGAGTGAGAAAACATATAATAATAGTATTTGCCAAAGCTTAAACAGGAAACTAATGTTATAGAAAGGTATCATATACATCAATATTTAATAAATTCAAACCAGTAAGTCTAACAGGTAATACACGGTAAATATCAACTTCTTTTCTTCGCAGGCTTTATTTTAAAATCTGAGCTGACATCTGATCCGAGGCATGCTTATATGCAAACGAAGGTGTAATCCTAATTGATGGTACAGCAATTAGTATTAAGTTTCTGCATTAAAAGAAAGTCGGATCCTTCTGCTTCACCCTTTCGGTTCTCAAGCCCAGAAGTTTACCAATCTGCCATTGTGTCAATAACGGGAGGAAGGGTTAAAAATAAATATTTTTCACTCGGATAGCTTACATTTACGTGGAAATGCTGAAAAGCTGCAGACAGTGGTTTAGAAGTTTGATTATTCAAAACGATTTAATCGGTAAAAAATAAGTTTATGTCAATAATTTGAAAACACTGTGGTAGTACGATAGTGTGAAGCTTATATAGTACGACGCCAAAATTTAAGACCGTCCTAGGTAGTGGAGTCCAAAAAGTGTTCGAAAGTAAGCAAATATCCCTTATAATCATAGAGAGCAGGCTTCAAGCCAGCGAACAGCCTGCTCTAAACGAATGCAAAATTGATAATTCCATTCAACATCGAAAGATTTATTCAACCGATCTTTAGGTGACGGTGTCTCCGAAGAATCATGAGTTTATTTTTAAAGAATCCATATTAGAGTATAAATAGCAAAAATGCGCAAATATACACTTTAGTACGTTCCAAACTAATTTCGAAAGTGGATTCCAACGCGCAAAATTCGTCCTTGGTCGGATGAATTACTGAGCCGTTCAGTGCAATAATAGAATAATATTCAGAAGAGGTAAAACATCTTTTATAATATTTATATAGTGTTTCAATTAAATCCGAATATCTACAAAGTATACAAAATAGTCAAATATACAATATTGTCTGCTTATGTTCCTTCAGTTCATATTTTACTTGAAACCAAATGAAAAGTGACATGCTATAGTAATCATAAAACAATTCCAGCTTCAATTAACATTTCTTTAATTCAATTAAGTTTACCTTTTTTTAAAGACGAGCTTCTTAAAACGTTAGTAGCTTTTTCAATACGACACGTTCCGTTCTTAAAAGTACTACGCTTGAGTTGGGATTATTCTATGAAAATTTGACTCGGTCACCTTTGGTCTTTTATTTTAACTGTATTTTTTATTGGAACCGAAAAAACTTTTCATCTTTATATCTTGCTAGATGAACCACTGTGCCTGCTTCCAAAAGAAAACAATCGGAAAAGAAAAGAAAACCTTTGCGCTTAAGCAGCAAGTTTGATAATCAATTAGCCACTATCGGCGAAAATTGCTTGTTTTCATTCAAATATTAATTAATTAGTTCAAAATGGGCGTAGCAGAAATACGACGCAAAGCGGTCTATTTTTCAGAATTGTGTCACCTTTAGCTAAAATGTGTTTACGTTGATAATTTCCGCCTTTTCACTGCATTCATTTAATGCATAAAGGTTGAGCTTAAAACCATAAACTGTTTGTATACAGACATCAAAAAACTAGATGGCTGGAAATTAAAATCTAAATTAATTAGGGTCTGCTGAACAATTTTCACCTACGTGAATTGCAGACATCACATATTTATTCAACATAGCTTTAGGAAAACATGGTCCATTGATACTACTAAAAAACATAATTGCCAAAATTATGATTTAGTTTTTTGAATAATTATCAGTTCGGAAAGAATGGTTTCATTTACTTTTTTATGCACTCCTGGAATACCCACGGACCTGCGCTTAGAATTGAAGCAATATTGAGAGAAACATAATATTTTTTATATTTTATTTTTATAGGCAGTTAATACATATTCTTATATCAATTCTCAATAATGTCTAGTCATTTAGCTGTGCCTGGAAATCACATTGAGTCCGCATCTGGAAAAAATCTCCCCTCTTTTACTTTTTAGGCCGTGTTTGGGCCCGGCAACCCTTTCTTTGGCAATTATTCTTTCTGGCATGCCTCGAGCTCTTTCTTCTTGGAGACATTAAATCTGAATTATCAGTTGGAAAACATTTATACAGCAAATATTTTACTTATGGGCGACCCATAAAACTAGAACGTTCCCACTAAAAAAAAATAAATAATAAACTATTGGAGTTTAATAATTTAAAATTTAAAAACAGATGTTTGTAAATTTCTATAACAGCAGATATACTCTTCAAAAATTAGGATTAGATTGATTACGCTTTCGCATGTGTAGTCGGAGCGCGTGCCGACTGCACTGAATCAATCAATTTTACAAATATAACTTTCATATTTTATTTATGTTTCTCATGCCATTATTGTTATCAGCCTCATTTATTTAGATACACACCTGTAAAGTTGGTCATATTTAAGGTTAGTTAGGACATGATTAAGGCACCTGTTCCTCTCTCAAAATATAATATATGAAACTTTAATAGAATAGTTGCAGGTTGTTCCAAGCGACTTTTATTTAAACATACCTACAAAACCTCTGTTTTGCTTTAACCCAAAGTTTTCTAGATAATATAGAAGTTATTTGAAACTAACAAATTTCAAATTTCACCCACTTTGTATTCGACCAATTTGAGATAAATTTGTTTAAAATTAATATGCACTCTTGCTACTTAAACTTGTAATCGGTTCATTCGATTTTAGTGTTTTCCTTAATTTTCTATTTATTATCTCGTTTAGGCTTTTAACGGTTCCATGATAATGTCTAAAACGTACTTATAAAATCGGCCATTATCCCTTTGTCCTCGTTACCAAATTTCAAAACTCTTTCCAGATATACTTTGTCAAAAATCAGCTAAACAATAATTAGATTAATCGATGCCCCGACCATTAATAAAATTCTCCGCCATCTTCCCTGAAACTTTTTCATTAAAATTATTTCTAAAATAACATATCTCGAGATAAAGCGTTCCCCGTGGCAGTTCTAATTACGCAATGGCTTATAATTGCATTACTCCACGTTCAAACCTTATTGATCCTTCAACTTTTACTCCCTAAAATAAGAATCCACATTCATGCCGCCTCTAACTTTAGCTAATCTCCTCCATTTACGAGAGAACTTAAAACTCAAGAGCCCCTTTCTTTCCACTTTTTAGGCCTCGCGATCAGAACCGGATTTGACTCTTATCGGAATATATTTAACGATTATTTAAAGTTTTAATTAATTATATTTTAAATGGTGTTAACAACGGTTCAATCTGTTCTAAGTTCCATTCACTTACTTTATATACTAGAGTTACTACTATTTCTTTTGTTATTGTCATTTACGGACATTTGATTTTTTTAAATTTTATAAATACAAATTAAAACCCAAACTTAATTTATCAAAAATTACTTTAGAGTTTTGATAAAACACATTGGAACTTAACAAAGTTTTATGTTGTGAACATTTTAAAGAATCAGCTCAAGGCTCGTTTTGATTCGTGAAAATTCAATTTTGAGAAATTATGGATGTGATATGATATAGAGCTTTTGGATCAAGTTGATATTGTGGTACATTGAATACCGAGAATTTAGCGTTTAAAAATATCAACATGTTCTTGGATATTATTTACAATAATAAAATGAATTGCAAAGAAGCGCTATTGAGCATTTGACCATCTACAATTTTCTTTCAAATGTAGTTTTTTTACATCGGAACACCTTGCTGTTAGTTGTCTATACTAATGTTGTATGTAAAGTACATACAACATTAGTATAGAAGCAATATAGCAAGCAAATTTACTTACATATATTTGATCACTTATGCCGACTATTCCATTAGGATCATTTTTTCCTCTATGATCATCACCTCTATGACCTATCAGTCAATAATATCCACGTCCACGGTTAGGTTCCGTCATGTCAAGGCATTATATTTAATAAAT
>NW_026018165.1:12248726-12250828 GCF_020466585.1 Dendroctonus ponderosae | reverse complement strand
TCAGCTAATAGACATACTTAATGGATGCACCCGCGATTGTATTACAGTGGTTACGTTTTGTTTAAAATAAAGTTGTTTTTATAAACAAAAGTCTTAAATTAATCAATAACATTTTACCCAAAAGCCTTACCTACTTGACTCATTTGTGGACTATGAAACCCAGAAACACAAAAAAATATATTTTACCATTTTTACTATTATGTCCTATAGTTTTCTGCACATCAAGCCCTCCAACGCCTGTTATTGTTTCAAACACTACAATTTGAACTTTCTTATGATGAAATATGTAATTGAGCCATCATTCGCTGTTGATAAATCTAAGAACATACCTATTGCTCGCTCACCTTTCTGATGCAGGGTAAAATACGATTTTAAAACTTCGAAATTGCCGTATGTGTTAATCTATGTTTAATGAACTCATGTTGAGAATTGATAAATATATTACAGTTAGTTAAAAACTTTTCCAATCTAGAGTTAACTTTCATGTCAACCATGGTGAAGGCATAAGACAATCTTAATCACCTGAATCCGGAAATATATCCATATATTTTTTTAATACCTTTACAAACTGTTCATACGAAACCAGCGACTTCAATTGCTGTATACAATGAATACCTTATTAAACCAAAGCGGAACCTTAAAAATATGACCATTGTCACGATAAGATCGTTCCGAAACGGTTCCGAACCGTCACACATGGATAATTATTTAATCCATGTGTGCAACCATCAGATGAGTCTTCTCTATGGTACCACCATTGCCTTCGAATACCAAACGATCTACGATCTGATACGGGCTTTAATTTTCGCTTGTGTCATTATCACGGTCGTATCGGTACCATTTCGCCTGAAGTCAACAAAACCAAACCCGTGGTTTGTGTACGAATCCCAAATCGCGATTATGCATAAATACTTAATGGCAGAAGATTTGTTATGTCGCATTTTATATACGGGATAAGTGTTATCGTCTAGTGCTATTCATGTAGAAAATTTTCTATGAAGAAGTAACTACCGAGTATGCGGTGGGTGTGAGAATAACAAACTATATAGAGATATATAGAAGTATGCAAAAGACTTAAAAATCATCATTTTCACCTTTGTAAAATAAGACTGCTACAAGAACTGAATAAAAAGGTTAATGATCAACGTTTGGAATTCTGTGAACGAAGCAGTGAATAATCCGAATTTCGAATTTGCTATTTGTTTTTCAGATGAATATTCATTTTGTCTGAACGGCACTGTAAACCGTCAAGATTTCCGCTACTGCTCTGACAATTCACACATTTATTGCAACACATACTCAGTATCCCGTAAAATTATTACGATTGGTGTGGAATTATTGGGAATCATATTACGGGACCATTTTTTAAACCTGAAAATCTTTATGGGGACGTTTACTTTACACTGTTAAAAGATGCAATCGATTCGGCCATAAGAATGATTCTTGAAAATGATAATAATCATCGATATTTTTAAGAAAAAGTGATGTTTCAGCATTACGCAATAGCTGCGTTTATTAACAACAGGCCAGTTATTTAAATGAGACGTTTCCTGACTACTTGACTGGAGGAAGGGGCGCCATTGAAAGGCCCCCACGAACTCCGGATCTCATACCTTTGGACTTTTTTCTGTATGGTCATATTAAAAGTAAAGTCTATGCTGCTCAGCCAGCTTCTTTAGGGAAACTACGCGACCGGATTACATTTGAATGCCAACAGATAACTCCTGAAATGTTACCAAACGTCCTTGATTTGTTCAAAATTTCTATTATTGAATGGAAGTTGGGGACGGTTATTTTAAGCAAATATTAAAGTGGTTGCGTTGCAAACGAGCGTTGCGTTGCGGTGCGTTAGCTGAGTTCGCTTTTTATAAAAGAAAATTGACAAATGTGCTCAGGTCAACTAACTGGTGTCTAATATTTGGTGCCTTATTAACAATCTAATAAAAAAAATTTACAAACTTCTTTTTGGGTATTTCGCCTCAAAAATTTTTGTCTGTAAGAAAGACTGAATTTCCTCACGTCTTTTATTACAGATGGATAAATAGTGCTCCTATTTCGCAATAAGAACGAATTATTTATCAAAAAGTAATCAAGAACTATCA
>NW_026018165.1:12244120-12248626 GCF_020466585.1 Dendroctonus ponderosae | reverse complement strand
CCGTTATTACACTTTTTTATATTTCATTGGAGCGTACGATTGATAATTCAGATACCTACCAGACCATACCTCCTTTGTGTACCAATTTGTTTTGATTCCCCCGTTGTTATCATAATTAATTGTTAGGTCTAGAAAGTTTATAGAATTGCCTTTCTCTTCTTCCAGAGTAAACTTTAGGGTGTCATGAAAGGCATTAAACTTATATAGTGTATATTGAATTTTGTCTTTTGGCAGGCACATTATGCAGTCATCCACATATCGTTTAAAAAATTCACACTTATAGTTTAATTTAGATACTATTTGTTCTTCCAAATTTTCCATTACCAAATTTGCAATTGTTGCTGCTATGGGAGAACCCATTGCTACTCCATATATCTGTGAATAGAACTTGATTTCGTACTGGAAATATGTGGATTTTAAGCACAGCCTCAATAAATTCTTTTTCGGGTAATTTTGTATGTTCTTTTATCTCTGCCCATTTATTTTTTATACAGTTTATTGAGTAATCTATTGGTATATTTGTATATAATGATACAACATCCAATGATATTATCCGATGATTCTTTGGTATTTGTTGTTGTTTTATAAAATCACAAAAACTCCATGAGTCTTTAATGTAATATTGTGACTTTCACAATACATTACTCAAAACTGCTGACAGATATTTAGACAATTGGTACGTTGGAGCATTTATGTTACTAACTATTGGTCGTAATAGAATGTTTTCCTTATGAAGCTTTGGTAGGCCATGTATAAATGGTGCTCGGCCATTGTTGCAAGATAGTGTTCGTTTCAAATTATCTGTTATGAATTTCTTTTTATGCCATAAATCTATTATTTTAATTAGTTTTGTTTGTATATTGGTAGTAAGATCTTTATTTTTCGGTTTATATGTTTTTATATCACTTATAGCCTAGGATTTTCGTTTTGTATTCACTTTTTAACATAATTACAGTTTTGTTACATTTATCTGATTATAAAGTATGCAAATGTTTGTGTTTTCATACATGAATTTTTTTGTTTCATTTATCAGTCCATTAACATGACAAGCCATATTTTCATTTGCGTTTTGTATGTAATGTAAGTAAAAATAATTAAGTATCTGAACGAAGAATTCTAGTCTCTTTCCAAATTTGATTGTCCTGACTAATCACCTGTTAGGCCTAATTAATTTCAGAATGTTTTAAAGTATTGCAATTGTGATGTATTTTAATATGTGATATGATGAGGCTGTTGACGAACTGTGGTTGTTTTTTTAAATTAATGAAAATTTTTCTGTTATTTTAGAAAAACTTATGATGGTGGAAAAATACACCGAAACACGGTCTTGAATTGAAATACGGTCAGGAAAGTATATACAAATTGTAAATTAGTGCAATGGAAACTTGGCAAACCAATGGTGCAGCTAAATATTGCAAATACAACACTGTAGAACTTGCTTTAACTTGTAAAGATATTCTTGTTTTTTTGTTAACAATAGTTCTGTTATTTTTGATGAGATAGCACAGCGCCAGTTTTATGTATCTGGGCAGAAATATTTTGAGAAACATATCAGCGTTACAGGGCATTTAAGGTTCGTTCCTAAAATGTACTCTTCAAACCTTAAAACTTGAAACAATGTTGAAAGCAAGTTACGTTGTCGTAGTCATTGCTACACACCGGAAACCCGAATTATTTAAGATACAAAGCAAAGCATCTAAGGGTTGCAAACCACTCGCGTTTGCGAAACTCCGAGATGTAATCCTTTTTACGAAAAATTCATTAGTTTGAATGGAGAAAACACATCAAGTTTCAGCTTTGTCTATACCGGACTTAAGCAAACACTAACACGTCATGTAAATCCATTTAAATGTTGCTGCCATTACGATATTTACACCAATTTTCGAATAGCATTGAATTGAAAAACTAAGATTTTTACACATTCAATTGTTCTCAACCACCTACTTCAGTACAGTCAGTAAACTAACGATTTATTGCCCCACGAGGCTGCAATAATTTATAAAATGTCAATAAAAAATGCGTTATTGCAGGTTTGACTGAAATACGTTGATGCGAAATACCTGTATCTATGATTCTGTTTTTAGGATTATCTCAGTTTTTATTGGAAATTGTTAATGTAACAAATCTCTAGATATTTTCAGACTCCTCCAGTTGTGGAAAAGCAATCAAGTTGCCTCTAAATTAACGAACGGAAAATTCGTCGTCTACAGAAAATATATTTTTTAGATCTTTCAAATAAAAATTTGAAAATTGATCACAAATTTTATATTTGTCAATTTGGTGTTAAACTATATTTTCCTTTTGCTCTCCAAACAAACTCGTATTATTGATAACAAAAATAACGTCAATTGCGAATATTTGTGTAATATAAATCAATTTTGACAACAGAACATCTTTTTGGTCACTATTTATACTTTGGGCAAAAATTCTGAGCATGAAGAAATTTTGAATTTGTATATCAATTAATTGCAGATTTTTTATTTTTTCCATTTTTAACTTTTCAAATTTAACTAGATAATAATTAATTGTGTAAATAACATACAGGGTGATAATTTGGGCCCTTGCCATGACTATACCTGAGGAACATAAAAAAAAATTTCAGCTTTCCACCCGCCCTTCAGCCTCTAGCCATCTCAACTAAACTCTAACTAGAATTTTTAACGTCAGTCCTTTACTTGTGATCACACTTTTTAATGAACTTGTGCTCTACGCTATTATGAAAAAATGCTCCACGATTGCATCACATAACTGACTGATTAATTAAATAACAATTTCGAATTGCCGCAAGATATCTTAGATCTAGAGTATACAGGGTGATGAAAAATTGGCATCATTGCTTTTGAGAGGTTATAGGACCTCACTTGGAGAGCATGAGAACAATACCTATAGAAAAAAAATGTTTCGGAAATGTTTAGAACGTATTAACAGCTAAAAACCGAATATCAACTTTGTTGTTAGCAAGGAGTAATCTTTATTGATTATATGGAAACGGGTAAAACTATTACAGGTGTATACTATTCTTCGTTATTCGACCGCTGTTTGCAAACCGAGCTGCAAGAGAAACGTCCACGCTTGGCCAAGAGAAAGTCTTTCTCCATCACGATATCGTACCAGCTCACACCTCAGCAGTTGTGACCGCAAAATTGATGCAAGTAGGGTTCCAAATCGTTCCACATCCCCCCTATTCGCCAGGTTTGGCTCACTCGGCCTATTACTTGTTCCCCAATATGAAAAAATGGCTGGGAGAAAAAATAGTTTGCTAAAATGAGGAGGTGATTGCAGAAACGAATGTCTATTTTACATTCTTGGACAAATGCTATTATTCGGAAGGGATCAACATACTAGAGCAACGTCGGACCAAGTTAAGTCGAAAAGGAGATTACATTGCACATACGTTCTCAAATATTCTGCAAAAAGTGACTTTTCCCAATTACGAAATGTTCTCATTTTCCTTATTTTCAACTGCTCACATGTACGTTGCCTTCTTTTACAATTGGAGCTCTCGATGCAAATTGTCTGCTCATTGGTCATTTCTCTACAATTTTCCAAATATAAATTTTAGGAAGTTTCGGCCTCAAGCGGATCGTAGGCCGAACCCTCTGACAAGATTCCTGGAGCAGCTCCATGTTAAGCGGGGGTCACGACATAGAAAGCGTCCCTGCCGTCCCTCGTCCTCATAGGAACTAATTACAATGTATGATTAATTATCGGGGCACTGCAGACTAAGTATTGCTCGTCTTGTGTCCAATGTCTTACTGCAGCCCTGCTAACCACTGTCTTAGCTTGCTAATGTCACCAGCCGACGTTATATATCGTCCGACCCATACAGAGTGGACCGAGCGACCTTTATTATATTTCCCTGCCTGGCTTTCCTATCCTGTTTAATGTGTCAAACGCAGTCTGAATGCCGATTGGAATGGGTTTATTTGAATATATGAATTTTCCACTTTTTTCCTGTAGCGATGTTGCTGTTGCATAATTTCTAGAACAGATTTTCTACTAAACGTTTTAGACATGCACTTTCTTCGAAGCACACAGTCAAAGTCGTTAGAATATATTTTTTGGAACTTTGACTACAACAAATCGACAGTAGTTAATTCGGCATGTCCAATATAAGACGTGGCAAAAGTATAAAATTCACATAGCTTGTTTTTGTCTTTCATTACGCATAGGTCCTTTGGGAGTTCCAATTGAAACTCTCGGACAGTTTTACATAATATGGGAAAATACTAAAAGTCCATTTTAATTTGCTGTTTATTAGCTGTTTTTTCTTAATCATAATCATATTCATAATCATTTATTATCATTTTTTTACAAACTTCTTTTTGGGCCTCTTGCCTAAAAAATTTTTGTCTTAAAAAAAGACAGAATTTCCTCACGTCTTTTATTACAGATTGATAAATAGTGCTCGTATTTCGCAATAAGAACGAATTATTTATCAAAAAGTAATCAAGAACTATCACCTAGAGGGTATCCTGCGACACACTTAGGCTCAAGCTGTAAGAG